>NC_081405.1:216777956-217132631 GCF_030272615.1 Cryptomeria japonica | reverse complement strand
AAATGACCTAACTTCCATACACATTATATTAAAAGGGAGAGTAAATCAATAGATCTATCCTCAATTTTATTAGGAAGAGGGTTGAATGAAAATTGGATTCTATTCCCCTTTCATTTGAGTTAAAAATGAAATTGAATGGATGTAAAGTGAATGCCAAATCTAGGGAAAATGATGAAGAATTGAATCAAAATAATAGTGACAGTGTATTCTAGATTTCACATAGAGCCATGGATAGAGATTTGAGAAGAGAGAGTGGATCAAAGCCTATAGATAAAAATTAAGGATGAATTGTTGAGCCCAAGGTGGTAGGGTGCCCTGGTCCTACAACTTTTGGATGGGTGATGTAGGAGCATCCCCAGTTCACAACAATCTTGCAGCAACCAAAAACATTTTCTTTTATGTTTTGTTTTCTATTTCCAGTTTCAGTGTTCCTTTTTGTGTGTCCTAGTTTTGGCTCACCGGATCCTATGGAGTTGGATTCTACTTGAAGACTTGATCATCTTTCTTTATTTCAAACCACATCTCATTTGGATCACTTTCTGGCAAGATATCACTACCAATTTCCTTGATAGTTTCTTGTCACCAGTTATTCCTTTTGTTACCGGTTGCCTGAGACCTATTCTAGTGATCTACCACAACACAATCCAAATCTTGTGGAGCCTTGAGCATTGATCTTGATGTTTCTTGGCATGTGGATGACCTTCTATGTTTCATCCTTTGAATTTTCTGTAGGAATCTTTTGGTGAAGGTTGACTTTGTTCATTTTGCACATTAGGTCTTGTTCTTCAGGTTTTGATCCTTTTGGGCTGACTGGATTCTTTAGATCAATATATATATATATATATATATATATAATCATGCTTTAGAATGTAATCGATGGAAAATAAATTGAAGATCAATTAGAATCAATTAGAGATAGACTATGCCTAGAAGATAGATCTTTCAATGCAAGGTCCTGGTTGTGACCTATTCTACTAGGCCTGTGTGCCGGTATGTTGTAACCCAGTTGTTACTAGTTTGATGTAATCAACTTTCATGTAATAAATCTATCTATTTTGCATTGCCTCCATCATATCTATGTGTTTCCATTGTGTTTACTCTTTCTGACTAGTCTGGACTGATCTCCTTGACATCCCTCCTCACTAGTGACTGCTTCAAGTGGTATCAGAGCAAGTTTTACTTTAGAGGTTGCATGTCCTAAATTTTTTTGTAGGGTGGTTGATTGCGGATCCGACTTGCAATTGTAGAGGTCTAGCATGAATCAATGGCACGAAGAGGAACTAGGAATGGTGGAGCATGTGGGAAAGTAAACATTGTTGTGATGGAGATGTTGCAAGGAATAGAAGCTTGGTTAGAAGCCATGGAGACAGCCCAGAGAAGAGGTCGACATATTGAGGATGTGAGTGAAGATGAAGGAGAAGAAGCCCCTTAAGAACAAGTGAACCTATCAGTAGTTGATCCAGATGAAGAAAGGTTTTTAAGGGTTTTGAGTAGGGCAAACACTAAACCTCATTTTACCCCATCAGAATATGATGGGAAGTTAGATTCAAATGAATTGATGGATTGGATCTCATAGATGGAGAAGTATTTTAATTTTGAAAACACTACAAAAGAGAGGAAGGTGAAATATTCATGTACCTAGTTGAAAGGTCATGCATCTCTCTGGTGGGAGCACTTGAAAGTTGATGGATAAAGAAGAGGTAAATAAAATATTAAGACATGGGATAGGATGATTGCTAATTTGAAATCAAAGTTTGTTCCGATGAATTATCAAGTGGATTTGTTTCGAAAGTTCCAAAATCTGAGACAAAAGGAATCTAGTGTGAAGGAGTACACTGAAGCATTTTACAAGTTGAACATCAGATTTGGACATTTTGATGATGAAGTTGAACAGATTGCAAGATATTTGAATAGATTGTGGGTGTCTATACAAGATGAACTCAGTATGATCAAATTGGAGAGTGTTGAAGAGGCTTACCAATATGCACTAAAGGATGAAGAGAAATTAAACAAAAGACATGAGCAGAGACAAAGAGGTAGAGGTGGAAGGTCTACCAGAGGAAGATTTCAAGGAGGAAGAGGATATACCAGAGGAAGAGGAACCAATATAGATCAGAACAAGGACAAGGAAGTGAGCAAAGAAGGTAATTCATACCAAAAGGATGATAGAAATTTCTATCAGAGGAGTGAACCAAGTGGTTACCAGAATGCGAACTTTGGAAGAAAAGACAAGAGGACATTTAGAAGAACCTGTTTTAAATGTGGAGGAGAAGGACACCATTCATTTGAATGTAAGAAGATAGAGGCTACCAAAAGAACATCAGTAGTGGAAGAAAACCCTACCAGATTAGACAATAAACTGGAAGATGGAGAACTTTTGCTGATATGGAGAGCTTTGTGTCATACAAGATGAGATGAAGAACCCTTATAGAGGAAGAACCTATTCAAGACCAGATGTAAGGTAGTTGGTAAGTTTTGTAAAGTTGTTATTGATAGTGGTAGTTCAGATAATGTTGTTTCAAAAGAGATGGTGAATAAGTTGAAATTGGAGAGATTGAAACACCCTAAGCCTTATCAGATAGCATGGATTCAGGATGAACATAAGTTGTTAGTAAGTGAAAAGTGTTTAGTAAAATTAAAAAATTATCATGATGAAGTTTTGTGTGATATTATGCCTATGGATATTTGTCATCTTTTATTAGGAAGACCTTGGCAGTTTGATTGATAGGCAATACATGATGGGAGGAAGAATACATACACTATTATGGCCAATGGGATGAAGAAAACCTTGCTACCTTTGGAGGAACCTTTGAAGAATGAAGTTTGTATGAATACCAAAATCTATTTAGTAGATGGAAGGAAATTAATGGATGGACTGAAACATGAGAATATGTTTTTTACCTTAATTCCTAAGAAGACTGAGAGACCAAAACTGGAAGGAGAACACCCGACAGAGATAAGAGGTTTGTTGACAGAATATGAGGATATCATTTTAGATAATGTACTTGATGGATTATCACCTATTAGAAGTATTAATCATTGCATAGACTTGGTTCTCAGAGCTAGTTTCCCTAACAAAGCTGCACATCGGTTGACACTGACAAAAAATGAAGAATTGAATAGACAAGTGTAGGAGTTGTTGAAGAAAGGTTTGATTAGGGAAACTCTAAGCCCTTCTGCAGTACCAAAAATATTAGCACCTAAGAAGAATGGAGAATGGAGGATGTGTACCTATTCAAGAACAATAAACAAGATCATAGTGAAATACCAATTTCCTTTGCCTAGAATGGATGACATAATGAATTGTTTGAGTGGAGAAAAATACTTTACAAAGATAGATTTGAAGAGTGGATATCATCAGATCAGGATCAGAGAAGGTGATGAGTGGAAGACAACATTTGAGACAAATGAAGGTCTATATTAATGGTTGGTTATGCCTTTTGGATTGACTAATGCATCGAGTACTTTCATGAGGCTGATGAATGAGGTATTGAAGAAATTATTGGGTAAGTTTATTATTGTGTATTTGGATGACATTCTGATTTTTAGTAAGACAAAAGAGGAGCATTTGTTGCAATTAAGAAAAGTTTTACGGAGGTTGAGAGAAGAAAATTTGTTGATCAATATCAAAAAGTTCACTTTCATGAAGGATGAGTTAGTCTATTTGGGCTTTGTGATATCTAAGGATGGTTTGAAGATGGACCCTGAGAAAGTAAAAGCCATTGTTGAGTGGCCTACAATGAAAAGCATTGTAGAGGTAAGGTCATTTCATGGATTGACTAATTTTTACCAAAAGTTTATTAGAAATTTCAGTTCAATTTGTAACCCTATGACTAAGACCATGAGAGGGGATCTGAAGGAATTCAATTGTGTTAGCTTAACTGGATTTCAATAAGGTATTTCAAGTGGATTGTGATGCATGTGGAAAAGCAATAGGAGCAATTTTGAGTCAAGAAGGGAGAGTAGTAACATATTTCAGCGAGAATTTGAATGACGCTCAGAAGAGATATTCAGTGTATGATCAAGAATTTTATGCCATAGTTCAAGACTTGAAGAAATGGAGATACTGCCTGTTGCCTAAGGAGTTTGTGTTGTATATAGATCATCAAGCTTTGCAGCATTTGAATAGTCAGAGAGTTGAATTAGAGACATATGAGATGGGTAGAATTCTTGCAGAGTTACACCTTTGTGTTGAAGCATAGAAGTGGGAAATCTAACAAAGTTGTTGATGCATTGAGTAGGAGAAGGAATTTTCTGACAAATAGGAGAGTGACTGTATTAGGTTTTGAAGATTTGAAGACTTTGTATGATGAAGACCCAGATTTTACAGAACCTTGGAAAGAATGTAGAGAATCGGTTATAGTTGATAGAATAAAATGGTTGGATTATTTCATTCAGGATGGGATGTTATTCAAGGAAGTTCGGTTATGCATACCTAAGAGTTCCATGAGAGAGAACCTAATAAAAGAGAAATATAGTGGAGGTTTAGCTGGATATTTTGGTATTGATAAAACAATTGCATTAGTGAGTGAGAAGTACTTTTGCCCCAGATTCATAAGGATGTTAAGAGATATGTGTAGAGTTGTAGAGTTTGTCAAGTTGCAAAAGGTATTAGTTAGAATGTGGGCTTGTATAAACCTTTGAAAGTACCGATAAGACCTTGGGAGGATATAAGAATGGATTGTGTACTTTGATTTCCTAAGACACCAAGAAGGAATGATTCTATATTTGTGTTAGTGGATAAATTTTCAAAGATGGCTCATTTCATACCTTGTAAGAAGACATCAGATGCATTACATGTAGCAGACCTATTTTTCAAGGAAGTGGTGAGATTGTATGGACTATCTTAGAGAATTGTTTCAGATAGAGACACTAAGTTTGTTGGCTATTTTTGGAGAACACTTTGGAAGAAGATGAAGACAGATTTGAAGTTCAATTCTACTTTTCATCCATAGACTGATGCATAGACCGAAGTAGTTAACCAAAGTTTGGGAAACTTGTTGAGATGTTTAGTGGGAGATAAAACTGGAACTTGGGATTTGATCCTTACACAAGAAGAGTTTTCCTATAACAATTCAGTGAATATAAGTACCCGAAAAACACCTTTTGAGATTATTATCAGAGTACATCCTAGAGGAATAGCAGAATTGAGGGATATTAACAGTGAAGACCAGAAGAGTTCAAAAGCAAAATAATTTGCAGATCACATGGCAGCATTGCATATTTAGGTTCAACAAAATTTGGAATACATGAATAGAAAATATAAGGAGAAGGCAGATGAGAAGAGGAGACAAGGAATTTGAATTTAGCAAAGAGGTGATGGTATACTTGAGAAAAGAGAGTTTTATCATTGGAACCTATAATAAGTTGTGATGAAGAAGTTTGGACCCTGTAATATTTTGAGGAATTTTAGTTATGGAAATGCATATGAAGTAGGGCTACCAGATAGTCTAAGTATTTCACCTATATTCAACATTGCAGATCTTCATGAGTAACATGAACCAGAATTCAGCGAGGATACTGTAGCAAACCTTGAGAAACAATTGACCCAGAAGGAACCAGATCAGATTGAAGAATTTTTGGATAGTAGGATTGGGCATAGTACCCAAAAAAATCAATACAAAGAATATCTTTTGAAGTGGAAGAGTAGACCAATCGAAGATTCATCTTGGATTTCTTAGGCAGAGGTAGACCGCCTTGGTTTCCCTATGAACCCAACAAAGTGAGAGGCTCAATTTTTCATTAACCTTGGATGTCTGATGTAAGAGAAAACTCAGTTCACAAGAATCTTGCATCAACCAAAAACATTTTCTTTTCTATTTTGTTTTCTATTTGTAGTTTGAGTGTTCCTTTCTGTGTGTCCTCATTTTGGCTCACTGGATCCTATGGAGTTGGATTCTACTTGAAGACTTGATCATCTTTCTTTTTTTCAAACCACATTTCATTTGGATCACTTTCTAACAAGATACCAATTTCCTTGATAGTTTCTTGTTACCAGTTTCTCCTTTTGTTACCGGTTGCCTATGACCTATTTTGGTGATCTACCAAAACCCATTTCGAAGCTTACAGAGCCTTGAGCATTGGTATCAATGTTTCTTAGCATGTGGCTGACCTTCTATGTTTCATCCTTTGGATTTTCCAAAGGAATCTCTTGGCGGAGGCTGACCTTGTTCATTTTGCACATTAGGTCTTGTTCTTTGGGTTTTGATCCTTTTGGGCCGATTGGGTCCTTTGGATTGATATATATATATATTTGTAATCATACTTTAGAATGGAATCGATGGAGAATCAATCAGAGATAGACCGTGCTTAAAAGATAGATATTTCGATTCAAGGTCTCAATTGTGACCTATTCTACCAAGCCTATGTGTCGGTATGCTGTAACCCAGTTGTTACTGTGTGAGCTTGAATTTCATCCTCAGAATGTCACCTGTAATAAGTTAGTTTCACAAAATACAATGGAAATGTATACAAGAAATCCAAATTCAACCAATGAAACTACATGAAATACATATGAAATAGAAATTCTATTTTTACCTTCATGGTTTATGTCTCATTGTGTCCTAACTCCACTGTTCCTAGTTGTAGATGGTGTGCTCTCAAACAATGCATTGTTGGCTTCCAAGATGACATATGAAGAATAGACTAATAACTTGTAGTTAACTGATACTATGATATGCAAAGCTACATGATTATGCTAAAATGATAATGCTATATGATTATATTTCTAAAATGATATTTGCTATTTGCTTCAAAACTAAAACTCATGGATGCATATGATTAGCTTGTAAAATGCACTTGAAGTCTCTTGAAGTCTAACTCTCTCTCAACTGAAGCTTTGGATTTTATAGACTTTGAGAGGATTAGATGATGTGGCTCAGATTAACGGTCATGATTAGATCTACAAATTTGGATGGTTGTGAGCAAAGGTGAAGGTTGAGAGAAAGGGGGAAGGAGAAGACAAGTGTCACTCATCTCACCTTGACTAGGTTGCTGACTGAGAGAATCTAGGGATGGTTGGAGAAGATTTAGGCATGGTAGGACAAGTGGACTCAAGTCCTTCCTAAGATGTAGGGGTGTTGGAGAGAATATAGGAAATGGTTATGAAATGTGTGTACATACACAATATTCATTAAGTTTGGAAGTTGGAGATAAATCATGAATTAATATTTAAGAAATATTAATTTCCTTAGCCACATGATGGATGAGTTGGCAAAGGGAAGATAAAGTGGAGATGGAGGGTGAGTTGGAAAAGAGATTAAATAATTTAGAAATTATTTAATATTTGAGACTATAGGATAGGAGAATAACTATTAAATATTAGATATTTAATTGCTTAAAGGAGATAATTAAATATTAGATATTTAATTATTTAGAGGGATAGGATAGATGAATTAATTAATAAAATATTAATTAATAGAAAGACACGAGAATGAATTAAATAAATTAATCTTTTTAAATTAACTATTTAATAGAAGAATAATTATTAAATAAATATATAATATTTATTTAATTGCACATAGCCAATTTTAGGTGTATACATTTTTCCCCTCTTTGAAATAATGTCAAGACAACATTGTTTCAAAGATTAAATCAGGTCTTGATAGTGCCTGATAAAGATTGAAAATCCTGATTGTGTGCCCACTCAGGAGATTGATCGTGAAAATAGTCAAAAATTCTGGTTTGAACGATTAATCTCATGATAATTGATAAAAGAATTTAGTCAATTAAATTCAATTTGTAAAAAACAAATTAAATTGCCCCATTGAAATTAATTACTCTTCAAATAGTAAATATAAAATTAACCAAGGCTAATTTTAACTTCATTATTATCCTTGTCAGCTTTTTGTTTGAAAATATTGTTTTTGAGGTGGCAAAATGGTGATTCCCATGGAGAACCATCATTTTGAGTGAGTTCGGCGTTATCAGCGACCTCCCAAGTATGGGTATCTGGTATGTTTCTTTTCCCGAGCCTTTTTTTCAAGTTTTCGTTCAAACTGTCATGTTTTTAGGCGGTTTTTTGGTTTTTGATTTTTTTTCATTTTTTCGGCATTATTTTAGCACTTTTACAATTTGTTTTAGCACATATGCAACTAGGTTTGGCACAAATGTAAGTTTAGAGCAGATGTTAGCGCATATGCATAGAGTTGTGCTTATGTGTTGTCTGTTAGTGCATATGCCCAGAAAGGTAGCTCTTTTGCATGGGTTAGCACTTATGCCTGTAGTTTTAGTGCTTTTATTAAAAAAGATAGCGCACATGCACAAGGTTAGCACATTTTCTTTTAGATTTAGTGCATTTGTTGTGGTTTAGCGCAGATGCTCAATTGGTCAGCGCTTTTACTTAAATTTGATAATTTTGATAAGTGCAAAAGCTAAAAATCACTTTGATGATTAGATTTAACATGTTTAATATGCATTGATGATGAAATAGGGATTTGATTGCATGATTGCATGATTGATAGATTGATAGGTTGCTTTGACTAACTGATTTGATAGATTTGATAAATAGCTTTGATTAGCTTGATTTGATAGATTTGATAGATTGGATAGATAGCTTGATTAGCTTGATTTGATAGATAGCTTTGATTAGCTTGATTTTGATAGATTTGATAAATAACTTTGATTAGCTTGAGTAACTCTAAGAAATCGATTTAGTTTCTGATGTGAGAGCTGAGCAGAGTTTTGAGTAAACTCAATGATTGATAAAAAACCATGATTGATAATTTTAAAATGATTTGATAGCTTAAGTTGCTTCAATTTTATTTGATAGATAGATAGATTTGATGATTAATTCAGTTTTAATTGATAGATGATAATTTGATTGATAGATTTGAAATGATTGATTTCTCTTGACAAAATAGGAGAAACTAGATGTTCTCCAGTGTCAGGAGAAATTATTGGTAGTACGACATTTAGTTCCAGAGTTGACCTAGGCTGAGATTAGACTCATAGATACCTGTGGTTTATGCCATTTATTCTATATGCTCGAGATTACACATAATAGGGGTTTGTTGATAGCATTGGCCGAGAGATGGCACAATGAGCATAACAATTTCCACCTGCAGATAGGTGAGATTAGTGTGACTCTTAAGGACATCTATAGGATTCTGCATATCCCAGTGACTGGTGAGCTAGTATAGTATGATTATCAGGATCGAGTGGGGACAAAGGCGTGTAGAGTCATGTTTGCTGATGAGAGCATCAATAGAGGAGAGATCAAATGGGTTGATATGGTGAGATCAGAAACTGGTGATGACATGAATAGCTTGTGGTGTGATATCATGTGTTCACTCTACGTACATCTTGTCACCATGAACTCTGCTCAGAATGATTCGAATTTGGTCATCTATGAAATCCTCTAGGAAGTAAACCAGATTGTGAAGCTTCTTCTTCTCCAAGATGCTATACTTCGGTTTGATCTTTTTATCCTTCTCACATAATAGACCTAGCTGAGAATGGATTGCGAGAGACCCTAGGTCTTCAATTTTACAATCTATATAATTAGAAATGCCTTCTTCCACTATCACACCAGTTGGTACTTGAGACAAGGCATTATATTTTGTCTTTCATTGTATGAAGTCCACAAAATCAATAGTTGCACTAGAACTATCGTGAGATGTGGAAGCCATGATAAAATAGAAAACTCGAGAAATACCTTTCAAAAATTGAGAATTTAGGGCTTGCTAATTCCACTTTGCCTCACACTTCATCGGTTGTTGAATCACCACTTTGAGTCCTTCTCTTGACTGTTTGATATTTGCTTCTAAATCTTCTTTGGGATTTTGAAATTTCTTTGAATCGCAACACAAATCACTTTTCCTTCACTCTGCACTTGAAAAAATTCTTCGCTCAAAAAATGATAGTTAGAAATGATTTGAAAATTCCTTTTAAACATACTCCTCACCTACCACAATAAATGCTCCACCATTAGGGCATAAACCCTAATTTTCCTGTTACCATTTCTGGTCTTCTACCAAATGACATGTATCACATATCGATTAAGGTCTTTTACCGGTGTACATCGGGGGTTTGAAACATTTCACCATTTGCTCCCCCTAAGCTTATCAGATGCTTAGTTTGTCAGTTCTATGATTTCCACACTAGGTGAAGAAACCGGTTCTTCTTGCAACACCGTTGGTTTCTTCTTCCAAGTTTTGTTCATATCTGCTTGAATAGTTTCAACATCAATTTTTCCTTCCAGAGTGATCGGTATATCATCCGATATACTCTTTCTACTTCTGCAGAATCTGCCAATGTGACCCAGTTTGTTGCAATGATAGCAGACCATTCCAGGTGCTCTCTAAGGTCCATTATTCATGTTTCCATTCTTCCTTCTGCATGTTGTAGCAGTGTGACCATGACCATGGAAAATCCAATAGTTTTCTCTCCATCCAGTTATTGCTTGATAGCCACCGCTTCCTAATTGATGATTAAAGCATTAAACTGGTTGTTATTCTAGTTCACAAAAGGTTCCAAACCAACTCCTTGAGTCCTTTGAGGATATCTTCCAGTGTTGTTCATAACAGACCTGCATTCAGATTCTCTATGCCCAAACTTGTTGCATGCATAACAATTACCATTGAACTTATTGGATCTAGGTACATTGTTTATAAAGTAAGAAAAATTGTTGTAGGCTTTGCTCCTACACACATTGGCAGTATGTCCTTCTTTAAGACAATTAAAACAAACAGGTTTGAACATTTACTTACCTTTACCTTTGAACGTCAGTTGCCTCTTTGATACTTCAGCATTTGCTCCTAAGGTCTCACCTTGTTCATGACTGGAGTAACCAAGTCCATCAGTATTCTTGATAGGTTTGGTTGATTCAAGATTTTGCTCTAGCTTAACAGTACTTTTGTTGTACTTAGCAAATATTTCCTTTGAATCAGAGAGTTCTTTAGAAATAGTAGCATTTGTCTCCATCAAGTTTGCATTCTCAGAGATGGCTATGTTCAGTTCACCTTGTACTTCTTCTTTTTCTTTTTTGCTCTCATGAAGGTGAGTAGTAAGTGCACCGATCTCTTGCTTCAACTTGGAGATCTCATGATCTTTGTCCTTGACCAGATCTTCAGCCTTCCTTCGGTTCTCAAGCTCTTGACACATTCGGATAGTCAATCCTTCCAACTCCTTTCTTAGGTTGGAATTGGATTCATTCAACTTTTCTACTTCTTGAATCAGGGCTTCCATGTCCGCTTCATCAGAAGAACTATTTTCAGATAGCTTCATTAGCTTTTCAGCATGTTCTCTCCTTTTTGCCTGAGAGGCCTTACATTTGACCATAAGATCATCATAGGCTTGCTCAGACTAAGTAAGTTGATGAGTAAGTTCCCTCAATCTGTATTCCCCCATATCTCTTTCCAAGTGGTCAAACTTATAGAAAGGTTGGCTCTGATACTAATTGATGAATACTAAGAGGGGGTGTGAATTAGTATACCAGAAATCAGTGTACTTAAACACTTTACTAGACTAACAGTAAACTGGTAAAATAGTTTAGCAGACAAACTGGTTAGCACACATGCAAACCAAATAGCAAATAATGCATTCACCCATAGAAGCACAAACACCATAACACAAGAGATTTTGACGTGGAAACCCAAATGGGAAAAACCACGGTGAGATGGAACTCACAAATAACTATCTGCAAAATAGGAACTAGATCGGTTAAGGTCAGACCAGTTAAGGTCATACAATTTTCTTTACTAGAATAGATCCTGTTAGGAATCTCAATCTCTATTATGAGATAAGTCTGATTAAAGACTACCTTTCTAGAGGATTTTAGATCCATAGATGTGAACCACCTTGTTAGAGGATTTACAAAAGGCTTTTTGGCCTACCCGGTTAAGGGCTACAGACTTGTCGAAGATGTGAGTAATCAACAAGTGAGTGATCTAGAAAATAACACAGATTTCTTGGTTAGATCCTTGATAGCTCATTCCTGATGCATTCTAGCATTACTTCAGTCTCCAACACATTCACTCTCTACCTCTTCTCCCAAACTTGATCTTCTCAATTAAGATCGCTCTTACAAAAACTCATCAACCACTTTAAACCCTAGCAACAACATAAAACCCTAGACATGATGTCCTTATAAAGGAATCTGATTTCATGTCAGTTCAATAGAATTAAATTACAATTTCCTAGGTTCAATGCATCTAGACATATTTGGTAACATGACACAAAAAGCATCGTTAAAGTGTCGGCACCGCCAAACAATCGATGGATGGTAACTCATCACAAAATGTCGGTGGGTAACTCATCACAGAATATTACCAGTTCATACAAAATACTGGTTGAAGAAAAATACCAGTTGCCAGTTTGACAAAATGAAGACTAGGAAATATGTGTTCTGTCACTTTGATCCTTCATACCGCTTGAGATCCTCTAACCGCTTAGGGTCAACATACCACTTCAGATCGGTAAACACTTTCTGCAAAACACCGATAGTCTAAATACTATAATGCATCATACCAGTTGGGAACAATTGCCGGTTGAGCTCATACACATAAAAGTGATCTCAATGCAAGTGTGTGTCCATCAATGACAATCACAACATAATCATAAAAAGTATCAATAATCTCCCCCTTTGGCATTGATGGCAACACTTATGAAAATTTGACATCTAAGTGTTTTACAACAAAAATATGCCATAAGCAAAATTACTCCCCATAAGCATATACACTATCCCTTTTGCATAAAATACATGTATACTACTCTTTATTAGAGATAGACATGAAAAAACATCAAAATTTATATACTTCTCCCCCTTTGCCAACAATGACCAAAAAAAACATTGCAAACTAACTCTTGTTCCAGTTGTATAAAAAATAAGTGTTTATGACAATAAAGAATAAAACTTGTCAAAAACTAATTTAAAGTCCTGCAAAAATTGCTTCATGGATAAGGACCATGACTCAAGTAGGGAGATAGCCACTTCTTTCTCTGTCTGCATCTGGGAGACATGTTCTTCCATGGCATCTATCGTGCTCATTTCTTGAGTGACCGTTAGGGCATCAAGATTTACATAGCATTTCTAGAGAATTTGCAATCTGGGCAGTAGGATTATTTGAAGTTCTTGCAAGTTCCTTGTCTTGTTGTATATTTCGGCCTCAATTCTTGTAGACTGAAGTTGAAGCCGGTGAATGGTTTGGCCATATATGGAGAAGGAATCATATGGCATATTGAAGGTGTTGATAAATGACTGCATATCTGATTGCAATTTGTACTTTTGGGTGAGCACATCATCACAAAATAGATGGGGTTGGCAAATCTTACTCAGTAGTAGATTCCCCTCATCTAGAGCATCCCTTATATCTTTTTGAGCTTTTTGTAGATCGGACCGGAGCTCATTTAGCTTCTTCACCAAGGCAATATTGAGAGCCTTTTGATGCTCTTTCTTGGCATTTGCCTCTACTACTTGTTCTAGGCTCTACACCTGATCATCTACTATGGTGCATAGGAGCTTCAATTGTGCTAGTGATGAATCAGTATTGGGGAGGTTTGTGCCGGGTAACAAACTAGTAAGAGTGTCCACCACAGCTTGGATCACATATTGCTCCTTCTTCCTCCTTATCACTTCAAAGCATTCTTGAGCAACCTTAATGCTCTGTAGCAGCTCCATTTCATTTGCAGACTGGAGGTCAATAGGACTGGTGAGGTCAGCCGGTTTGGCTTGACTACTAGTTTCCTTTGGAGTCTCCATCTGAGTGTTTTTTCCTCTTCTTCTTTCTCTATAGCTCTTAACTTTTCCTCTTCTGTCTTTTTCTTTTCCTCTTCTTCTTTTTTCCTTTTCTCTTCTTTCCTTTGCTTCTCTTCTTCTTCGTCCTTTTTCTTCTGCTCCTCTTCCTACTACTTCTTCTCCTCTTCATCCTTCTTCTTCTTCTCCTCTTCCTTTTTCCTCTTCTCCTCTTCATCCTTCTTTTTCTCCTTCTCCACTTCATTTCTCTTCTCCTCTTCATCCTTCTTTTTCTCCTTCTCTGCTTCCTTTCTCTTCTCCTCTTCTTTATCCTCCTCTGCTTTCTTCTTCTCCGCTTGCTTCTTTGCTTCCTCCTTTTTGTCCTCTGCTTCCTTTTTCTTTTCTACTTGTTCTTCCTGCTTCTTCTATCCTATTGCTTCTGATGGTGCATCCTGAGTAACATTTTCACCATCTAAGGCATCTACATCAATGGGGTCCATTTGTTCTGTGACCAATTCTTCTTCACTGTCATACACTACATCCGGTCCACCAGTTTCCAGTTCTCGCTCAGCTTCTCCATTGGCTTTAGCCACTTGATGCATCTTAAGAGCTTCTTGAGCGTGAGTATGTGTATCCTTGATCACTTCTTGACCCTTTCCTTCTAGTAACAGGAGTCTTCTTCTTCTCATGAAGGAGAGGCCTTTGTATTTATTCATAACTTCGAAAAGTTCTGAATTTGATACATCAGGAAAATGTTGAGCAAATATTTTCTCCCTCATTTTCTATTCCTTTACTATGGCAATGCGCCATTTATTGTCTAAAAAATTATACAAAGAATCCGGTGTCTCAGATCTAATTTTTGAAGGCGACCAGTCATTAGCACACAAATACTTAATAATTTCCTGCTCAACTGCTTCCTTTTCATCCTCATTGAAATCATCAAAACAATCAATTAAATCATTTAGCACTTTTCTCCTAATATTCTTTACAGTTCTTTGATAATGTGTCAAAGGTTTGTAAGAAGAAATGTCAATATTTACTGATGCAGATGATGCCGGTTCATTCTTTGTCTTTTTCTTTGTTTGCCTAGTCTTCTTCTTAGGTGGTTCTTTAGACACAGTTTCTTCTTCTGAGTCGGGTGAATTGATTTTTGTCTTCTGCTTCTAGTTTCTTCTTAAATGGTGACCACTTGGTCACTTTGGGACTAGCTATAGTAACCGGTGTTGATGCTGAAGGCACTGCCTTTCCTTTCTTTTCAGAGGGTTCTACAATAGGTGTAACCCTTTCTAAATAAGTGTCGGTTCTCCTTGCCTTAGGATCAAGGGGTGAGGCAAGTAGGGTAGAAGCATACCTGTCCAGCATATCATACATTACCTCATAACCCATAGGCTCCACTTCTTGTCTTGGCTCAACAACCTCCATTATGCATTCATCCACTTTGATGATAAAGCAGATGTCCTCTTCATATTTCTTGACAATGTCACTAAATATCCTCATTCTTACGCTCATCTTGCTTCTGAACTCATCAAAGTACTTGTTAGAACTTCAGGGTAACCGGTTCCAACTGCTTGTAGGGCTCTCTTTGATTTGTTTTATTACCAGTTGGTCGGCAGACCACTAAATATCACCTACTCCTGGAAAGTAGCCTTGGAAGTAAAAGAACAACCCAACTAGTAGTTGTCCGAACTTGAATCGCAGTGCATTGTCCTATTTGATTGACTTAAGATTCAACATAAGTTGTCTTTTCATATAGGTACATAGATCAAATGATGCATCCTCCTTGATCATCCTATAAGTGGCATTTACCATTGTAGTAGAGACAGAGTTAATTCTACTGGCAGAGAACGTCTGGTAGCCTATCACCATGCAGGCATACTTGACCAGATCATCCTTGATTGAGTTGATGGTCATGCCACGTGAGTCGCTCGTTGAACTGGTGAGCTTGGACATTTTAGTCTTGCTGACCTTCCTTAGGGCTAGTACTTCCCCTGTATTGCAGAAACTAGTGATGGCATGAATAGCTTGCGGTGTGATATAATGTGTCCACTCTAGGTACATCTTGTCACCATGAACTCTGCTCAGAATGATTCGAATGTGGTCATATATGAAATCCTCTGGGAATTAAACCACATTTTGAAGCTTCTTCTTCTCCAAGATGCTATACTTTGATTTTATCTTTTTATCCTTCCCACAGAATAGACCTAGTTGAGATAGGATTGCGAGAGACCCTAGGTCTTCAATTTTATAATCTATATAATCAGAAATGCCTTCTTCCACCATCACACCACCTGGTACTTGAGACAAGGCATTATATTTCATCTTTCATTTTATGAAGTCCATAGAATCAACAATTGCACTAGAACTATCATGAGATGAGGAAGCCATGATAAAACAGAAAATGTGAGAAATACCTTTAGGAAATTGAGAATTTAGGGCTTGCTAATTCCACCTCGCCTCACACTTCGTCGGTTGCTGAATAACCACTTTGAGTCCTTCTCTTGACCATTTGATATTTTCTTCTAAATCTTCTTGATTTCAAAATTTCTTTGAATCACAACACAAATCACTTTTTCTTTGCTCAGCACTTGAAAAACTTCTTCGCTCAAAAAATGATAGTGAGAAATGATTTGAAAAATCCTTTTAAACATACTCCTCACCTACCACAATAAATGCTCAACCATTAGAGCGTAAACCCTAATTTGCCTATTACCATTTCTAGTCTTCTGCCAAATGATAGGTATCACATACCGGTTAAGGTCTTTTACCGGTGTAAATTAGGGGTTCGAAACATTTCACCGTTTGCTCTCCCTAAGCTTTTCATATGCTTAGTTTGTCGATTCTGTGATTTCCACACTAGGTGTAGAAACTGATTCTTCTTGCAACACCGCTGGTTTCTTCTTCCAAGTTTTGTTAATATCTGCTTGAACGGTTTCAACATAAATTTTTCCTTCCGGAGTGACCAGTATATCATCCAATATACTCTTTTTACTTCTGCAGAATCTGGCAATGTGACCCGGTTTGTTGCAATGATAGTAGACCATTCCAGGTGCATTCCAAGGACCATTATTCATGTTTCCATTCTTCCTCCTACATGTTGTAGTAATGTGACCATGACCATGGCAAATCCAATAGTTTTCTCTCCATTTGGTTGCTGCTTGATAGCCACCACTTCCTGACAGATGATTAAAGGCATTAAATCAGTTGTGATTCCAGTTCACAAAAGGTTCCGGACCAACTCCTTGAGTCCTCTGAGGATATCTTCTAGTGTTGTTCATAACAGACCTGCATTCAAATGCTCTATGCCCAAACTTGTTGCATGCATAACAATTACCATTGAACTTATTGGATCTAGGTACATTGTTTATAAAGTAAGGAAAATTGTTGTAGGCTTTGCTCCTACACACATTGGTAGTATGTCCTTCTTTAAGATAGTTAAAACAAACAGGTTTGAACTTTTGCTTACCTTTACCTTTGAATGTTGGTTGCCTCTTTGATACTTCAGAATTTACTCCTGAGGTCTCACCTTGTTCATGACTGGAGTAACCAAATCCATCAGTATTCTTGATAGGTTTGGCTGATTCAAGCTTTTTCTCTAGCTTAACAGTACTTTTGTTGAACTTAGCAAGTATTTCCTTTGACTTAGAGAGTTCTTTGGAAATAGCAGCATTTGTCTCCATCCCTGGAATTGGATTCATTTAGCTTTTCTACTTCTTGAATCAGGGCTTCCATGTCCACTTCATCAGAAGAACTATTTTCAGATTGCTCCATTAGCTTTTCAGCATGTTCTCTCCTTTTTGCCTAAGAGACTTTATATTTGACCATAAGATCATCATAGGCTTGCTCCGACAAAGTGAGTAGATGAGTAAGTTCCCTCAATGTGTATTCCCCCATATCTCTTTCCAAGTGGTTAAACTTATAGAAAGGTTGTCTTTGATACCAATTGATGAATACTAAGAGGGGGGGGTGAATTAGTATACCAAAAATCAGTGTACTTAAACACTTTACTAGACTAATAGTAAACTAGTAAAATAGTTTAGCAAACAAACCTGTTAGCACACATGCAAACCAAATAGAAAATAATGCATTCACCCACAGAAGTACAAACACCATAACATAAGAGATTTTGACATGGAAACCCAAATGGGAAAAACCACGGTGAGATGGAACTCACAAGTAACTATCTGCAGAATAGGAACCAGACCGGTTAAGGTCAGACTAGTTAAAGTCATACAATGTTCTTTACCAGAAGAGATCCTCTTAGGAATCTTAGTCTATGTTAGGAGATAAGTCTGATTAAAGACTACCTTGCTAGAGGATTTTAGATCCACAGATGTGAACCACCATGTTAGAGGATTTACAAAAGGCTTTTGGGCCTACCTGGTTAAGGGCTACAGACTTGTCAAAGATATGAGTAATCAACAAGTGAGTGATATAGAAAATAGCATAGATTACTTTGTTAGATCCTTGATAGCTCATTCCTGATGCATTCCAGCATTACTTCAGTCTCCAACACATTCACTCTCTGCCTCTTCTCATAGACTTGATCTTCTCAATTAAGATCGCTCTTACAAAAACTCATCAACCACCTTAAACCCTAGCAACAACATAAAACCCTAGACATGATGTCCTTATAAAGGAATCTGATTTCATGTCGGTCCAATAGGATTACATTACAATTTACTAGGTTCAATGCATCTAGACATATTTGGTAACATGACACAAATAGCATCGTTAAAGTGTCGACACCACCAAACAATTGGTGGATGGTAACTCATCACAAAATATCGGCTGGTAACTCATCATAGAGTATTACTAGTTCATAAAAATACTATTTGAAGCAAAATACCAGTTGCTGGTTTGACAAAATGAAGACTGGGAAATATGTGTTCTTCCACTTTGATCTTTCATACCACTTGAGATCCCTGGACCACTTGGGGTCAACATACTGCTTTAGATCGGTAAACACTTTCTGCAAAACACCGATAGTCTAAAGACTATAATGCATCATACCAGTTGGGAATAATTGTCGGTTGAGTTCATACACATAAAAGTGATCTCAATGAAAGTGTATGTCCATCAATGACAATCACAACATAATCATCAAAAATGCCAACAATGATTTTGGACAGATTTAGCCAGATCCTTGAGTTATTGCAACATATGGTGGAGATGATGAGGATCCTGAGGATCATGTTCCCCTGATTAGACGATGAGTTTGGAGAGTTACTCGGACCAAGATTCTAGCAGTTGGACAGGTTGGTGGTGAGGGGATTGGGGTTCATGTACCACAACAGGATGTACCAGAGGAGGATGCACAGGTGCATGATATGCCAGATGTGGTTATACCAGAGCGTGATGTGCCAGGGCAGGATACTATTGATAGTCTGAGAGCATAGATTGATCAGCTTCGAGCATAGGTGCAGACTCTTATTACTGAGTGGGATAGAGCTGTTAGGAGATAGCAGGATACTCAGGGCCTTCTTGATCATATTCAGCAAGTTGGATCATGTCATCTCTCAGTGGATACTGTTAGAGCATTAGTTCGGGCTAGGAAGGAGACTTCCCAGTAGTGATGATGATATGAGGAGGCAATTACAAAGAGCCAAAGAGTAGGTAGTTATCATACCACTGTGTTGATGGATACTAGCAGTGGTGGGGTTATGGGACCTCCTTAGAAGAGTGGTGATCATGGGAGACTGGCATCTGGAGGATCTTCATGCCCATAGCCATAGAGATGGATAGGGTCAAGTGGTAGTGGTACAGGACAACCTTGACTTGATTTGTATTTGATGAGGCATTTGTATTTTTATCTGATATCATTGTATACTTGGAATTTTATTGTTTTATGATGATATATACGCAAACATGGATTCTATATGATGATGATCTATATGCTTATATGCTTTGATTATATATGGATACAGTGATTAGATGAATAATTGTTGTCCTTTCATTATGATGATGCAATGATAAATTCTTTTGTTTTTTATTTTTTATTTTTCCCGATGATCTTGGATGCAAATGGAAATGATTTCTAACTTAAATAATATGTAAATGTAATGATCTATATAAAAATGCAAATGAATGATTGATTTTCTTTTGATGATGATTATGAATCTAAGTGCAAAGATGCAACTAAATGATCATTAATGAAATGATGATAAATGATGATACAGCACTTAATTGAATGCAAACTAATGAAATGAAATGGATGAGGATTAAAAATGAATGCACCTATAATGATCAAATGTAAATTATTTTTGTTTGTCCAAGTATACTCAATCTTTATTTATGACCGTTGATATGTTAATGAAATGATTTTCTTATAATGCAACTGACAAAGAATGCTTATAATGAAGATGAATAATGAGCTAATGAAATGATCTAACTAAAAATTGTACTGCCATTCTTCATATGCTATCGGGTAATAGTGCTTGATTTCATCATTGAGCTTTAAAATGTTGTAAGGAAATACAAGCAACTTGACATAATGATTCAAGATGATTTGAGTATTTCTTACATGGATTTTGATATAGCAAGTTAATACAAGAAGCTTGATATAATGGATCAAGTTGACTTGAGTATTGCTTGCAGAACAGACAAGGATTATCCCTTTTCATGCATGACTTGGAACGTCCTCCTTGATCTTTTGCCAATCATATCTTGAGATAAGTTCATACCATAGTAAGAGATAAACCACATATAGCAATCAAAGAAAAATAATCATACCCCATCATATCTTCTCTAGTCATGGACATCCTTGAGTTGCATAGAGTACATGATTAGCAATAAAAATCAAGATATAAACACTGAATCTTGTATGTCATTCACAAGTTATTATGGTCATTAATTGATATAATCTTCTTAATGAATGATCTCTGATAATCCTTTATTACTTGTTGGTTGATTCCTCATTTTATAAGCTTTACGATTTAGTTGTTGATGAAATTCCTTGATTATCGTTGTTTTGTTGCTCGTTATCTATTTCAAAACCCTAGATGTTTTTGGTTTTTCCAAGTTTTCAAATGTTTTGGATTTTCAAAGATTCAAAAGATCACCTTAGCAAAAGGAATTGGGATTTTGCCCCCAGTGGAAACAAAATTTATTAGTGTAGATGTCTAAAACTGGTCAATGCTTGCGGGATCATACTTTAACATTTGCGCATTACCTAATTTTAGGGTTTTTGCATCACATTAACATTTCTTCTCTATCACGCACTTGGTTTTTATCATTTGTGAGCATCGAGTCCTTCTTCTGCATTCTTCATTTATCTCACTCTCGAATTTGGTCTTGTCGACAACTCATGATTTGGGTCAATCTTATCCTGTCGCATCAATGTGCATGCTCATTTGGCATATTTTGACATCATCAATCCTAATCGATGATGGAATTAGGGTTTTGTCCTCTTATCAATCTTATCATTTTGCGATCGATTTGACATCGATCCTTGTCCTTTTTTAATCATGTCAATTTGGATCAATTAGTCATTGTCCCTCGTCAATTGGCGCATTTACCAATCTCAATCGCTTATCAGCATTGGTCCTTTGTCAATCAGAATCATGATCAAATCGAATCAACATCAATTATCTTTTGTCAAGACCTAATTGTCATCCTTGCATATCTAATTCATCTTCTAAGGTTTTATGATTTATTCATAAAATCTTGTTTGTCATTTTCCCTCTAGGTTAAATAATTTATTTGTTTATCCTAAGTCTTCTTGTCACAATTAAATATTTATTTAATTGGCTAACTATTTCCTCCCTCTTTGTGAATTAATTAATGAATGAAAAATTATTAATTAATTTACCTAATTTTCCAATTTACTAATTTCTCCTAATTCCTAATTTTCTAATTTCCTAATTTCTAATTCATCTAATTTCAATTTTCTCCTATAATTCTCCTAATTTCATGGGAATGACATAGTGTAGCGTCCTAAAATTGCGACACTTGCAATTTCGACTGCATTTGGGTCTTCACGATGGCGGCGCAATGTTGAACTTGAATGGAGACCCCAAAACCTGCTTGTGACATCAAAAACTGCATATTTCTGCACCTTGGCCTGATCCTTCCTTGCACCCTACTGTCCCGGGAGGTGGGACCATGGCGCCCAGTGCCCTGGTCCCTGGCCCTATTTTGGGCCCAGTCTCTTGTTGGGCGTTGGGTCTTTAAGTTTGCAATTCGGAAAATGATGCTTCTAGGTCAGCCTAAGGTCAGAAAAATCAGTCTCTCAACCCTAATTGACAAGTATATAAATTACATTTACCCTCCTAGAAAGGGTAGGTAGGAAAAGAGGAAGAAAATAAGCAAGAGAAAGATGCGGAAGCGATATTCAAACATTCAAACATTCAAGCATTCAAGCATTCCTTCAAGCAATTGAGTATTCTAAGTCTCCATTCAAGGCTAGGTGTTGCATTCAAAGACAAGGATTCAACCATTGAAGAGGAGATCACTTACAACACATAACATACAACATTCATTACACCTTCGCATGTAAGAATACAAACATTCTTACAACAAGGTATCAGTACTTGTTTACATTACAAACATTTACATTTACAACATTCTCATTTCTTGGTTAATTCAAAAACCGGGGTTTGACCTAAAGGCAAACCCCTAATCCCTAACCCCCCAATCGTCCTCTCTTTTTTGTGTGTAGGTTGCAGGTACGAGGCTGTAATTGAAGATCTGGAATCCTTGTGTAGAGATGAATAGATCCCCCTTTGTTTCGCGGATTTTTCGGAGGACCGTGTGCACTCCGGGCACCATCGTCCTATCAACTTTCGCTCAAATTTGCAGGACAGCATCGTCTCGACATTTTACTGCTAATTTCATGTCCGTAGCTTCATCCCGTATCCCTATCTCCATCTACAAGTGAATCTTTCTTACTTTACATGCATTCCTAGTCCAATCATTCTATCTACATTCTTTACAAAAGAGGGTATCCTTGTTATCTCAACCCTTGAAACTCATTTAGAATCCAGTCTTGCATTGTGTGGGATTGGATCTTGTGGGTTTCAACCCCTCTTTTGAATGTAAAGTCTCTCCTAAGTGAAAACCGTCAACCCTAGTGACCTCCCTTCTCTCTCCATGGAGTGGGGGAACAACTAGGGTTCGATTTTTCCGCTTTACATTTTGGTGAACCCGACGTGAGCATCCTAATTCTGATTATTCATGATTAGATCTGAAAAATTTTGGCTTCCTTAATTACATTTCCATGTTTGATCTTTTGCAAATTTTAGAGGTTAATTGCATAAAAACCCTAAATTTTCTTTTTAGTAATTGAGCTTGTGAAATGTTTAATTGTTAATGCTTGTTTCAGATCTATCCTTCTATTGCAAATTGTCAATTCATATTTGTGCTTTAATTCTGAAAATTAAGTGGTTAAGTGTCAAAACCCTAATTTGTAAAACCCTCTTGATTCAACCTTTGACTGAGAATTTCATTGATCAAAACACCTCCAAATCAGCTGTAACTTTGGATTCCGCAACAAAATCACAATATCTCTCATCCCTGAAAATTTTGAAAAAAGTTGCGAGGACCGTGTGCACCCCGAGCGCCATTGTCCCCGACATTTTTTCTGAAATTTCGGGAGCCAGATCTTACTGTATTTTTCTGCTAAAATCCAGAATTTTGGCTGATTTTATCAATTCTAACACTTTCAAAATTAAAGTCAAAGTTGGTCTAGTGATTGCTTACATAAAGGCTTATAATCATTCAAAAATTGTTGAAATTAAAATTCATATCAAAATTGTGTTTCTTACAGTCCTAAATCTGAAAAGTGTGTTGGCATTCATTCAAAATTTCAGTGCTTTATTCAAATTTTTGCAGTTTGTGACTTTTGAAATTAAGTGTTTAATTGCAGCAACTTTGATTTCCGCTTTCAAATTTGAATTTTGCATGAAATTGAGTCAACTTTTAAATTTCAAAGCCTGCATTGCTTTCAGTATTCCCTCTAAAATCATAAAATTCAAAATTTTAGTTTCCCTCTCTTTTTCAAAATTCAAATTCTGTATTTTTCAACAATCTTGGTAGGGTTCAATTTTGAGATTGCAACTTTAATTTGGCCTATCTACGAATCATAAAATCACTCAATTTTTTCAGATTAGCTTTAAAATCATCATAGCTTTCATCCTTGAAAATTTTGAAAAAAGTTGCGAGGACCGTGTGCACTCCGTTTGCCACGGTCCCTGACATTTTTTCCGAAATTTCGGGAGGTTGTCCTGATTGTATTTAACAGCTTAAATCTAGGAGATTGGTTGATTTTATTGAAATTTGCTACCTCTAAAATTCAAAATCTTCTCTCTCTCTTTAGTGCATGAGTTTTACAACAATAAGCCCTACTTACACTGTTCCCATTAGACAAAGCCTTAGAATTAAGTCTTTCCAAGGTTTAATTACTGAGGAGATGGAACATAATTTGAATGGTCTTTTTAACGAGGACATGGGTAATTCCTCTAATCCTCTTAATGATGAAGAAGCTCTCCATGAGGTTTCTGTAGAACAACTTTTGAAATTGGATAACCAATTTGATGATTTTTGATAATGGATGTCTCAAGAATACCCTGATAGTGAAGCTCTTTCATTAATTGAGGGTCTAAAATGTATGGTTCAAAGTGATAAGAATGGAATTGATATTTTGCGTAGTATTGCACACATTGTGGATTTGAATGTGATGCCTATGAAGAGTTGTGCCGAAACTTTAGGTTATACACAACCTCCTACTCAAGTTAATCATTCTATTCCTTTGACAACTTCTATTGCCAGTATACCTACCTTTACATCAAACATAATGACTACTTCAATACAAGACATTCCACCTATGATCACCAGTCATGGGGCCAATCCTTCTTCTTCAATCAACCTTCTTCCTTCATTCAATCCTACTTCTTCATTCATTCCTTCAATGAGTGTTCCTATTTCATCTCCACAAATAAACATGACGCAAGGGGGCAATTCTTTTAACCATTCCATTCCTCCTTGTAGTGTTCCTCCTTTCCAATCATCTCCTATGACTAACTATCATAGTGTCCCACCACCTTACTCTCAATCAATACCTTCTTTCAATAACATAATACCTCCATCACAATCTAACATGTCTAATATGAACTCTTCGACTGAAGCGACCATTAACAATCTTGCACAAACTATCTCTTCTTTACAACAACAAATTGCCTCTATGAATCAATCTAAGTCTAGTGTCCCCACATTTGATGTTGCGAGCCCACTTTCTCTTGACATTGTTTGAGCTATCCCCCCTAAACATGTTGAAATCCTGCAATTGGAGCTTTATAATGGTAAGGGTGATCCTCTAACACATGTTAAGACCTTTCAAACAATATGTACCGATTTTGCTTATGACCAAAGGTTGCTTGCAAAACTGTTTACTAGAGCATTAAGAGATAAAGCCCTACAATGGTATTGCTCGTTGCCTTCCTATTCTATTACTTCTTTCCAACAACTTGCAAATGCTTTTATTCCACAATTTCAAAACAATATAAGTCCTAAAGTTACTTTTATTGATTTAATGCATTGTAAACAAGGTGTTAAAGAAAAAGTGACTGATTTCATTGGTAGATATAAGCATTTGTATGCTAAAATTTCTTTTCCAGTACCTGACAATGATATTCAAAGAATCTTTATTTCTAATTTACAAAAAGATATTAGAGAAAAACTTCTATTTTCTGAGTTTTACTTCTTTCCAACAGTTGTGCGCAACTCTTCACAATTATCAACTGACTGTGAGTCAAATGGAACAAGCAAATCCTATGGCTCTGAGTGATAAGGGTGATAGTAGTCAACAACCATTTGGGAAGTTTAAACCGAATAGAGAGTCCATTAAGTTAAATGAAAACATCATCAACAACAATGTGAATGCAGCATCAGGTGTGCCTCCTATTTCTAAGTTTTTCAAGAAAGAAAGAAAGTTTACTCCTTTGAATGAATCATTGCATAGTATCATGAATAAGTTATTGGAACAAAATGTGCTTACTCTTCCTCCTATAAAGCAAATAGATCCTACAAAGATTAATTCACCCTATTTTGATAACAAATCTTTTTGTCAATTTCATCATCAACCTGGGCATGATACTAAAAAATGTTTTGCTTTAAAGGGTAAAATTCAAGATTTGATTGATAACAATACTATCTCTATTTCTGGTGTGAATGATAAAGGAAACACATTTGTAGCTCCTCCTAACCAAAATCTTAAGATTTTTACTGATCCATTACCTTTTCATACCTCTAATGTGGTTGAGACTAATGATTCCTCTTTTTCACCTGATAGTCTTGTGTCTATGACTCCGAATGTAATTAACTTTGTGGAACAGCAGAAAATCCCTAAAGAACCTTCCATCACATTTGATTCTAGTGAAACTATCAGGGCACCTAATGGTCCTTTATATATAGTTGCAAAAGTTAAGAATACACCTTTCCGTGGAGTGCTTATTGATCCTTCTTACATGATTAATGTTATTACTGAAGAATTTCTTTTCACTTTGCAATTGAATCAAGTGATCTATGACGAAACAAATGTGGTTGTGAAAATATTTGATGCATTTTCTTCTCTTGCAATTGGTTCTATTACATTACCTATTGAGGTTCATAACAAATCTCTTGATGTGAACTTTGTTATTATTCCATCGTCCGAACAATTTCATGTGAAGTTAGGCTATCCTTGGCTATCTTCCATGAAAGCTATTGCTTCTCCTATTCATAAGTGTTTGAAATTTCCCCATAATGGTGAAGTTGTTACTGTCAATCATAGTCTCTTTAAACTAGCTGAAAGAACTTCTAGCGTTCCTATTGATTATTTTTGGCCTAAACAATTCCAATCTCTTCCATCGCGAAGTGATCATCTTTTCAAATCTTATCAAAAGTGGAAAAAAGATATGTTCCTATCTCTAAGTGAACCTAGAACACCCAAACTTGATATCCCTATCATTCTTGAGAAGGAAGTTCTTCCTTTGAAAGATAAAACTAATGTCTTTCCTCAAGAAGATTCCTAACCCATCCCTATGAATGTGACTATCCCTATATCTAATAAACTTCCTAAAAGTAGACCTATACCTCCTCGTCATGATGGACTTGGTCTCCTTCCTAAACCAAATATTCCTCCCTTATATGGAGCAGTTCCTCCTCCTTCCTCTTATGGAGAGAAGAGACCTTCCTCTTCTCCTATTGTTCAACCTAAGAGACCACAACCTAAACACCCAAGTGATAAGGATGAGAACATTCCTCCTCCTCAATCTTCTCAACTTCCTACTAAGACTAGACGAAATCATTCTGCACATGAACACTGATGAAAGCATCGTCTTAGAGCTTAGGCAGCTGCTTCTCAAACTTTGCAATCCCCAAAAACACCTTCAGCTAGTATTATTCCATTTTCTCCTCAACCGAAAATTGAGCCAAAATCTCCCAAACATAAGATGCATGATGGTCTTGATCTTGTGCGAGTTAAAGATCCTATTTTTATAAATCTTGATGATGATATAGATGAAAATGTTATTCATGATGAAAATGTTACTCTTCTTGCTTCTGATAGTGAGTATGAATATGTTGATGTTGATAACCATTTATCTAACGAATTTTCTAAAGCACTTATCCTAGCTCCTAGACAAGAACAACGTGGCTCGGAACATGAACATAGCCCTTGTTTGGATCTTGTGATAGCTCCATCTGCTGTGTTGGATGTTCCTCCTCTAGCGTGTTTCCTGCCTTCCCAAAATATTGATCAACAAGATCAGGGGGTGGATGATGTGCTAGACTAGTAACATTAGCATAGCAGACTCTCTCCTCCTCTCTTGATCTCTTTTGTTACTTCTTCTATGTGTTATTCTCATTCTTCTATTTGTTGTCCTTAGTGTTGTCTACTTGAGGATGATGCAAAGCATTGAGATCTCTTTTGGTCTCTCTCATGTTGACTCAAAAGACACATGTGCTCCCTTCTTCTAGGTGACCTTCCTTGATTGGGGAATGAAGAACAATTATGCATACATACATATGATATACATGAATTATCATACAACATACTAACCCCGAGGAAAGCGAAGTCACCTTGTGCTTTGTGTTTTGTGTCTATTATCCTTGGGTTTATCTCTCACTTGGGGGATAAATCCTTGTGATAACGTGCTCCTTTCCCTTCTCATTTCCTATGTGTATCACTACCTTAAAGCAATCACCCCCGATGAGGCGTGTGCAATCACTTTAACGTAGGGGGGCATACACCCCGTTCATATCTCTTCAAGATACTTAAAAATTTCTTGGCGAACTTAGCTTTGCCTTGAAAATTTTTGGTATTTTTCTTGCATGGCTCATAGTGAGGGAACCTTACTACTAACAGTCATGGTTCTCCCTCGTGATCTTCCCTTTTACTTTGTCAATCGAAGTCATAAGATCCTTAGTCCACTAGGGGCTTGGTGTATCTTGCCTCCTTGACGTGGTGAAAGTCTTTCAATGTTGTTTCCTTGTACTTTACCGGAAGTATGGGCGTACGCTTATACTCCCGCTAAAGTGGGGGCTAAATGTAGCATCCTAAAATTGTGACACTTGCAATTTCAACTGCATTTGTGTCTTCACGATGGTGGTGCAATGTTGAACCTGAATGGAGACCCCGAAACCTGCTTGTGACATCAAAAACTGCATATTTCTGAACCTTGGCCTAATCCTTCCTTGCACCCTGCTGTCCCGGAAGGTGGGACCATGGTACCTAGCACCCCGATCCTTCAGGACCATGGCACCCAGCGCCCTGGTCCCCCAGGACCATGGCACCCAGCGCCCTAGTCCCTGGCCCTATTTTGGGCCCAGTCTCTTGTTGGGCATCGGGTCTTTCAGTTTGCAATTCGGAAAATGATGCTTCTAGGTCAGCCTAAGGTTGGAAAAATTAGTCTCTCAACCCTAATTGACAAGTATATACATTACATTTCCCCTCCTAGAAAGGGTAGGTAGGAAAAGAGGAAGAAAATAAGCAAGAGAAAGACGCGGAAGCAATATTCAAACATTCAAACATTCAAGCATTCAAGCATTCCTTCAAGCAATTGAGTATTCTAAGTTTCCATTCAAGGCTAGGTGTTGCATTCAAAGACATGGATTCAACCATTGAAGAGGAGATCACTTAAAACACATAACATACAACATTCATTACACCTTCACATGTAAGAATACAAACATTCTTACAACAAGGTATCAGTACTTGTTTACATTACAAACATTACATTTACAACATTCTCATTTCTTGGTTAATTCCAAAACCCTCCCTAACCCCCCAATCATCCTCTCTTTTCTATGTGTAGGTTGCAGGTACATGGCTGTAATTGAAGATCTGGAATCCTTATGCAGAGATGAACAGATTCCCCGTCGTTTCACGGATTTTTCAGAGGACCGTGTGCACTCCGGGCACCATTGTCCTGTCAACTTTCACTCAAATTTGTAGGACAGCATCGTCTCGACATTTTACTACTAATTTCAGGTCTGTAGCTTCATCCCGTATCCCTATCTCCGTCTACAAGTGAATCTTTCTTACTTTACATGCATTCCTAGTCCAATCATTCTATCTACATTCTTTACAAAAGAGGGTATCCTTGTTATCTCAACCCTTGAAACTCATTTAGAATCTAGTCTTGCATTGTGTGGGATTGGATCTTGTGGGTTTCAACCCCTCTTTTGAATGTAAAGTCTCTCCTAAGTGAAAACCGTCAACCCTAGTGACCTCCCTTCTCTCTCCATGGAGTGGGGGAACAACTAGGGTTCGATTTTTTCGCTTTACACATAGCAAATTTGTCATAATTTGTCATAATTGACAATCAATCAATTTTGACATAGTAATTTGTCATAATTGTCAATCAATCAATCTTGCATAGAAAGTGTCAATTTTGTCATAATTTGTCATATTTGTCATTCTTGATTTGAAATTTCCTTTCAAATCTCTTCATGCTAATCTTGTCATCTCTCCAATTTGTCTATAAATTGGATGAATTTCTTCAATCAAAGACCCCCAATTAATCACTTTTTTGAATCCCTGATCCCTGATCGAATCAATCACGCTTCGAGTATTCTTGCACTATCATCTTGTCTACTTGCTTTCACATCATGCTCATGCACTAGTAGGTGAGATCCACAACAAAAGCTATTTGAAGGAGAAAGAAGGACAATGGAGCCACATGAAGGAGACATTCAAGTCTGCATTTGGTTTGCTTAGTTTTCAATCTTGCATGTCTTGTTTTCATGTTTTCGTTGAGTGTAATTAGGATTGGTCATTGCAATTGAGTTTTTGTGATTGAACTAGGCTATTGTTTACATTGCTTTGATGATTTCCACATTTCCTAAGCTACAATTAGGATGTATGAATTGATTAAGACCCAAACCATGGCGAGATGCAAATGTAGATTGATTGAAGCTGATAAAATCTAAGGCAGTGATTATGACAAGTATGTCAAAGATTGATAACTGTTGATAAGATGCATAATTCTTGATAAATCATTCAGAGCAATGGATGCAAAAGATGAAAGATGGAATGAATAAGCTAGGATAGATGGAAGTGATAGATGCAATAGGATGGAGTGGATAGGTGCACAAAGCGATCTCATAGATGGAGTAGCTTACTTTTTAGATAGCGCCTATTTAGCAAGTTTTTTTACCATCTAAATTTCTTGCATTTTTTTGTATTTTATATGCTTTTTATTGATTTTTTCAAGACTTTATATGCTTTTTATTGATTTTTTTAGGAAATTATATCTTAAGCATAGAATTTCTTTAGATGGATGGAATTGATAGGTTCATCAAACCAATCACCTTCAAGAGTAGATAACTTGTATGCTCTGGATCCATATGTTGCTACTATGACAAAAGGTCCTAGCCAATTTGGTTCAAATTTTCCCTTCTTTTCTCGGTCTTGCTGATTTCTTCGATTCTCCCTTAGAACTATATCTCCAATCTGGAAAATGCATGGCTTGACTATGTGGTTATAGCTTCTTTCCATTCTTTGTTGGTATACCTTCAAATGTTTTGTTGCATTTTGGCGACATTCCTAAATTAATTCTAGTTCTTGGAGTTGAGAGACTCGTTGTTCTTCTTCTGGTATAAGACCATGCAAGGATACTCATAGAGAAGGTATCTCTACTTCTATAGGTAATATAGCTTTGGATCCATAGACCAAAAAATATGGAGTTGCCCCTGTTGGAGTGCGGATGCTAGTTCGGTATGCCCAAAGAGCAGGATTTAGCTGAATGTGTCAATCTTTTCTAGCTTCATTGATTATTTTCTTCAAGATTTTCAAGATAGTTTTGTTTTATGCCTTAGCTTGACCATTACCTTTTGGATAATATGAAGTAGAGAACCTATGTTGGATATGAAACTGTTCACATAGCTCTTTCATATCTTGATTTTTGAATGGTCTTCCATTATTAGTGATAATGGCCATAGGAACGTCGTAGCGAAAGATTATGTAATTCAAGATGACTGATGATATTTGTTTTCCTATCACTGTTGTTAAAGGCACTACTTCAATCCACTTAGTAAAATATTTAGTAGTAATCAAAATGAACTTATGTCCATTAGAAGATGAGGGATTGTGTTGGCAATATTGCATTATAACAGACAATGAAAGATTGTTGGCATTTCAATATGGATATTGAGAAGGTTGTTGATAATTATGGATATAACGGATTAAGGATGTTTACTATCTTGATATTATTATTTTGTCATTGATGTCAAGAAATTGATTTTCTAATTCAGTATGATGTTGCCATATCTTGATAAGTATGATTTGAAGATTATAAAGATGTCGGTAAAAGACACAGGAAAGAATATGATGAATAAGGGAATGAATAAGGTATTCAATGGGAAACTAGTACTGAGTCAGACAATGATGAGATCATGATGTTTAGATTGTTTTAACATCATACATATGTTGTAAATTGTAAAGGTTAATACTATACTATGTTATCAAGCAAAGAACCTATTTGGTAAACCCTAAGGAACTTATTTGGTAAACCCTAAGGTTATCGCTATCGGTTAATGAAGGCGGAATGACTACCGAGTGAAGTTTAGTATTTACCGAGTTGTTACCCAGTTGTAACCAAGCTATAATAGAATGCATTAAATGTTTGCATGGGTTATTTAATGAAGGAAACTGATGAGCTGGAACTGATTAAATGATTGGTATGTCGTTAATATAGTTTGTTAATGAATCTAAGGCAATAGAAAGTCAGCATGAAGATCTATAGCACAAATTGAACCGCGATACCCTAGCACAAGTGCCAAGAAATATATGCAAGTTCCTAGGTGGGGTAAAATGTTTTCAGATCGAAAGATGCATTGAACCTGGACAAGATCGAAGATCTGATGGCTATGACTGATCATGGGAAATGTGATCAAGGAGATTAAGCAGTTACCTAATTGTTTATAAATAGGAAACTATTGATAAACAATGTATGCGGGCAAGTGTATGCATATGGATGATACATAGTGATTACCGAGCACAAAAGCTTGAAGACCTATTTGAATAATAGAGTATAGAAGCCCAACAGATAGACAAGATTAGTTCTATGTCTAGATTGTATTGAACAAATAAGAATCTGATTTAGCATTTTAGATGTGAAGTTGCAAATAGATTTTTATTATTGTTATTTTGTGAAAGTGATAGAAAATCTCTTAACCGAGTGGACTTAACAGTCTTATTTGTAAAACCATCTAGCAAGGTGACATTCTGATTGAGTGTTTAAATTCCTTTAACAAGGTCACTTCTAACAAGGTGAAGATCCTAACAGATCTGAGGGAAATCCCTTAACTGGGTGACATCTAGCAATGTGTTTGTAATCTTTAATAGGATTTTCTTTTAACCGAGCATACTCTAGAAGAGTATATTTCTTAGTGGGTCCGAAATCCCATAGTGGTTTTTCCCTATTTGGGTTTCCACATTAAATCTAGTGTTATGAGGTTTATGATGTTTCTATGCTTTTGAGTTTGCATGTTTAACAGTTTTGGTTATATTACTGAAATATATGTTACCGAGGTTGAATCTGATGTTTTTATGGAAGATTAAGTTTTTATGATTCACCCCCCCTCTCATCTTGTTGTCTATTGGATCTATACTTATATTAAGTATCAGAACTATCAATTGGTATCAGAGCATTGGACTCCGGAAGAAAAGTTTAAAGGCACTTGAGTTAAAGATCCAAAGATGTATAAGAGGGATGCACCAAAGCTGAACAAGTCAAGTTTCTCTACATGGCAGAAAAGGATGAAGCTACATCTATCAGGAGTTGGAGAATATGTTGTATACTATCTAGAGAATAATTTTGTTACACCAAGCACCTATCCATTGACTATGGAAGAGATAAAGGCAAAGCAAGAACATATTCAAGCAATGATTGAAATAACATCTGCATTGATCGACTCAGAGTTTAATGATCTAGAAGGCTGCAATGATGCAAAGGCAATGTGGGATAAGCTCATATCAGTATATGTTAGGGTTTCCATAGATACTGAGAGGGGGGGGTGAATCAGTATCTGACTGTTAATGATTTTTTCTTAAAACTGAATATGCAGAACATAAAGTAACAGTATACTCGTATGCAAGAATTAATGTAAATAACATAATCAAAAACATCCACATTAAAGGAACACCATAACACAAGATTTTTAACGAGGAAACCTGGTGTGGGAAAAACCTCAGTGGGATTTGTGACCCACAATATTCACTTACTGGCCAATGAGAGAATATTACTTACAATAGGGGCCTGCACATGCAGGAAGGCCAATTGTCTAGAGCACATTGCTCAATAAGAAGTCACACTGACATACAATGAGGATTATGCAAATCCAATGATCTATACTACTTTACAATAGCATCTTCAATGCCAGATTCAGTACCGATTCTTTCTTTGTTCTTTTGCATACACCCTTGACCTATATTTCGCACATTAGGTCTGCCTTATAATTTTCTTTTTTTTCTTCTTATCCATATCCTACAAATGTCTACAATGATCTCTTTTATATACAAGAGTCATTTTACAATTTGCCAAGTCGGCTTACAATAAATAAACAAAATATTACATATCAAAAATCTTGTCGGCCTCTGTGCTGGTATACATATTTTCTTCTATGCCACTGTACATCTTCTGTGTCGGTGTCGGTGTAGAGTGATCTTGCTGATGTCGGTGTACTATCTTGCTTGAATAATGTTTTGCCAGTATAATGTCTTTTCGGTGCCATAGGATTGCAAGGTTGCCATCAATGACAAAACCTTCAATCACACACAATGTCTCATTGGAGTGTCCATATGCCAACAATCTCCCCCTTTGGCATTGATGGCAACACTCATGAGAAATTTCAAAAGATATCCAAAAAAATGTGTAGACCAAAAATGTTACCAAAAATGTGAGAGCTCCCCCTAAGCATGTGATCCCCGTGTTTTGAATTTTCTCATCCTACTAATCTCCCCCTTTAGCATCAATGATAAAGGTTAGTAGATTTTATAGTTGTACCAATCTATAACCTCAATTTTGTAGTTGGGTAGTTATTATCTGAAGAATATCTCCCAAAATTAAGTTTATACCATCCATAAACTTCTTACTGTCTTTTATTGTTGTCTCAGTTTTGTATATTGTACCGGTGAGATGCTGCAAGTGCTTTGCCGGTGTTTTTCTTCCCTATGTTAGTGCCTCTGAGATTTCCTTCCGTAGAGATGCTAAATAGTCCAATCTTGGACTTAGTTTAGATCTCAAGAATTTTGCCTTGCTTATTATTTTCTCTTTCTCTCTTTCTAATTTGAGCAATTCTTCCTCAAAATTTGTTATCTTTTCCTCAAAAATTGATAATGTATCGGATGAGTTAACAAAATTATCTGCAAGTTTATTGATCTCTTCCTGTACCTTGCTCATCTTCTTGTCTACATCTATGGTCAAAAAGTTTATCTTACAGGTGTCTTTGTACAGATTTTTGTACTCTTTCAATAAATTACACAGTTCCGGTAGAAGTGTGTCAAATTCCCTGTTACACTTCTTTATTCCTTCCTCAAAGAATTTATGTTTCTCTTTTTCTATAATTTCCTTTATAGATTCTACCTTTGTTTGCTCAAAATTTCCAGAAATATATTTACAAAGTGTATCCAACTAGCCTAAAGAATCTTTATTGTCTATATTACAATTAGGAGCTATTGATTTCAAAAATGGAATTGAATCATCTATCGCTTTATAAGCTTGTGAGCTATAATCAGTTATTTTCTTGATAGATTCAAGTAATACCTCAGTCACATTAGATGGTGACCCAACAAACTGAGTGTCAGTGGAAGTGACCAAGCTTGTATTGACCTTTGGTAGGTCTTTTTGTGTCTGCATTCTTTAAGTACTGGTTTTCCTGCATCATTTCTTACCGGTGGCATCTGTTATGGAGCCTTTAGCTCTATTGGTTTCTCTGTTTGTGTTCTAGATTCCATCTTTTTCTCTGTATCTGTTGCCGGTTGCTCTATGTTTCCTGTTGCTGGAGGCTCTTTGGCTATACCTGATTTATCTAGTGTATCCTTATCTACCACTATGTTGATCTTCTGAGTATCAACATTCACAGTATATAGGACTTCAGGATTAGGATTATTATCCTCTGTATCCATACTCTTAGCTACCGGTTGATCTTCTATAGTTGTTGTTTTTACTGGTGGAGTATTTAAAGGAGGTGGGGGTAAGTTGTCTATAATCTTGATACTTGGTGGTCCACCAACTTTACCTTTCCCTTTGTCCTTCTGATATACCAAAATGGGCTTAGGATTCCTATATTCTTCTTGTTTTTCTTTTTCAACTAAGAATATATCCCAACCATTTTCTGTTTCCTCTTAAACTTCTATAACTCTACCTGCCATTAGTGAAATTTGCCGATGTGCAGTGGAAAAAACTGTCTGGTTGGCCTGAGCTATCAGATCATCAATTTCCTTAGGTGAGTTAATCGGGTATACTACAAGTAATTTTTCTATTTTAATTTTCTTATCCAACTCAATTATTCCTTGCCTTCTGGCCTCAAGTCTTTTGTATAGATCATCAAGAATTTCATTTAGGACTTGCATCAAAAACTTTTTATACATGTCGATGTGTAATATAAAACTCTCCTCAACTTGTCCTTTCTCATCATCTATTAAAGTGTCATATATTTTCTCTATGTTTTTCAATTTACCTTCCTCTGTGATCTCATTCAGTAATATATCAAGAGGGGCCAAGTCAATGTTTGTCTTCTTCTTCTTTTTGGGGGTCAGCTTCTTCTTAGGTGTGACTTTCTTGATCAGAGATCTCACGGCTTGTTTCTTTTGTCTTGTCCTTCTAGGTGAAGGAGTGGTTGCCGGTGAGGGGTCTCTTTTCCTAACAACTCTTTTAAAATTTGTTGGCATATCTCCTTCTGAGGAAGTACCTACCAATGATAGATGAGTTTCAGGTTGTTGGGCTACCAACTCATCTTCAGTTATGCCAGTTTTCTTTAATACATCTTCCTTTATGGCTTTTGCTTGTCTGGATCCTTTTCTCACAAATGCCTCAACCTTCTTCACTCTCTTCTTAGATTGAATTTGACTTTCTATGGTCTCAACACTACCAAATACTTCTTCCTTTGGTTCATTGGGGGCTTCCAGAAGTGCTTTGGCATAAGTTTCCACTATGTGGTCATCTGTTTCATACCCCATCTCTGTTACCCAGATTGTCCTTGGGATGACTGCTTCCATCCAGATCTCATCCTTTTTAATTACAAAACATATATCATCCTTGTATTTGTTGACAATTTCCTATGATAGTCTGATTCTTTTATTCATTTTGACCTTTAGTGCTTGAAAATACTCATTGATATTCTATTCTTTGTTTTCACTCATGTTGTTGAATAAGTCAGATAATTGTTTTCCTACCTATATGTCAAATCCAAAATCCTTGTTGCCTATACCACAAGCCTGTTTGGTTATATGTAGCATTAAGCATACAAGTAAATTTCCAAATCTAGAGGTTCCTTTCTTATCCTTCTTGATTTTTACTAAATTGTCAATTAACTCATCCTTTAACCATTCACAGATATCAATTTTTACATTGTCCTTAACCATGTCATAAGCACTCTTTATGCATAAAATGGAAACTGAGTTAAGCCTATTAGCATGAGTTTCTTTGTAACCTAAAATAATGCTAACAAATCTAACATTTGTATCGGTCACATCATTAACCCTCAATGATCTCTTGTCGGATGTTGCACCAGTTAAGTTTGTTACTAAGTCATTGGAGACCTTCTTGGTTTTGTCAGGTCTGCTACCGGTGGAGGGTAACCCTATTACTGCTTTCACAACTTCCTTTGTAATTTTATGCATTGAGTCAAGCCAAAATAATGAACCATGTACCCTACTTCGAACTATCCTAACCACTTCCTTGGGAAATTCAGGAATGCAAAGGATTTCAGTGAATCCTAGGGTTTCAACAATTTTATGCTCAGGTTTCACATTTCTGGAATTGTCACATATGGTAGACTTATACATGTTTTTAATTTCTTCATCACCTAATTCCTCTATGTTGCAATGAATATACATTCTAGGGTCTTCTGCATAAACAACACCTTTTGGAATTTTTGAAAAAGCACCTATGTTGTCATCTTTCTTAGCTACCTCAGGAACTAGCTGAAACACGGGCCTAGGTCATTTTATAACTTCAACTACTGTAGGGTTTGCTATGAATTCAGGTGTAGAGGAGGATGCCATGATGATAAATACCTTTTTCTGCCTTTGGATGGATTGATTGCTGAAGTGCTTTGCCTCTTTGCTCGGAATGCCTTAGCTCAGAAATCTTTGCGCTCTCTGAAAGTTTGAATTCATGGTGAAATGAAATGGAGCCAAAAACCTTATTTTATAAAGTCTTTTCTGCTACCTACCATATTAATTGCTTGCCGGTAATGTATTAGCTTAACTTTATTTGCCGGTAATGAATGATTTTCAACTTCTTTTCTCTAACCAAGGGAATAATAGCACATGTGTCATTAGATTGCCAAACCCTCAAGATAATTTTCTTCAATTTGATGAAGAACATCCTGCCGGTGGAGCATTACTCTATCCAGTTGGTGGAGCATCACATTGTCCTTCCAATGGAGCATTTGTTGGTTCTACCAGTGGAGAAGTATCCCTAATATTTAGATCACCTTTTCTAATCCATTGCTTTGAGAATTCTTTCTTAACCTCTTCAACCTTTTCTTTACCTTTCAAACTAGTACTTTTGTTATCTACCAGTGTACCTTTACTTCTACAAAATTTAGCAATATGACCAATCTTGTTACATGCATAACAAGTTACATTATTTTTCTGAATAGCTTTCCCATAACCTATGCCGGTTTGTGTCCTACATTGATTTGATAAATGACCAAATCTTCCACATACATAACATCTTACATTCATTCTGTAGTTTTCAGAGTTATGACCAATTTTGTTGCATTTGGAGCATTGACCGGTGGGAGGATTGATATTCTGATAATTCCTAGATCGACATTCATTTTCCCTATGACCATATTTGTTACAGTTAAAGCATTTTCCATTGAATTTGTAAGTATTAGAAGGTCTTACCGGTTTGTTGTGATCTTGGGTATTTGCAGTACCGGAGCTTTCTCCAACTTCAAATCCAATTCCATAAGTGTCACCTTTGGGTTTTTGATTCTTCAATAAGGTACCAAGTTCTTCTGAACTTTTCTTGAATTTTTCTTTATGTTGATTTGCATTTTCCAATTCCCTTTCCAAGATTTCTTTTTGTCTCATTAGTTCATTTGAGTCATTCTGAGTATGCATCAAATCTGTCTTCAACATGTCATTTTCATAGCTAAGTCTTGTGTTCTCATTTGCTGCATCACTTAGTCTTTTGGTCAATTCTTCTTCATTCTTCTTTCTATCCTCAATCTCTTTGCAAAATCTCATAGTCATATCCTGCATTTCATTTTTTGTTGTCATGATCTCTTGTTTCAATTTGCTTATCATATCATTTAGTGACTCCTTTTCATCATTCTCATTTTGCAATTTTTCACAAAGTTCTCTTCTCTTATTTCTTGTAACAGTAAGATTTTCTTGAAGTGCCTAAATAATGTCCTGAGCTGCTTTTAAATCATCTTCTAATTTGATATTTTTCAATTTTTCTGCATCATAGTCAGTAAGAGCTCCTTCAAGTTGCTTCATTAGATTTTCCATCTTTATCGGCTTCAAGATCTTCCTCAAGCTATTAGGCTTCTGAAAATAGAGGACCAGGCTCTGATACCAATTGTTAGGGTTCCCATAGATATTGAGAGGGGGGGGGGTGAATCAGTATCTGACCGGTAATGAATTTTTCTTAAAACTGAATATGCAGAACATAAAGTAACAGTATATCGGTATGCAAGAATTAATGTAAATAACAAAATCAAAAACATACACATGAAAGGAACACCATAACACAAAATTTTTAATGAGGAAACCCAGTGTGGGAAAAACCTCGGTGGGATTTGTGACCCACAATATTCACTTACTGGCCAATAAGAGAATATTACTTACAATAGGGGCCTGCACATGCAGGAAGGCCAACTGCCTAGAGCACACTGCTCAATAAGAAGTCACACTGACTTACAATGAGGATTATGCAAATCCAATGATCTATACTACTTTACAATAGCATCTTCAATGCCAAATTTAGTACCAATTCTTGCTCTGTTCTTTTGCATATACCCTTGACCTATATGTCGCACATTAGGTCTGCCTTATAATTTTCTTTTTTTTCTTCCTATCCATATCCTATAAATGTCTACAATGATCTCTTTTATATACAAGAGTCATTTTACAATTTGACCAAGCTGGCTTACAATAAATAAACAAAATATTACATATCAAAAATCCTGTCGGCCTCTGTGCCGGTATACATATTTTCTTCTGTGCCAGTGTACATCTTCTATGTCGGTGTCGATGTAGAGTGATCTTGCTGATGCCGGTGTACTGTCTTGCTTGAATTATGTTTTGCTAGTATAATGTCTTTTCGGTGCCATAGGATTACAAGGTTTCCATCAATGACAAAACCTTCAATCACACACAATGTCTCATTGGAGTGTCCATATGCCAACAGTATATGGAGGAGATGAACATGTTCAAAGAGAAAAAGTAGATAGTCTAAGAGGACAACTTGAATCTATGAAGATGAATGAAGGTGAGAACATAACTCAGTACAGTACAAGACTAAAGGAGATTGTCAATCAAATCAAAGGAGCAAGTGGAGCTATTGAAGAAAAGGATATAACAAGTAAGTTGTTGAGAACCCTTCTATTAGCTTATGCAATCCGAGTCTCTGCAATCAATCAATTGAGGTCTATACCTAATATGTGAGTTTCTTTAGATGCTACTATTGGTAAGCTTCATGCATTTGAATTAAATAGCTTTGATAATAGTGGATCTTCAGTAAATAAGGTTGAATCTGCATTTAGCTCTTTTCATCTTGATGAATCTAATGATTTCAATGAAAGAAAGTATAAGTACTCTGAAGGAGATCACAGTGGAGCAAGTGGAAGATTTCATAAGAACATGGAGACAGTACACAAACTATATGAGGATATCAGAAAGCAAGAAGAGTTTGAAGCACTATTAGCCAAAAGGTTATCGAGAGGCAAAGGTAAGTATAAAGGAAAACTACCTTTGAAATGTTTCAATTGTGATAAGATAGGACATATGGCTTCTAACTGTCTTGACAAAGATTTTACTGAAAAGAGAGAATACCGAGATGATAGAAAGAAAGATAATCATTACAGAGGACACTGAGACTTTAGAAGAAGAGATAGAAAGACATGTTTAATAGATGATGAGGAATCCAATGATGATAAATCAAATGAGACTGATACAGAGGAAGTAGTTTATGTGGCTATCAAAGATGGATCAGATGAAGAAAGGTATGAAGAAAAATCCCTAATATCTCACATAAATACTAATGATTCTTGGATTATAGATAGTGGATGCTCACATCATATGACAGGAGATAAACACAAGTTTGTTATATTAGAAGATTATGATGGAGGCTATGTCAGATTTGGTAATGATGCACCATGTCTGGTGAAAGGTAAAGGATCTATAACACTTCTTGACAATGGAAGATGCAATGATGTTTATTGGGTTGAAGGTTTGAACATTAATTTATTGAGTGTAGCACAGCTAAATAACACAGGTTACCGAATAGAATTTCAGAAAGGAATTGTCAAAGTTCATGACAAGAATGGAAAGTTAGCCGCTACTAGGATACAAACAAAAGGTAACACATTTCACCTTGACTTAACTCGGAATAAGTGTTTGCATGCAAAGATAGATGATACTTGGTTATGGAATAAAAGGTTTTGTCATGTAAATTTTGATAATCTGATCAAAATAAGTAAGAAGCACCAAGTAAGAGGTCTACTGAGTCTTGAAAAACCTAAGAATGCTATGTGCCGAGGATGCCAGATGGGTAAGATGACAAGATCAAGCTTTACAAGTAAGTCTTACACTTCTAAGGGAATTTTAGATCTAGTGCACACTAATTTTTGTGGTCCTATGAAAGTTCAAAGTTATTATGGTGATAAATATTTCATAATATTTGTGGATGACTATTCAAGGATGATGTCAGCAATGTTTTTAAAAGAAAAATCAGAAGCTTTTCAAATGTTTAAATGGTACTAGGCAAGAGTTGAAAATGAAACAAGAAGACAACTGAAATGTCTTAGATCAGATAGAGGAGGAGAGTTCACATCTGATGAGTTCTACTTATTTTGCAATGATCATGGTATTAAAAGACAAGTCTCTGCACCGAGAACTCCACAACAGAATGGAATAATTGAGAAAAGAAATAGATCTATTGTGGATTGTGCTAGAACACTGAAGATTGAAAATTAAGTGCCACAAACATTTTGGAGAGAAGCAATAAGCACAGCAGTTTACACCTTAAACCGAGTACAATCGAAGAAAGGTACTTTGAAGACACCATATGAAATATGGTATGATAAGAAACATAATGTAAGTTATTCTAAAATCTTTGGAAGTAGATGCTATGTTCACAAAGATGATAGAAATGGCAAGTTTGATCAGAAGAGTGAAGAAGAAACATTTCTAGGTTATTCTTCTAGAAGCAAAGCATTTAAATGTCTGATCAAATCATCTAACAAAATAGTAGAAAGTGCAAATGTGAAAATTTCTGAATTTGCAGAAAGAAATGATGAAGGAAATTCCAAGGAACTAGAAGACTATGATGAATTTGTCTATGTTCAACCAAGAAGTCTTACAGAGAAAACTATTGAAGAAAATGAAGAGAATATCCAGTTACCGAGTGATGAAGAAGATCATACAGAGCCTACCAAGCCTGTATTAGCCAAGTATGTCAGAAGACATCATGAACCAAGTCAGATTATAGGAGATAAGGATTGTCCAGTGATGACAAGGAACAAACTGAGATAGAACACATGTTTGATATCTGAATTTGAATAGAGAATAGTGAAAGAGGCATTTAACAGTGAAGATTGGATAAATGCTATGATAGAAGAGATTGATCAAATCAAGAAGAATGACACATGGAAACTAATCCCAAGACCAAAGGACAAAAATGTAATCGGTACAAAGTGGATTTTGAGAAACAAGCTAAATGAAAAAGGAGAGGTCATTCGAAACAAAGCAAGACTAGTTTGCAAAGGTTATTCTCAAGAAGAAGGAATTGATTATGGTGAAACTTTTGCACCTGTTGCTAGACTTGAAGGAGTAAGAACATTGGTGGCATATGCTGCTTTCAAAAATTTCAAGGTATATCAAATGGATGTCAAATCTTCTTTTCTGAATGGAATATTAGAAGAAGAAGTTTTTATTGAACAACCTGAAGGATTTGTTGAAGACAAGAATAAAGATCAGGTATGAAAATTGAATAAAGCTTTATATAGTTTGAAACAAGCACCTAGAGCATGGTATGAAAGATTGTACTCTTATTTGATCAAGATTGGTTTTATAAGGACAAGTGAGAATAGCAATATGTACATTAAGAATGATGAAAATGGAATACTGATCTTAGCCATATTTGTTGATGATATTATATTTTGTGGAAATGTCTCTTTATGCAAGAACTTTGGAAATGAAATGAGCAAAGAATTTGAGATGTCATTAATCGGTGAGATAAAGTATTTTATAAGTTTACAGATACTGCAAATGAAAAATGAGTTTTTCATTACTCAATCCAAGTACATAAAGGAAATCTTGAAGAAATTTGAATGGAGGATTCAAAACCAGTAAGTACTCTTATGACTACCAACTGTAAATTATCAAAGAATGATGAATATGCATCTGTTGATGAGACACTTTATCGATCCATGATTGGAAAACTTCAATATGTTGTTCACAACAGACCAGACATAGCACATGCAGTAGGTATAGTTGCAAGACTCTCTACAGATCCTAAGGAAACACACATGATAGCAATCAAAAGAATCTTTAGATACTTGAAAGGCACTAAGAATTATGGCTTAGTATACTAGAAAGGAAATGGTTTTGATTTAAAAGTTTATATAGATGCTGATTGGGCAGGAAACATTGATGACAGAAAAAGCACAAGTGGAGGAGCTTTCTTTTTAGGAGAAAGACTAGTGAGTTGGCTTAGCAAGAAACAAGGATGTGTTTCATAGTCAATAGTAGAAGCTGAATACATTGCTGCAGCATTGAATTGTACCAACATTGCATGGATCAAACAATTGTTGGAAGGTATAAATGAGAAAGTTATCGAGCCAGTAACTATATTTTGTGACAATACTAGTGCCATTAATATTTCAAAAAATCTTGTTATGCACTCTAAGACAAAGCACATCTCTATCAAATATCATTATCTTAGAGAAGAAGCTCAAGAGAAGAAAGTGGTGTTGGAGTATGTTAGCACAAAGGAACAAATAGCTGATATCTTCACCAAGCCACTACCAAGGGACACTTTTGAATATCTCAGAAGTAAGTTAGGGATCCTACCCCTATCTTCTAGTCACTGACTCAGTTCGGTGAAAGCATCAATCCGATGACTCTATCGAATATTTTTTAGGAGTTGATGCTAATTTATACACTTTAGGATGTTTTCTAAAGGTGTACAGGAATTATTACAGGAAACAATATAGGGAACAGGAATTGAAGACAAAATGCTCTAACCGAGACTGAATTGATACACAATAGTAGGAAATCACTTCATATAGACAAAAATTATGTTTTAGTTCTTTACTTTTTGGCATTGTTGTCAAAAGGGGAGAAGACTAATATTGGGGGACAAGACTTAAAGAAAACTGAGAAGACTACAGATTGGAAAGAAGACTGAAGAAAAAATGAGAAGTCTAATATATGGGGGAGAGCATTTTAGCATTTCAAAATCACAACAATCCGAATCTTTTAAGGTCAAATCAATTGGTTTTGCCATCAATGCCAAAGGGGGAGATTGTTGGCAATATTGCATTATAACAGACAATGCAAGATTGTTGGCATTTCAATACGGATATTGAGAAGGTTGTTGATGATTATGGATATAACTGACTAAGGATGTTTATTGTCTTGATATTAATATTTTGTCATTGATGTCAAGAAATTAATTTTCTAATTTAGTATGATGTTGCCATATCTTGAGAAGTATGATTTGAATATTATAAAGATGTCGATAAAAGACACAGGAAAGAATATGATGAATAAGGGGATGAATAAGGTATTCAATGGGCAACTAGTACTGAGTCAGACAATGATGAGATCATGATGTTTAGATTGTTTTAACATCATACATATGTTGTAAATTATAAAGGTTAATACTATACTATGTTATCAAGCAAAGAACCTAGTTGGTAAACCCTAAGGAACCTAGTCGGTAAACCCTAAGGTTATCGCTATCGGTTAATGAAGGCGGAATGACTTCCGAGTGAAGTTTAGTATTTACCGAGTTGTATCCGAGCTATAACAGAATGCATTAAATGTTTGCATGCATTATTTAATGAAGGAAGCTGATGAGTTGGAACTAATTGAATGATTGGTATGCTGTTAATATAGTTTTTTAATGAATCTAAGGCAATAGAAAGTCGACATGAAGATCTACAACACAAATTGAACCGCAATACCCTGGCACAAGTTCCAAGAAATATATGAAAGTTCCTAGGTGGGGTAAAAAAATTTCAGATCGAAAGATGCATTGAACCTGGACAAAATCGAAGATCTGATGGCTATGATTGATCATGGGAAATGTGATCAAGGAGATTAAGCAGTTACCTAATTGTTTATAAATAGGAAACTATTGGTAAACAATGTATGAGGGCAAGTGTATGCACAGGGATGCCACATAGTGATTATCGAGCACAGAAGCTTGAAGACCTGTTTGAATAATAGAGTATAGAAGCCCAGCAGATAGACAAGATTAGTTCTATGTCTAGATTGTATTGAACAAATAAGAATCTACTTTAGCATTTTAGATGTGAAGTTGCAGATAGATTTTTATTATTGTTATTTTGTGAAAGTGACAGAAAATCTCTTAACTGAGTGGACTTAACAGTTTTATTTGTAAAACCCTCTAGCAAGGTGACATTTTGATTGAGTGTTTAAAATCCTTTAACAAGGTCACTTCTAACAAGGTGAAGATCCTAATAGATCTGAGGGAAATCCTTTAACCGGGTCACATCTAGCAATGTGTTTGTAATCTTTAATAGGATTTGCTTTTAACCGAGCATACTCTAGAAGAGTATATTTCTTAGTGGGTCCAAAATCCCACAGTGGTTTTTCCCTATTTGGGTTTCCACGTTAAATCTGGTGTTATGAGGTTTATGATGTTTCTATGCTTTTGAGTTTGCATGTTTAACAGTTTTGGTTATATTACTGAAATATATGTTACCGAGGTTGAATCTGATGTTTTTATGGAAGATTAAGTTTGTATGATTCACCCTCCCCCCTCTCATCTTGTTGGCTATTGGATCTATACTTATATTAAGTATCAGAACTATCAGATTGATCTTTCCTACCAAATCAAGGCCCCACTGTGAAAATGGCCATGATCCCGTCATAGGATATAACTCTTGTGGTGGTGCACGAATTAGATTTCCATGGATCTAACATTGTTTACATTTTCTAGCATAGGTGAATGAATTCCTTTCCATAGTAGGCTAGAAATAACCCATACAAATATGTTTCTTAGCCAATGTTAAACCACTTGAGTGTGTACTGCAAATACCTGCATGGATGTCATTAATAACTCTCTCAGATTCATGTTTTTCAAGGCATCTCAACAATGTACCATCTAGACCATGCCTATATAGGATATCAGCAATAATGGTATAGCGAGAGGACTGACAGATAAAGTTTCTTTGTTGATTATGAGATAATTCTAGAGGAAGGATATGATCTTTCAAATTTTGGTAGGTTTGACCATATAAGGATTCACTGGTTCTTGATATATGGCAAATTCGATAGGTATGTTGGGATTGGATGGTAGGGGTTAAGATATCTTCCATGAGAAATTCGTAATGTTGTTGATTCTTTTTATTTTGCAAGAGAGATGCTATTGTAGCCATCGCATCTGCTACTTTATTCTCATTTCTGGGAATCTGAGTGAATGTGATTTCTTTAAAGTGTCCTTTAAATTCCTCTATCAGCTATTTGTATGGCATAAGCTTATCATCCTTTGTTTGATATTTATCATTGATTTGATTAATGACAACTTGTGAATCACTGTAGATATTTAGTTCTTTGACATTCCATTCAATGGCCATTTTAAGCCCTATAGCCAATGCTTCATACTTTGTAGTATTATTGGTACGTTGAAATCACAGTCTATATGATTTTGGAATTGTGTGTCCTTGAGGTATGATGAAAAAGATTCCTGTGCCTGAACCATATTGGGTATAAGAACCATCAAAGTACAATTCCCAAAAGTTTGTACTTATTGTCAAGATATTTGCATCAGGAAATTCGATGTGCAAAGGCATGTTATTTTGTAAAGGTGCATCAGCCAATTGATCAGCGATGACTTGTCCCTTGATAGCTTTCTGGTTAACATATTTTATGTCAAATTCACTCAATATCATAACCCATTTGGCTAGTCTCCCTGTCAATGTTGACTTGCTCAATAGATATTTGAGAGGATCTATCTTTGCTATTAGTTTTACAGAATGAATCAACATATAATGTCACAGCTTCTGGGTTGCAAATACAACTGCTAGACATATCTTTTCAACTGAGGAATAATTTAATTCATGGCCAACAAGTGTTCTGTTGATATAATAAACTGCTCTTTCTTTTCCTTCATCATCATGTTGAGCTAGGAGAGTATCTAATGATACACTTGCTGAGATATAGAGTAACAATGGTTTCCCTTTGGTTGGTGATATCAGTACTGGAGGACTCATAAGATATTCTTTTATTTGCAAGAAAGCTTCTTCACATTTTGTATCCCATTTAAATGGAACATTTTTTATGTAAAAGATGGGTAAATGGAAGACATCTATCGGCCAATTGAGAAACAAATCTCTTGCTTGATTGCAACCTTCCTTGTAAAGATCGCAATTGACTTATGTTTTTAGGTGACTCCATCTCCATGATAGCTTTAACTTTTCTAGGATCTACTTCGATGCCACAAGCTGATATAATGTATCCCAGGAGCTTTCCAGAGGTTACTCCAAATGCACATTTCTTTGGATTTAATCTCAATTGATATCTTTTTAGCCTGTCAAAAATCTTACTTAAAATGTTCAAATGTTCTTTTCTTGTGTGAGATTTTGCAAGTATGTCATCGACATAGTCTTCCATGAATGTATGCATCATGTCATGAAAAACTGTCATCATAGCCCTTTGATAAGTTGCTCCTGCATTCTTAAGCCCAAATGGCATAACATTCCAGTAGTACGTTCCCCATACATAGGTGAAAGTTGTCTTCTCTTGATCTTCAGGTGCGATTCTTATTTGATTATATCCTGAGAAGCCATCCATTAATGAAAACATCTCATGTCCTACTAATAAGTCGACTATGATATCAATGTTTGGTAGCGGGAAATCATCTTTTGGACATGCTTTATTCAGATCTCTAAAATTTGTACAGACTCTTATGCTCTTATTTGGCTTTGATACTGGTACAATACTTGAGACCCATTCTAGATAAGCAACTGGTCTTATGAAACCCACTTCTAATAGTTTCTTGACATCAGTTTTAACAAGGAGTGAAATATATGGATGCATCTTTCTTAGCTTCTGCTTAATAGGTTTTGCTTTTAAATCCATATTAAGATGATGCATAATAAGATCTGGGTTAAGTCCTGGCATATCTACATAGGACCAAGCAAAATTTATTTGTCTTTGCTTAAAGAATTCCATCTACTCTTTCCTCTCTTTTTTTGATAATGAGGTAGCAAAATGAAGTATTTTAGGATCCTTTGATGTATCAATGTTTACTGCTTCTATTGGTTCTATCAAGATAGCAGATCTCTCTTGAAAATATGTAGGAAGAATGTCAAAATTTCCATCTTCTGGCACCTCAAGGAGGTTTTCACCATCAGATATGCCTTTTGTTTTCTCTTTTGATTGACCTAATGTTGCCATGAAATGGTTTTCAACAATAGGTCTCTTTCCTTGTTTTATTTCACTTTTATGATTGAAAAGTTTGGCATTCTCCTAACTATGAGAAACATCACTTGTCTCTGAAATGGAAGATATCTTAGGATGGATGGGTTCAACAATGCTAAGGTATACGGCTAAGTCATGATCATTGGAAAAGACATTTAGTTCGAGGTTGTCTAAATTATCCCAATCAATTAGTTTGGGATGTAGAAGGGGTAAATCATAATCATTGTCATCATTAGGTGTTTCAATGTTCATGACATAATGATCATAGCTTGGCGTAGAATAAATATTGTCATTGATTAAATGTTTGTGAGAATTGTCTTTCTCAAGCATTTCCAAATTAGTCTTAACAACATTGATATTAGCATTTTGTAGTTCACATTCAATTGGTTCTTCAATTGATGTTTGTCCCTTAAATGAATGGATTATATCCATGCACACATCTTTGATACTAAAAATTCCTTCTTGATTGACCTCATTTGCATTTAGAAGTTGACATATTTGTGCACATAATATAGTAGATTCTTTTACTAGATTTTGTCTCCTTTCAAACTCAACTTCTTCTGGACTAATAGTTAGTCCAACTTTTACATGATTTCATATCCTATCATAATAGTAAAGTCCTACAAATCCAATTATGACATACATCATCTCAAACTTATCCTATTCTAGAATCATATAGAGTTATATATCATAAAGCATATAAATGAAGCATCAACATACATCAATTTTATCCAAATCATGGAATCATATAAGTTCTAAATCCATAATGCATAAAAATAAAGCATCTATAATAGTCTCGACATGAAAATCACTTAAATGCTAGAATGAGTTGGGGTAAGGCCTCACAGGATAATCAAATCCTCTATCACGAAGCTTGATCAAATCTATACTAGGTTCCTAATCTTGGATATATCTTTCCTATTTTGAACCTAGGTTATATCAAAACCAAAATCACACCAACATTGGAATCAAACAAACTTCTGCATTGTCAAATTCTTATATGACTTTTAAGTATCATCTTAAGAAAAGAAAACCCAGTTACAAAGCTACTCAGAAAAGAATAAGATTCTTGTATATCAATCGCAAGATCTTATTGAAATATAGAACATTCCTACATCATTTTTGTCACTACTTATGTGGCTGCAGTACAGAATTTGACGATGAAACTCTACAAAGACGTGCCTTTCAACAAAGAGATGTTTTATCCCAATGAACAAACAATAGTGGTAAGATCAACAAAGCATATCTTCCTAAACCAATAATCACCTATTGACTTTGTCCTTGGGGGAATTTCAACAACATTGAAATAATCACATGCCAGTTTGGACTAGAGCCCAACATGAACAACTTAGAAAACAACAAATGGAGGAAGAAGATACTCCTATATTCCACACTTTTGGATTTACTATTGTTGACAAAGAAGCAATTAATAGCACCATTAGAGATCTAGAGCAAGATTTCAAATTTGATAGGCTAATGGAAAAATTGTTGGCAAAACAAAAAGAAAAATATCTCTTGATGTTGGCAAAATCTGGAGCTAAACTACCAAAAGACTTTACCATGGAAATCTTGAAACAAGATGTAGAGACAAGTAACACCCAAAACATAGATGAGAGAAATAATGAAGATATGAACTATGAAGAAACAAGGAAAGAAAGGGATGATAAAAGAAAAGAGCGTAGTGACAAAAAGACTCATGACGAAACAAGGAGAGACTATGTAGATAATCCCTTATCAAACCTTACTCAACAAATACAAACTCTACAAGAACAAATACAAGACATGCAAAATGGGACAAGCTCTAAGAAATATTTGTTACAAGACATATGCCCATATCCTTTTGATAAAAATCTGAATATGATACCATTTCCACAACATTGCGAGATTCCTAAATATGAAAAATATGATGGAAAATTTGATCCTCAAGATCACATTAGGGAATTTTGTACTATGAGCATGGAATTTGCTCATGATGAAACCTACCTTATGTGTCTTTTTCCTAGGAGTTTAAATGGATAATCAATGGAGTGGTTTTCACGATTACCATCCGGAATCAAATCCTTTGAAGAACTTGTCAATAGATTTATTTCACAGTATTTCTACAATATAAGGAATGAAATAACAATGCTGGATCTCTGCAATGTTAAACAAAAGAACAGTGAATCCTTTATGATTTTTTTACAATGATGGAAACACATGTTTAATAGGTATCCCCGAGATGTACCTAATCAAGAAAAGATGGACATATTCATTGATAATCTTATCAGTGAAATGAGTTATCAACTAAGGATGCAATGTCCTCCCTCTTTTGCCAAAATGATCGAAAATGGTTTGAAAATAGAAAACACAATGGTAAAGAAAGGAGAACTAAAACTTTACAACAACAACAACAACAATAGCAGCAATGATGAACCTAAGTTCTGGTCAAAGAATAGGAATGTCAGCAATGAAGGGAATGATGATAATAGTAATACAAAACAACAACAACAACCAATTTTCAATCTATCAAGTCAAAACCCAAACAATAAAAATCCAGAAAACAATAAAGCTAAGTCCTTTTTCTCCAATCCTCGAAGGAAATTCACAAACATTGGAGAGTCTTTGTAATCAGCTCTAAAAACTTTGCCTGCTAACAAATTGATTGTTTTGCCAGAAGCAAGAAATTATGAACCACTAGTCAAGCCTAATTGGTGGAATGACAATCATTTTTGCAACTATCATAGGAATAAAGGACACCTAACAAATGATTGTCAGAGATTGAAACACCTTATTCAATATCTAATCGATAATGGAACCATCACAGTGAATAGCCATAAAACAAATGAGTCACACTTGGCTTTCACAACTCCACTTCTAAATTATGACAAAGGTGAATCATCCCAATTAAAAAATGACAAAGGAAAAGCCAAGGTGAATTACACATACTTATGATGATGTAGTGAATGTAATCATTGTTAATGAAAATTCATCTTCCGAACCAATCAATGTTATCACAAGAAGCAAAGCAAAGGTTACTTTTCTAGGTATAGTAAAAGATCCAACACCTAATCCACAACAATACAATTTAGTAGAGCAATTACAACAAATACTTGCTCAAATACCAATTCAGGAACTTCTCAAAATTTCACCTATGCATAAGGAAATTTTGGAGAAAGCTTTAGTGGAAACAACAGTTTCAAAAGATTTGGATGTAGATCAGTTCCAAAATATGGTAGGACACCTTATAACTCCTCATTGCTTATCATTTTCTGAAAATGATGATGCATCCTTACAACATCCCCACAATGCTCCCTTACATGTTGAAGTCTCCATAAATAAAACTCGTGTCAAACATGTGCTCATAGATGGAGGACTTGGATTAAATATTTATGCTCTAAGTTTGATAAAATCTTTGGGACATTCAGAGAATATAGTAGATCCAAACAAGAAAATAACTATCAAAGCTTATAATGAAGCAGAATGTTCTTCTAAAGGAACCGTTGTGCTACCAATGAGGATAGGACCTATGGAAAAAGATACATTGTGTCCAATTTTAGATTTGAACCTCTCCTACAACATTCTTCTAGGGAGACCATGGATTAAAAAGATATAAGTAGTTCCTTCTACATATAATCAATGTATAAAATTTCCTCATGAAGGGAAAGAGATCACTATAATTGCAGACTCCAATCAATATTGCAATAATTTGAAACCCGCATAAGATACAAGAGTTCCACATAACAGAGAATCAGTATATCCTACCAAAGAAATTCAAGAAAAGTTATGGGAAACATTTGAAGAAAAGCTCAAGTTAAATGATGAAGGAATGGGAAAGTATTCTTTGCAAAATTTCCCACTTTCCCCTAAATCATATGGAAAACCTATAGATATTAAATCAAAGACATTAGGAAAATCAAAACATATGTCTAAAGGAACCTTTGTTAGTGCTAGAACTCTTGAAGAAGAAAATGAAGACCAAGACATTCTTGGTTGGCTCTACAAAGATGAAGATAAAACTATAGCAACAGCAACAAAAGTCAATATTCCCATAAAACAACATGGCAAAGGATATGAAATCATGCAAAAGATAGGATATTCTTCATCACTCGGTAACTGGATATTCTTTGTATGATACAATAGATTCTTTTAATAGATTTTATCTCCTTGCAAAAGATGGGATATTCTTCATCACTCGGTAACTGGATATCATGAGTTGAACAAAGTAACCATCAAGAACTGATATCCCTTGCCCAGGATCGATGATTTATTCAACCAATTTTAGGGTGCCAACGTATTTTCCAAAATTGATCTGAAGTTAGGATACCATCAATTGAGGATAGTGGAAAGTGATATCCACAGGATAGTATTTCACACTAGATAAGGCCACTATCAGTTCATCGTGGTCCCATTCAGTCTTACAAATGCTCCAGTTGTTTTCATGAGCCTCATGAATGGGGTATTCCGCACATTTCTTGACCATTTTGTGATTGTGTTCCTTGATGATATATTGATATATTCTCAGAATGAGAAGGAGCATGAGGAGCACCTGAGGTAGGTTTTGCAGTGTTTGAGGGAAAATCAGTTGTTTGGTAGTTTGTCAAAGTGCACTTTCTTTCGATCAGAGGTCAAGTACCTTGGGCACATTATTTCTGGTGATGGGATCTTAGTAGACCCATCCAAGATCAGAGCTATTATGGATTGGCCAGTGCCAACTAGTGTGACAGAGGTCAGGAGCTTCATGGGCTTAGTAGGTTATTACTGATGCTTTATGAGGGATTCTCTAGAGTCCCACATCCTATTACTTCTCTTCAGCATAAAGGGAAGAAATTTGAGTGGACAGAGAAGTGCGAGAGGGCCTTTCAGGAACTCAAAAAGGCCCTTACTAGTGCACCTATCCTTGTAGTACCAGATCCCTCAGCTGACTTCATGGTTTGCATAGATGCTTCCCTAGAGGGATTAGGAGTAGTCCTTATGCAAGATGGTAGGGCTATAGCTTTTGAGTCTAGGAAACTTAAGACTCGTGAGCTTAACTACCCTACTCATGACCTTGAGCTTGTAGTAGTAGTGCATGCACTTGTGAGGTGGAGACATTTCCTTTTGGGCCATCATTTTGAGCTTCATTTAGACCATCAGAGTCTTCAGTACATATTCACTCAGCTAAACCTTAATGCACATCAGAGGGGATGAATGGAGTTCTTGTGTGAGTATGATTTTGACGTTCACTACATCGAAGGGAAAAAAAATGTAGTTGTAGATGCTTTGAGTAGGAGATGTCATGAGGTATACACCATATCTATGGGCACAGATTTGAGAGATCAGATATTACAGCAATTGCTAGAGGATGGATGGTATTTAGAGGTTTGTCAAGTAATACGATCTCAGGATACTCTAGAAGGGAAATATGTGGATTATTCTTTGGAGTCCGATGGACTATTACACCATAGAGGGCACAACTATGTACCTTCTTCTAGAGGTTGGTGAGAGTTCATTGTCATAGAGGCTCATAGAGCTCCTTATGCATCACATCTCGAAGTTAAGAAGATGCATGCTGACTTGAGATAGTTATATCATTGGCCAGGAATTTGGTAGCTCATTACTGAGTTAGTAGCCCGATGACTCGAGTGTCAGAGAGTCAAGGCAGAGAACTGCCATCCAGGTGGGTTGCTCCAGTCTCATGCTATACCAGAGTGAAAGTGGGATACTATATCCATGGATTTCATCATTGGTCTCCCTATGTCTTCTCGTCGCCATGATTCCATCTTGGTGATAGTTGACAAGTTGACCAAAGCGGCTCACTTTTCACCAGTTCGGACTACCTTCACAGCACCAGCAGTAGCACGGGTGTTCTTATGAGACATTGTCAGACTTCATGGTGTTCCATGCAAGATTATTTCTGATAGGGGTTGCCTCTTCACTTCTTCCTTTTGGAAGGCATTATAGGCAACTATGGGCACTAAGCTAAACTTCAGTACAACCTATCATCCAGAAACAGATGGTCATACAGAGAGGGTTAACCAAGTGATAGAGGATATGCTTTGCATGTACATCATGGATCATCAGACCAGATGGGAGGAGTACCTTCCCTTAGTGGATTTTTCCTATAACAATGGGCATCACACTTCTTTGGGGATGCCACCCTATCAGGCATTATATGGCAGGTCTTGTAGGACACCGTTGAGTCGGGACCGCATCGAGGACAGAGTTGGTATTGGTCCTGAGATAGTTCAAGATATGGAACAACATGTGGATTTGATTAGGCAACGTCTTAGAGAGGCATAGGGTAGATAGAAGAAATATACAGATGCGAAGAGGATAGACCATAGCTACTTGGTTAGAGATAAAGTCTTCTTGAGAGTGCCACTATATAGGAGTCCAATCCATTATGGAAAGGGTTCAAAGCTCGCACCTCATTTTGTAGGACCATTTGAGATCCTCAAGAGGATAGGACCAGTTGCCTACCATTTAACATTGCCACCTAGCCTGTCATGGATCCACGATGTGTTTCATGTATCAGTTTTGAGGAAGCATATCTATGATGAGTCTCATATTTTAGATTGGGATGCTTTGCAGGTGGAGTCGGACGGACAGCTAGCTTTGGAGCCCATTCACATTTTGGCACGTCGAACACTAGCCCTTCGAGGTCAAGAGCTAGACCAGGTCAGGGTCTAGTGGGATTGCTATGATGAGGTTACGGCTTCATGGGAGGATGCAACACATATGAGATCACAATACCCTAATCTTTTTGATGAACTCCAGGAGGAAGTTCATGCCTAAAGGGGAGGGTGTGAGGCCTTACCCCAACTAATTCTAGCATTTAAGTGATTTTCATGTTGAGACTATTACAGATGCTTTATTTTTATGCATTATGGATTTAGAACTTATATGATTCCATGATTTGGATAACATTGATGTATGTTGATGCTTCATTTATATGCTTTATAATATAGAACTCTATATGATTCTAGAATAGGATAAGTTTGAGATGATGCATGTTATAATTGGATTTGCAGGACTTTATTATGATGATAGGAATAGGATGCATGTTTTATGTATGGATTAAAATTATGAGGATTATGATAATTGCTTATGTGGATTCATTTGGATATAAGATATATAGATTTGTTTAAATGAAAATTGTATGCAGGGTGTTTGATGTGTATTCTTATTCATGTGTTTAATATTATATGAGGTTATTTGGAATTACTAATGTGTAATTGAGATGCACAAGAAAATTATCCATGTGACCATGGAAACATTATGGAGAACCAAACCTAGACCTATGTACATTTGTAAAACCAGGGTTTGTCTATTTGGAGAGACAACACTCCGTTTGTATCCTATTTTATTTGTGAAAGTGAATGTGACATGTGTGTTAAATTGAATTTATTAAATTGTGTAAATCCAACAAGAGACAAAATTTCATGTGTAATTTTGTAAAAGTATTTTTATTGTGTCATTTGACACGTGTTGATTTATGTCTTGATTTTTGAATTGTCTCTTGGAGGGAGTTGTTTTAACCATAGCTTTTTCAAATAATTTAAGGTGGTTCTATATTTTCCTTGGGTAGAGAATCTTTGGGGTGGTCAACTTAGGTTTGACCCGAAAGTTAACTTCACATGGGTTTAAAAGGGGTTATATGGACTCATAGGGGTAGTTTAAAGGTGTTTCCTAAGCCCATAAGGTATACATAAGGGTTAGGAGTAATTTTAGGCATGTGACAACTCCCATGTGGCTTTTTAGTCACCATAAAAAGTGAGTTTTCTAAGATGTGCAAAAATTGAATTTAGAACACATCATCTAGGCTAGTTAACTTTCCTTTTTGACGAGAGATCCCTTTTGATCTTTTTTGGATTTTTTCCCTTTTTCAATTTTAGAAACCTATGGGAACTCTCATTGAGGTCTTCTTAGGCAAGAATGTGAGATTTTGCGAGTAATCAGCAACTCTCCATTTTTGGAGACAAGGCAATTTTAAAAAACACAAATAGATTTGGTATAGGAATTTGGCTAAGGGTAGAGAAGCAAGGAATTTGTGGAATTGGGCTGCTCATCCTCAACTAGATCTAGCATACCTTTGGGTAGTTTGAAGGTTGGTTTAACTTTTCCTTGTGTTTATTTTATGTTGCATGTTTATTTTGGAAAGGTTGGTTGTGTGGGAAAAGTTGTTCTCTTGCATTTTCTTTTGTGAAAAATATTATGCGTTATGTCTTTTCTTTCTTGTATGCATTCTGTGTTTTGGGAGTTACCAAGGCCTCCTACTCTTGGGAGAGAGGATGATCTTGTGGGTGGTAGAAGTTTGACAGCCCTTGAGTGAGAGGCTCTTGTTATGAGAGTGATCTCAAGGGATATATATGTGACCCTTGCTGCATGGCTTGTTTATGCATTTGGGGGTCATAAGCAGGGAAATAAGGCATGAATGTCTTGGGGGGCATAAGGATGCAGGGTTATTATACTTATGATATATCTTGTTTGCCATGAGGTGGCTTTGTGTTTTACCATACTTGCAGTCTCCTCGGGGTACTTGATCCACTACCACCCTTGAATAGACATCACATTTTGTGATGCAGTTTAGCCTTGGTTGGGAATATGTTGTTGTGTATGTTTTCCCTTGTTTGTTGTGTTTGCATGTGTGTAACCTGTCTAGGGCTTGGTTCTCCAAGCTCGGGGGTGGCTACTAGTTAGCCTAGGCTGGGAGGTGAGCACTCCATGGTCATAGCCTATGATTTTATTTGCAGGTTGTTTGGAAGAAAAGAAAAGGACAAGTAGAAGTTGTTGGATTTATTTGTTGCAGAAAAGATTTGGGAATGGAATAGTTATATTTTAAGTTACAGAAATGTGAAAGGGAAACTATATGTTGTAATTACTTTGAAAAGAAAATGTATTTATTTTAATTAAAGTCCTCATTTAATAGAAATGAGAGACTAATGGGGTATCTTACCCATGTGGTAATATTGACTATATTGTATGCCAAATATGTTTAAAGAAGTGCATTATTCTATTACATTATTATTGCAGAAGAAAATGTGTATTACTGGAATTAAGTTCCCTGTAGTTACTATTATTAGTATGCATGCTAGTTTTGAAAATAAAAAGCTTATTTTGCATGTTAGTTTTGATAATAAAAGAATCAGTTTATTTCCTAAGCTTATCTCTAAAGTTAAATTTAAATAATATAACATTTATATAATTGTTGTAAAGTTTATTGTATTCTGTCATTTACTTTTTTGCAAAAAATAAAATCTAGAGATAAATAGCCTATTTGATTTAAATAATATCATATTCTATAGTTGTTGTTTAATTTCATTGGATTTCTGTCATTCATTTATTTCAGATAATAAATCTATATTATTTTAGTCTATCTTTGATTTAAAGAACAAGGTTATCAGAAAAAAAAAAAAAATACATTCATCTAAATCTGAATAAATTAAATAATCTGTTTCAAGGATTAATATAATAGTGTATATTGGCATGGTAAAAATTAGCTCTAGAAATCTAGTGCATCTAATATATATATATATATATATATATATATGTATGTATGTATGTATGTATGTATGTATGTATGTATGTATGTATGTATGTATGTACACATTTATATTTAAAATATATTAACATATATAAATATATATAAATATATTAAATTAATTTTAAAACAAAAAAAAAGAAAAAAGAAAAAAAACGATGGGAGGGTTGCGGGCCGAACCCACTATATTAATCACAGGGGTCGACACAGCCATGGGAGCCACCACTGTGGCCTCCCACAGTGGACAAAATGGAGGCTGCCATTGTGGGTGACCATAGTGGTCGACACGGAGCCTCCCACTGTGGTTAACCACAATGGGGAGACTCTGGGCCGCCACTATGGGTAACCACAGTGGCGTCCCCGGGGTACCCCTGTCGCCGCCTTAACAAAGCCTTCCCCCCAAAAAAAGACCTTCGTCGATCCTCCCCCATGGCCGCCGCTTCCCATGGAAACCTCTGCCCTACAAAAAAAAAAAAAAAGAGAAATAAAACCCTAGCCCGAGTAGGGTTAGGGTAGAATAAAATAAAGAAGTGATTAAAAATAAATAAAAAGGGCATTGTTATATTAATAAAATTAGGGTTTTCATGGTGATTTTGTATAATGTGAAAACATATATATATATATATATATATATATATATATATATATATATATATATATATATATATATATATATATATATATATATATATATATATATATATATATATATATATATATATATATAGTGTTTAAATTATGGAAGATTAGGGCAAATTGGAGATAAATTATTTTCTTAAGTGATTATAATTAATATGTTTTAATAAACATATGAGTATAATTAAAAAAGATGTTTAAAATTAAAATACTTATGAAGTTTAATCTTTTAGGAAATTTAATTATGTTGTAAATTATTTGACTATAGGGAATAATTTCAGCCCACCTACATATAGGTTTATGAGATTAAACTTTATAGGACATATGTCATTATGAATTTAATCGACCCTTTAGTCAATTTAATTTAAGCACATTTTAATTATTGATTAAAATGAATTTTAGACATTATAAACTAAGTGCTAGGACTAATTTAACTAGTTCCTAAAAGCAATTAATGATTATTGGAGATTAATAATATCATCGTCAATTATATTAGAGAGTTTTGATTAATTTAAGTTATTGATTAAAATTGAGGAAATAATTAAATAATTCTTCCAGTGTTCCACATTTGATTTAAAGTATTATCACTTACTTGAGTTAGTGGTTTTAGTTAACTCAAAACATAGTTATGACAAAACTTGCTAGTGCATTTCATATTTGCAAATTTAATGTTATTAAGATGTGATTTAAAAAAAAAAAATTATCCTGTCCTTGCCCAAAAGTTTGGGCATGGCATTTTGGTATCAGAGCAAGGTTTCCAACACTAGGAACCTTTCTCCATTATGTTTCGCTTTAAATATTTAATTAATTTTATTATATTAATTTTGTAGGATATTTAAATTTAATTAATTAAATATTTTTCCAAAGAAATTAGTTATTTAATTTAATTTATTTTATTTTCTCTTTAGGATGCCTTCAACTATGCAACAAACTTGCAAGCGTGGAAGGGGTCCTAGGCATGTATGCATAGCATGCGAAGAGTAGATAGGGAGGAATCGGTTCCGGAAGTGAACCCAGAGGCTCCTCCCGAACAACCAGTTGACCCAAATTGAAACATCTTAGAAGCACTCCAGAACCTAATTGGTATAGTCTAGGATAGGTTTCCAGCAGAGGATCATCATGTTGAAAATCATAACTCAGGGAGTCATAGATTGGTAGATAGGGAACGGAGCAGGAGTCCACCTCCTATTCCCATAGAGAGTTCGGGTGGGAATGAGACTGAGTCTGTGCATCTACTAGGACCACCTCCAGTGGCAGAGCCAGTGTTTTATGACAGATCACATCAGGATCCAGGAGATCTTATCAGGGAGGTTATGCACCTCCAGCCACCATCCTTTAGGGGATCTACCGATGGGGTAGAAGCTGAGGCTTGGCTTTTGAGCCTTGAGAGGTGCTTTGCATTGCGCTCTTACAAGAGTAATCTAAAGGCACGTGTAGCAGTTCATCTGTTGAGAGGAATGACCTCCACATGGTGGAGACAGGAGGAATACAAGTGTGGTTGAGTTCCTGATACTCTCACCTAGGAGATATTTACAGAGAGGTTCCGAGAGAGGTACTTGTCAAAACATTACGGACAGTGTAGGATAGATGAGTTCCATGACCTCCAACAAAAGAGTCTCAGTGACCCAGCATGAGAGAAAATTCTTCGAGCTCTTTCCATACGTGGACTACCTAAAGGACGAGAAACTTCTTGTCAACTATTTCATTAGAGGGCTGAATGCTAGCATAGTAGGACCAGTGAGGATGTCCACTCCAGGGAGCCTTTGGGTTGTCATGGAGAAGCCACTGATAGCAGAGGAGATTAAGGTTAGGCCATAGGATACATGGGATCGGTTCCAAAACTAAAACCCTACACCCCAGACATATAGATTTCAGAAACCCCATTGGAAGGGAAATAATAGAAACAGAGAGGGGTTCTCCAAACCCCCTCCTCCGCAATAGTCACAATAGAACCAGAGGTAGAGGCCTTCGTAGAATCAGCAGGGCGCAAAGCCCAAGAAGTGGTAGTCTTAGGGTCAAAGGTGAGATCAGTGATCTTAGGTTCCTTACACACCTCCAGCGTGGACTTAGCAGTCCTCCAGGGCTGGGTACAGTGGTTCTAGTAGGACAGGGGGATAGTCTTTCTCTAGGCCTCAGGGCATCCTATTTCAGGCACGCGGTGCTTGATTCACATGTGGAGCCATGGGGCACATGGCAAGGGATTGTCCTCAGGGTCAGATGGTAGGGAATCAGAGGATGACAACATCAGAGCCTATAGTTGGAGCTATGGGCAGATCCCATAGAGTCTTTGCAGTAGTTGACAACCACTAGGCAGAGCACCAGACCATAGTCATTGAGGCTGCAGGTATGATCAGAGGTAACAATGTACCTATATTATTTGATTCAGAAGCTACTAATTCCTTTATATCTCCATTGGTTGTGGAGCATTGCGGGCTACTGGCAACTAGACAAGGTGTCAGTTGGGAAGTGGAGTTAGCTTTAGGGGCTAGAGTGTCGGTGGAATCAGAGGTCAGGGCATGTTAGCTTTAGATTGGCAATACCACCACCTTAGTAGACCTTAGAGTTACACCACTTGGATCATATGGAAGCATACTTGGCATGGATTGGCTTTATGCCCATAGAGCCAAGATGGATTGCCATCAGAAGGAAATCAAGTGTGAGGATGATCATGGTTCACCCATAGTAATCACGGGGATTCAGAGACCCATGTCTCTTTGCATGATTTCCACAATGCATCTTAAGCGGAGCATGCAAAAGGGATGTCAGCTATTTGCCATCACTATCAGTGATAGAGAGGAAGAGGAAAAAAAGGAAACTTCGATTGATGACCATCCTATCCTTAAGGGATATTCAGACGTGTTTCCTTCAGAGGTACCTAGAATGCCGCCCCGTAGAGAGATTGACTTTCATATAGACTTTGTACCAAGAGCTAAGCCAGTTTCAAGAGCACCTTATAAGATGACCACAAATGAGCTTAATGAGCTAAAGATGTAGCTTGAGGAACTCCTAGAGAAGGGTCACATTCATCCTAGCGTATCCCCTTGGGGTGCACTAGTCATCTTCGTGAAGAAGGATGGATCTCTCCGATTATGCATGGATTATCGTGAGATGAACAAAGTAACCATCATGAATCGATATCCCTTGCCCAGGATTGATGATTTATTCAACCAACTTCAGGGTAACAAAGTATTTTCCAAAATTGATCTGAAGTCAGGTTACCATCAGTTGAGGATAGTGGAAAGTGATATCCACAAGACCGTATTTCCCACTAGATATGGCCACTATGAGTTCACCGTGGTCCCATTCGGTCTTACAAATTCTCCAGCTATTTTCATGAGCCTCATGAATGGGGTATTCCGCACATTTCTTGACCATTTTGTGGTTGTGTTCCTTGATGATATATTGATATATTCTCAGAATGAGAAGGAGCATGAGGAGCACCTAAGGTAGGTTTTGCAGTGTTTGAGGGACAATCAGTTGTTCGACAGTTTGTCAAAGTGTGCTTTCTTTCGATCAGAGGTCAAGTACGTTGGGCACATTATTTCTGGTGATGAGATCTCAGTAGACCCATCCAAAATCAGAGCTATTATGGATTGGCCAGCACCAACCAGTGTGACAGAGGTCAGGAGCTTCATGGGCTTAGCAAGTTATTACCGACACTTTGTTGAGGGATTCTCTAGAGTCCCACATCCTATTACTTCTCTTCAGCGTAAAGGGAAGAAATTTGAGTGGACAGAGAAGTGCGAGAGGGCCTTTCAGGAACTCAAAAAGGCCCTTACTAGTGCACCTATCCTTGTAGTACCAGATCCCTCAGCTGACTTCATGGTTTGCATAGATGCTTCCCTAGAGGGATTAGGATCAGTCCTTATGCAAGATGGTAGGGCTATAGCTTTTGAGTCTAGGAAACTTAAGACTTGTGAGCTTAACTACCCTACTCATGACCTTGAGCTTGCAGCAGTAGTGCATGCACTTGTGAGGTGGAGACATTTCCCTTTGGGCCATCATTTTGAGCTTCATTCAGACCATCAGAGTCTTCAGTACATATTCATTCAGCCGAACCTTAATGCATGTCAGAGGAGATGGATGGAGTTCTTGTGCGAGTATGATTTTGACGTTCACTACATTAAAGGGAAAGAAAATGTAGTTGTAGATGCTTTGAGTAGGAGACGTCATGAGGTATACAGCATATCTATGGGCACAAATTTGAGAGATCAGATATTACAACAATTGCTAGAGGATGGATGGTATTTAGAGGTTTGTCAGGTAATACAATCTCAGGATACTCTAGAAGGGAAATATGTGGATTATTCTTTGGAGTCTGATGGACTATTATGCCATAGAGGGCACAACTATGTACCTTCTTCCGAAGGTTTGCAAGAGTTCATTGTCACAGAGGCTCATAGAGTTCCTTATGCATCACATCCTGGAGTTAAGAAGATGCATGCTGACTTGAGATAGCTATATCATTGGCCAGGAATGCAGTAGCTCATTGCCGAGTTAGTAGCTCGATGCCTCGAGTGTCAAAGAGTCAAGGTGGAACACTGCCATCCAGGTGGGCTGCTCGAGTCTCATGCTATACCAAAGTGGAAGTGGGATACTATATCCATGGATTTCATCATTGGTCTCCCTATGTCTTCTCATCGCCATGATTCCATCTTGGTGACAATTGACAAGTTGACCAAAATGGCCCACTTTTCACCAGTTCGGACTACCTTCACAACACTAGTAGTAGCATAGGTGTTCTTACGAGACATTGTCAGACTTCATGGTGTTCCATGCAAGATTATTTTTGATAGGGGTTCCCTCTTCACTTCTTCCTTTTGGAAGGCATTATAGGCAACTATGGGCACTAAGCTCAACTTCAGTACAACCTATCATCCGGAAATGGATGGTCATACAGAGGGGGTTAACCAAGTGTTAGAGGATATGGTTCGCATGTACGTCATGGATCATTAGACTAGATGGGAGGAGTACCTTCCCTTAGTGGAGTTTGCCTATAACAATCGACATCACACTTCTTTGGGGATGCCACCCTATCAGGCATTATACGACAGGTCTTGTAGGACACCGTTGAGTTGGAACCGCATAGAGGATAGAGTTGCTATTAGTCCTGAGATAGTTCAGGATATGGAAAAACAGGTGGATTTGATTAGGCAGCGTCTTAGAGAGGCACAGGATAGACAAAAGAAATATGCAAATGTGAAGAGGATAGACCATAGCTACTTGGTTGGAGACAAAATCTTCTCGACAGTGCCACCGCATAAGAATCCAATCCATTATGGAAAGGGTTCTAAGCTCGCACCTCGCTTTGTAGGACCATTTGAGATCCTTGAGAGGATAGGACTAGTTGCCTACCGTTTAGCATTGCCACCTAGCCTGTCATGCATCCACGATGTGTTTCATGTATCAGTTTTGAGGAAGTATATCTATGATGAGTCTCATAATTCAGATTGGGATTCTTTGCAGGTGGAGTCAGAGGAACAACTAGCTTTGGAGCGCATTTGCATTTTGGCATGTCGGACACTAGCCCTTCGAGGTCAAGAGCTAGACCAGGTCAGGGTCCAGTGGGATTGCTATGATGAGGTTATGGCTTCATGGGAGGACACAACACATATGAGATCATAGTACCCTCATCTTTTTGATGAACTCTAGGAGGAAGTTCATGCCTAGAGGGGAGGGTGTGAGGCCTTACCCTGACTCATTCTAGCATTTAAGTGATTTTCATGTTGAGACTATTACAGATGCTTTATTTTTATGCACTATTGATTTAGAACTTATATGAGTCCATGATTTGGATAACATTGATGTATTTTGATGCTTCATTTATATGCTTTATGATATAGAACTCTATATGATTTTAGAATAGGATAAGTTTGAGATGATGTATGTCATAATTGGATTTGCAGGACTTTACTATGATGATAGGAATAGGATGCATGTTTTATGTATGGATTAAAATTATGAGGATTATGATAATTGCTTATGTGGATTTATTTGGACATAAGATATATCGATTTGTTTAAATTGAAATTGTATGTAGAGTGTTTGATGTGTATTATTATTCATGTGTTTAATATTATATGAGGTTATTTAGAATTACTAATGTGTAGTTGAGATGCATAGGAAAATTATCCATGTGACCATGGAAACATTATGGAGAACCAAACCTAGACCTATGTACGTTCGTAAATCCGGGGTTTGTCTATTTGGAGAGACAACACCCCATTTGTATCCTATTTTATTTGTGAAAGTGAATGTGGCATATGTGTTAAATTGAATTTATTAAATTGTGTAAATAATCAATTTTAGAAACCTGTGAGAACTCTAACTGAGGTCTTCTTAGGAAAGAATGTGAGATTTTGCAAGTAATCACCCACTCTCCATTTTTGGAGACAAGGCAATTTTAAAAAAAACAAATAGATTTGGTATAGGAATTTTGCTAAGGGTAGAGAAGCAAGTAATTTGTGGAATTGAGCTGCTCATCCTCAACTAGATCTAGCATACCTTTGGGTAGTTTGAAGGTTGGTTTAACTTTTCCTTGTGTTTATTTTATGTTGCATGTTTATTTTGGAAAGGTTGGTTCTGTGGGAAAAGTTGTTCTTTTGCATTTTCTTTTGTGAAAAATATTGTGCGTTATGTCTTTTCTTTCTTGTATGCATTCTGTGTTTTGGGAGTTACCAAGGCCTCCTACACTTGGGAGAGAGAATGGTCTTGTGGGTGGTAGAAGTTTGACAGCCCTCAAGTGAGAGGCTCTTGTTATGAGAGTGATCTCAAGGGATATATATGTGACCCTTGCTGCATGGCTTGTTTATGCATTCGGGGGTCATAAGGAGGGAAATAAGACATGAATGCCTTGGGGGGCATAAGGATGCGGGGTTATTATACTTATGATATATCTTGTTTGCCATGAGGTGGCTTTGTGTTTTACCATACTTGCAGTCTCCTCAAGGTACTTGGTCCACTACCACCCTTGAATAGACATCACATTTTGTGATGCAGTGTAGCCTTGGTTGGGAATATGTTGTTGTGTATGTTTTCCCTTGTTTGTTGTGTTTGCATGTGTGTAATTGTCTAGGGCTTAGTTCTCCAAGCTCGGGGATGGCTACTAGTTAGCCTAGGTTGGGAGGAGAGCACTCCATGGTCATAGCTTATGATTTTATTTGCAGGTTGTTTGGAAGAAAAGAAAAGGACAAGTAGAAGTTGTTGGATTTATTTGTTGCAGAAAAGATTTGGGAATGGAATAGTTATATTATAAGTTATAGAAATGTGAAAGGGAAACTATATGTTGTAATTACTTTGAAAATAAAATGTATTTATTTGAATTAAAGTCCTCAATTTATAGAAATGAGAGACTAGTGGGGTATCTTACTATTGTGGTAATATTGACTATATTGTATGCCAAATATGTTTAAAGAAGTGCATTATTCTGTTACATTATTATTGCAAAAGAAAATGTGTATTACTAGAATTAAGTTCCCTATAGTTACTATTAGTAGTATGCATGTTAGTTTTGAAAATAAAAAGCTTATTTTGCATGTTAGTTCTGAAAATAAAAGAATCAGTTTATTTCCTAAGCTTATCTCTAAAGTTAAATTTAAATAATATAACATTTATATAGTTGTTGTAAAGTTTATTGTATTTTGTCATTTACTTATTTGCAAAAAATAAAATCTAGAGATAAATAGCCTATTTGATTTAAATAATATCAAACTCTATAGTTGCTATTTATTTTCATTGAATTTCTGTCATTCATTTATTTTTCAGAAAATAAATCTAAATTATTTTAGTCTATCTCTGATTTGAACAACAAGGTTGTCAAAAAAAATAAAATACATTGATCTAAATTTGAATAAATTAAATAATCTGTTTCAAGGATTAATATAATAGTGTATATTGGCATGGTAAAAATCAGCCCTAGAAATCTAGTGCATCTAAAATATATATATACATATATAGATATATATAAAAATATATATATATATATACACAGTTATATTTAAAATATATAAACATATATATATAAATATATCTAAATATATATTAAATTAATTTTAAAACAAAAAAAAAATATATATATATATAAAAATTAAGGGAAAAAAATGATGGGAGGGTTGCGGGCCGAGCCCACTGTATTAATGATAGGGGTCGGCGCAGCTGGGGGAGCTGCCATTGTGGCTTCCTAGAGTGGACGGCACGGGGGCCGCCATTTTGGGCGACCACAGTGGTCAGCATGGAGCCTCCCACTATGGTTAACCACAATGGGGAGACTCTGGGCCGCCATTATGGTTTCCCATAGTGGAGGGCGCCCGACTGCCACTTTGGTTAACCATAGTGGCGTTCCTGGGGTACCCCCACCACCACCTTAATAAAGCCTTCACCCAAAAGAAAGACCTCCACCAATCCTCCCACATGGCCGCCGCTTCCCATGGAAACCTTCGCCCTGCAAAAAACTAAAATGAGAGAGAAATAAAACCCTAACCTGGGTAGGGTTAGGGTAAAATAAAATAAAGAAGTGATTAAAAATAAATAAAATGGGCATTGTTATATTACTAAAATTAGGGTTTTCATGGTTATTTTGTATAATGTGAAAACATATTTATGTATAAATATGTGTGTGTGTGTGTGTGTGTGTGTGTGTGTGTGTGTGTGTGTGTGTGTGTGTGTGTGTCTATATACATAGTGTTTAAATTATGGAAGATTAGGGCAAATTGGAGATAAATTATTTTCTTTAGTGATTATAATTAATATGTTTTAATAAACATGAGTATAATTAAAAAAGATGTTTTAAATTAAAATAATTATGAAGTTTAATCTTTTAGGAAATTTAATTCTGTTGTAAATTATTTGACTATAAGGAATAATTTTAGCCCACCTACATATAGGTTTATGAGATTAAACTTTATAGGACATATGTCATTATGAATTTAATCGACTCTTTAGTCGATTTCATTTAAGCACATTTTAATTATTGATTAAAATGAATTTAGACATTATAAACTAAGTGCTAGGACTAATTTAACTAGTTCCTAAAAGCAATTAATGATTCTTGGAGATTAATAATATCTTCATCAATTATATTAGAGAGTTTTGATTAATTTAAGTTATTGATTAAAATTGAGGAAATAATAAAATAATTCTTTCAGCGTTCCGCATTTGATTTAAAGTATTATCACTTACTTGAGTTAGTGGTTTGAGTTAACTTGAAACATAGTTATGACAAAACTTGCTAGTGCATTTCATATTTGCAAATTTAATGTTATTAAGATGTGATTTTAAAAAAAAAAATTTATCCCATCCATGCCCAAAAGTTTGGTCATGACATATCCTAATGAGAAACTTGACAAAGATGTTGATTTTTGCACTTAAGATGGTTGAATCAATAGCTTGTTAAATGTTGATGTTTATAGAACCTTTTGAGTATAACCTATTGGATTAGCAACCTAGTTGTTTGAGTTAGTTTTGAAAAATATGTAATGGTTTAGAGACAAACCTACTTCAAGAATTATTTTGATATTTGATTTTTTGATACTTTGATTTTGATTTGGTATTTCAAGTGTTGGAAAGCTTTTGTATTCCCCTTTTGATCACACTTTCTCAGTAAATTGTTGGATTTTTGCTCTCTTGTAGATGATAATTTTCTTCAAATTTTGACCATTTGGAACATGTTACAGACATAGAAGACACAATATTAAATAAATAAAATGCACAAGCAAGTACAAATCTTATGGCAGGCTGAGACAATAGTTGTTGAATCTCACGTGGAGTTTCCCCCAAGGATACGCTATTCAAAGTGGATATTTAGATGCTTGACCCCACTGGCTCCACCCTTAGCACTCACTTCTTTGGGGCAGCCAAGCATCAGTTTCCATGAAAAACTCCCCATGGCAAACTTTATATCTCTACTAGGAACCGTATGTATGTGAGCCACTTCAGAGGTCCGACCTCCTGCGCCAACAACTAGAAGGATTTTGGCAACTAGTACAAGTCATTTTTAATAAAGGCTTCCAGTCATGTGGCCATACATGTGACACTTTCAGCTCTGTAAATATAGAAGGTTCCCAGCCTATAGAGGTTATGCTCCATAGGGTTTATGGGGAAACATAGTGTCGGTATGAACTTATCAGCACATGTTGCTTGTGACTTTTGTCACAAACACGATTTATTTATAGTGGATTGGAAGGACTTGGTATTAGCCCGTTTCCACTTTAGGTCATTCCCCTCTCACTGGCCCCCTCAAGGCAGCTCGGGAAGGAAGGCCCTCTAAAGGATTTAATTGCTTGAAAATAAAGACAACATAAAAGAGTGGGTTTGGCTTTTTGGTCACCCAATTGAGGGGAGAGCATATACCTACCACTTTCAAGACACGGAATACAAGTGTTCTTTTTAACCTTTTCAAAGCAATTGTTGGCTAGGTCCTATTTGGAGATGTTTCTCCAACAAGAATGGTGTTCATTTTAGCCCTTTTAAAAGTCTATGTGCAACTATTTTTAGAGAAAATATCAAAAATGCAAGTTGCATGCTATCAATTCATCTTCTTAGTTAAACTAGATGAACAAGATATGGTATATTACTTCCCAAATGAAAACTTCTAATTAACTAGATGAGGAAATGCACAAAATTTGCCTTAAATGCCATCTTGCACACACATTTTAGTAATCTAAAAAATTTATTTTTTGGACATTCGGACTTGCAAGAAAATTTTATTAGTCTTATAAACAAAAGCGCTAACCTAACATATGCGCTATTTTTCTATTCAAAAGCACTAACATGTGGAACAAAAGCGCTAACTTAGACTACAAAAGCACTGCTCTGTGGATACAAAAGCACGATTTCTTCAGCATATGCGCTAACCTATGATGCAAATGCGTGAACTTGTGATGCGAATGCACAAAATTTTAGAGAAAAACGCTAACCTATATGACATATGCACTAACCTATGATGCAAATGTGTAGTTTTTCAGACAAAAGTGCTAACCTACATGACATATGTGCTAACCTATGATGTGAATGCGCTAACCTGTTGAACAAAAGCACTGTCATAATTCACACATGCGTGAATCTGCATTACAAATGCATTAATTTTATTTTTTTTGAGATTTTTAAAGGTCTATGCGAGGTCTAGCCCCACAGTGGGCGCCAAAATGTGTGAGCTTGAATTTCATCCTCAGAATGTCACCTGTAATAAGTTAGTTTCACAAAATACAATGGAAATGCATATAGGAAATCCAAATTCAACCAATGAAACTACATGAAATACATATGAAATAGAAATTCTATTTCTACCTTCATGTTTTATGTCTCATTGTGTCCTAACTCCACTATTCCTGGTTGCAAATGGTGTGCTCTCAAACCATGCACTGTTGGCTTCCAAGATGGCATATGAAGAATGGACTGATTAGTTAACTGATACTATGATATGTAAAGCTACATGATTATGCTAAAATGATAATGCTATATGATTATATTGCTAAAATGATATTTACTATTTGCTTCAAAACTAAAACTCACGAATGCATATGATTAGCTTGCAAAATGCACTTGAAGTCTCTTGAAGTCTAACTCTCTCTCAACTGAAGCTCTGGATTTTATATACTTTGAGAGGATTAGATGATGTTTCTCAGATCAATGGTCACAATTAGATCTATAGATTTGGATGGTTGTGAGCAAAGGTGAAGGTTGAGAGAAATGGGGAAGGAGAAGACAAGTGTCACTCATCTCACCTTGATTGGGTTGCTGACTGAGAGAATCTAGGGATGGTTGGAGAAGATTTAGGCATGGTAGGACAAGTGGACTCAAATCCTTCCTAAGATGTAGGGGGTGTTGGAGAGAATATAGGAAATGGTTATGAAATGTGTGTACGTACACTATATTCATTAAGTTTGGAAGTTGGAGATAAATCATGAATTAATATTTAAGAAATATTAATTTCCTTAGCCACATGATGGATGAGTTGGCAAAGGGAAGATGAAGTGGAGATGGAGGGTGAGTTGGAAAAGAGATTAAATAATTTAGAAATTATTTAATATTTGAGACTATAGGATAGGAGAATAACTATTAAATATTAGATATTTAATTGCTTAGAGGAGATAATTAAATATTAGATATTTAATTAACTTGGTTAGAGGAATAATTAAATATTAGATATTTAATTATTTAGAGGGATGGGATAGATGAATTAATTAATAGAAAGACCTGAGAATGAATTAAATAAATTAATCTTTTCAAATTAACTATTTAATAGAAGAATAATTATTAAATAAATATATAATATTTATTTAATTGCTCATAGCCAATTTTAGGTGTATACAGTTACCGGTTGGAAGTAATCAATTTTCATTCAATAAATCTATTTGTTCTACATTGCCTCCATCATATCCGTGTGTTTCTGTTGTGTTTACTCTTGTTGACTGGGATGGAATGATCTCCTTGAGGTATCTCAACTTTTTTTAAACAATGTAAAAGAAGGCCATTATATGATCTTCGATAAAGAACATTAGATAAGAGAATATAGCGAGTAAACAACTTCCAAATTCGCACATGCGAGCTATTGCTGGTGTCATCAAGAAAGCTTTCATTTTTGAGGCAATCATAGATGTGTGCAAACCATTCTTCTGAATTTATATGAGCACATATGAAACTATCAAGTTGGGTTTGATTATTCATAGCCAAAGAGAAGAGGACTTGCACCATGAAACAATACTCATTCTGACTAAAGTTTGCACCTACAAGTGAAGTAGTACTTGCATTGCATCTGCATGACAGTTTTATCTTCGTGAAATACTATTGATTGTATAAGTAGTGAAATATTTAATATGGTTGTAACCAAATCCTTATACTGAGATAACTTCAGCTTCTAAACATGACATACACCTGTAACTTGATTTACAATAAGCTTAGATTCCCCATGGATATGGATTTTTTTCACACCCATGACAATCGCGACACACAACCCAACAATTAAGGGTTCGTACTCAATGATGTTGTTAGTGCAACGAAATTTGAAATGGAATGAGAGAGGGATTGGTTTTCCTTCAGGTGAGATGAAGACCACACTGCTCCTAAACTAGTGTGACATCTTGATCCATCAAAATACATGTCCCATATGATTTCATGATCAGTGGTTAATACATCTTCATTAGGGAAGAAATATGGGGTAGGAAAAGATTTTTTGGATGGGGCATTAACCAACTAATCAGCAATGACCTGCCCTTTAATTGACTTCTGAGTTATAAACTTCAGGTCAAACTCAAAGAGTAATATCACCCATTTATCCAAACTTCCTGAAAGATTAGACTTTGAAAAGAGATGCTTAAGGATATCATTCTTAGCTACAATTTGTGTTTCTACATGGATGATGCAATGCCTTAACTTTTGCATCACAAAGATGGGAGCTAGACATTGCTTCTCCACAATAGAATATTGAGTCTCATATTCTATCAAAGTGAGAATAATATAATAGATTCCTCTCTCTTGGCCTTCATCATCACACTAAGCTAACAAAGCTGCTAAAGTGTGAGATGAGGCTAAGATATACAACAAGAAGGGTCTATCAGACATAGTTGACATCAAAATAGGAGGGTTATCCAAGTAACTCTTAATAGAATTAAAAGCTTCTTGGCATTCCTCATTCGATTTGTAATGAACATCTTTCTTCAACAACCACGTGAAAGGAAGGGTACGATCAGCTAATTGCACCATGAATCTTTGAATGGCCTGAATCTTCCCTTGCAAACAATGAATCTGAGAGGTGTTTCTAGGTGGAGGAATGTTTAAAATTGCATTGATTTTATCAGTATCTATCTTGATTCCTTGGTGAGAGACAATAAATCCTAAGATTTTCCCAGTATCGACTCCGAAAACACACTTAAGGGGATTTTGTCTCATCTTGTATAGTCAAAGCCTTTCAAAGACCAAACAAAGATTCTGAATATGCATTTGACGAGTGATAGATTTTACCAAGTTATCATTGACATAATCTTCCAAGATCTTATGGATGAAATCATGGAATATCAAGGTCATAGCTCATTGATAGGTTGCTCCTGTATTTTTTAACCCAAACGGCATGACAACATAGCAAAAACTTCCTCAAGGGGTCATGAAGGCAGTTTTATATTGATCTTTTGGGTTAATATGAATCTAGTTGTATCTCGAGAAACCATCCATGAAAGAGAGAAAAACATAACACATAATTGAATCTACAATTATGTCAATGTTCGGGAGTGGAAATTCATCCTTGAGGGAAGCTTTATTGAAGTCCTAAAAATCAATACAAATGTGGATTCGACCATCAGGTTTGCTAACAGGAACAATGTTGGAGATCCAAGGCAAATAGTCAATAGGACGAATAAACCAACTTTTAAAAGCTTTTCTCTTTGTCTTAACTAATAAGGCCACCTTAGGATTAATTTTTTGAATCTTTTGTTTCACTGGTTTAGCATCGATACTAAGTAAAATATTATGTACCACAATTGACTCATCAATGTTTGGAATTTCTTCATAAGACCAAGAAAAGATGTCAATAAATTGATGCAAAAGATTGAAATATTCCTTAAACTTCTTAGAAGATAAACACTTCCCGACCTTGATGGCTTTGTCAGGAGTTTTATTACTCATAATGACATTAGTAGTTTCTCTACAAAGGAGTGTACTATAGTATTTTGGATGAGATGTGGGTATATGCTCTTCATTGCAAGGTAGGGGTACCCCCTGCTCAATAGATTCCCCAAAATACACTTGGGTATTTAAATAATAAGGGAATCAATGTTTATGGTGATAAGAGGGCAAATCATCATACACACCTCAAAATTCCTTCAAGGATTCTTCTAAAGGAAAGAGGTCCATGGGAATTTCATTAGGAAGTGCAATGTTATCAATGAGTTCTAGATGAACAAGCTTAAGAGGAAGAGGGTCATCTGAAATCATGTTAAAAGTTGACCATAGTTTCATCCTTTGACTCGTAGGGAAATATCCTAATCTAGTGTTGTGGTGATGAGGTTTGGCTTCCAAAGGAACTTGAATACCTTGTTCATTAGGCCCACAACCTTTCTCGTCATAGCCAAGTTGTGATATGAGCTTATATCTAGGACCATAAATATCATGGAATTCCTCAAATGAAGGAGGTTTCTGATGGACTTGAAAAGAACTGAGAGGGGAGGGGGTGAATCAGTGACACCAAAAATAAAAGTACTTCAAACAATAACTAGTAGATGACCTAACAAAACTTTTAAACACAATGCATCCAATCCAAAATGATATAATAGCATCCACAATAAGTAAAACATCCACCATAACATAAGTATTTGTACGTCAAAAACCCAAATAGGTAAAAAACATGGTTAGATGGAACTCACAAGTTAACTATTTGTAGTAATAGATAACTGACCAATTAAGGTCTACAAACTAAAGTGCTTTGCTAGGAGCGAATCTTGTTAGAGATCCCAAATCTTGATTAGAAGCTTATACCCTATGAAAGGTAGTACCCTGTTAGGAGTAACCTCGGTGAAGGATTTCTGAATCCAAACTAATGGATCACCCTATTAGAGGATTTGAACATTGAAGCTTGTTAGAGCTTACCCAGTTAGGGGATTTGAATTCTATTGTAATTGTTAGAAAAAAATAGGATTGGTTTGATCTGTCTGAGTAGTACAATACTTGCTTGATCAAATCCTTCTAAGCATATTCAACACTTATATTCTACATACTTTGCAACTTAACTCTTTTGTCTTTCTGAACACAACATATCACTTTCACTCATCATGAAATAATTCATTGTGATGTCAATATATAGAAATTTAGATTTCATGTTGGCCTCAAGAAATCATAACACAATTACCTAGGTGCAATGTATCTAGTCAAGTGATCATAACTCATCACACAATCTACGATTACTGGTTGGAACACTCAATACCGGTTGGAGTTAAATGTATGAACCATTTATTAGTTAGATGAGAGGGGGGTGTTTCAGATAAACTCACAATTCAAAATATTCATCAAATTCAACCTCAGTAGAGCTTACGTGATATGCAACTATGACTGTAAATCATTCAAACTCATAAACTGATAAACTTGAAACAACAAAACACATTTAACACCAGATTTAACTTGGAAACCCAAATAGGGAAAAACCACTATGGGATTTCGGACCCACTAAGAAAATATAATCTTCTAGAGTATGCGTGGTTAAAAGCGAATCTTGTTAAAGATTACATAAACACATTGCTAGATGTGATCCGGTCAAGGGATTTCCTTCAAATCTATTAGAATCTTGCACTTTGTTAGAAGTGACCTTGTCAAAGGATGTCAAACACTCATTTAGAATGTTACCTTGCTAGAGGATTTACAAATAAGACTATTAGGTCCACTCAGTTAAGAGATTTCCTGTCACTTACAAAAATAAATAACAGTAATAAAATATATCTACAACTTCACATCTGAAATGTTAAAGAAGACTCTATGCACTCAAAATAATCTTGTCATAAGACTTATCTTCCTCCTTCTTGGGCTTCTCAATCTATTTTTCAATCAGATCTCTAATCTTCTATACTCGGTAATCACCTCTGGAGTATCACTGCTCTTCTATTTGCCCACATACTTTGTTCATCAACTTTTCCTTATTTATAAGCAATTCTAAACCGCTAAATCTCCTTAATCACATTTCCCATGATTAATCTTAGCCATCAGATCTTCAAACTTGAATAGGTTCATTGAATCCTTCGAACTAAAAAATGTTTTATCTTACCTTGGAACTTGTGCTATGTTATGACTGTTCAACCTATGTTGTAGATCCAACACTTGAATTTTCATTACCGTTGATCCTTAACAAACTTCTTGCATGACATTCCAATCTCCTATAAATCTCCAGCTCATTGGCATCCTTCATTTAATAATGTATTTATTCATCTAATGCATTCTATTACTGCTTGGTTGATACTCGGTAAAAATTGAACTTTACTCAGTAGACATTCTTTCTACTTTAACCGACAATGATAACCTTGGTGTTTACCGACTACCTCCTTGCTCAGTAAAATAGAACAGTATCAAACCTTTACTCATTCTAATGTATGAAATCTTTTCTCCTTCTTATTCAGTCTTCAAATACATATATATAGGATATCAAAACAATCAAAATAACATAATCTCATCACTATCTAACTCAATAATAGTTACCCATTGAATAACTTATTACTCCCCTTCATTTTCACATTCTTTCTGTGTCACTTACCGACATCTTTATACTCATGAAAACATACTTTTTAAGATATGGCAACATCATATTGAATTAGAAAATCAATTGCTTGACATCAATGACAAAATAATATTATTAAGACAGTAATCATCCTTTATCAATTATGTCAACAATATCCAACAACCTTCTCAGTATCATCATACCAACAAACTTAATGTAATGCCAACAATCTCCCCCTTTGGCATTGATGGCAATACCAACTTGATTTATTCCAATTGATTTGGACTGCTGTTATTCTTTTCCTATTATCCTTGAGATGTAAACTTCTCCTGTGATCTTCTCCCACTATCATTAGTCTTCTCCCCCTTTGACAACAATGCCAAAAGTAAAACTAATCCATGATTACTTCCCCTTTGAAGTAATTGTTAAAACATATACAAATGTATCATTTTAATCTCGGTCAGGGCATCTTGTCTTCATTCACTGTTTCCTGCACAACTTTAGATGACCTTCTTAAGTGTGTTAGCATCAACTCACAAATAGTATTCTGTAGAGTCATAGAATTGATGCTTTCACTAAACTCTATCAGTGAGTACTAGATAGGGGTAGGACCCGTAACTTACTTCTGAGATACTTAAAAGTGTCCCTTGGCATTGGCTTTGTGAAGATGTCTGCTATTTGTTCCTTTGTGTTAACATACTCCAGCACAACTTTCTTTTCTTGAACTTCTTCTCTTAGATAATGATACTTTATAGAGATATGCTTTGTCTTAGAGAACATTACCAGATTCTTTGAAATGTTAATAGCACTTGTATTATCACAAAATATAGTTACTAGCTTGGTAACTGTCTCATTCATACCTTCCAATAGTTGTTTGATCCATGCTATATTGGTACAATTCAATGCTGCAATGACATATTTAGCTTTAGCTGTTGACTGTGAAATGCATCCTTGTTTTTTGCTAAGCCAACTCACTAGTCTTTCTCCCAAAAAGAAAGCTCCACCGCTTGTGCTTTTCCTGTCATCAACATTTCCTACCCAATCAGCATTAGTATAGACTTTTAAGTCAAAATCATTCCTCTTTTTATATAGTAAACCATAATCTTCAGTGCCTCTCAAGTATCTGAAAATTCTCTTGATTGCTGTCATATGGGTTTCTTTGGGATCTGTAGAAAATTTTGCAACTATACCTACTGCATGTGCTATATCAGGCCTGTTGTGAACTACATATTGCAACTTTCCAATCATAGATCAGTAAAGTGTCTCATCAATAGATGCAGATTCATCATTCTTTGATAGTTTACAATTAGTAGTCATAGGAGTACTTACAGGTTTAGGATCCTCCATTCCAATTTTCTTCAAGATTTCCTTTATATACTTGGATTGAGTAATGAAAATCCCATTTTTCATTTGTAGTGTCTGTAAACCTATAAAATATTTTATTTCACCGATTAATGACATCTCAAATTCTTTGCACATTTCATTTCCAAAGTTCTTGCATAAAGAATCATTACCACAAAAAATAATAACATCAACAAATATGGCTGAAATGAATATTCCATTATCCTCATCATTCTTCATATACATGTTGTTTTCACTAGTCCTCATAAATCCAATCTTGGTTAAGCAAGAGTGCAACCTTTCATACCATGCTCTGGGTGCTTTCTTTAGGCCATATAAATCTTTGTTCAACTTACATACCTAATTTTTATTCTTCTCTTCAATAAATACTTCAGGCCATTTAATATAGACTTCTTCTTCTAGTACACCATCCAAAAATGCATATTTAACATCCATTTGATATACCTTGAAATTTTTGTAAGCAGCATATTCCAACAATGTTCTCACTCCTTCAAGTCTTGCCACAGGTGCAAAAGTCTCACCATAGTCCATTCCTTCTTCTTGAGCATAACCTTTGCAAACTAGTCTTGCTTTATTCTGAATGACCTCACCTCTTTCATTTAGCTTATTGATGAAAATCCACTTTGTACTGATTACATTTTTCTCTTTTGGTCTTGGGACGAGTGTCCATGTTTCATTTTTCTTGATTTGTTCAATCTCTTCTATCATAACATTCACCCAATCTTCATTGCTTAATGCCTCTTCTAGTATCCTCGGTTCAAACTCGGATATCAGACATGTGTTCTGTCTCATTTTGTTCCTTGTCATCACTAGAGCATCCTTATCTGCTATAATATGACTTGATTCATGATTTCTTCTGACATATTTTGCTAATATAGGCTCGGTAGGCTCTGTATGATCTTCTTCATCACTCGGTAACTAAGTATTTTCTTCATCGGCTTTCTCAGTTAGACTTCTCGGTTGTACATATACAAACTCTTCATAATCTTCTGGTTCTTTGGAGTTTCCTTCATCATTCCTTTCTGCAAATTCATCAATTTTCACATTTGCACTTTCCACTATTTTGTTAGATGATTTGATCAGACATTTAAATGCTTTACTCCTAGAGGAATAACCAAGAAATGTTCCTTCCTCGCTTTTCTGATCAAATTTTCCATTTTTGTCATCTTTTTGAACATAACATCTACTTCCAAATATTTTAAAATAACTTACATTTGGTTTCTTATCATACCAGATTTCATACGGTGTCTTCATAGTTCCTTTCTTTAGTTGTACTTGGTTCAGGGTGTAAACTATAGTGCTTATTGCTTCTCTCCAAAATATTTAAGGTACTCTCTTTTCTATCATCAAGGTTCTGGCACAATCTACAATTGATCTATTTCTTCTTTCAGCTATCCCATTTTGTTGTGGTGTTCTTGGTGCAGACACTTGTCTCTTTATACCATGATCATTACAAAATAAGTTAAATTCATCTTAAATGAACTCTCCTCTATCAGATCTTAGACATTTCAACTATCTTCCTATTTCATTTTCGACTCTTGCCTTATACCATTTGAACATTTGAAAGGCTTCTAATTTCTCTTTTAAAAACATAATTGACATCATCCTTGAGTAATCATCCACAAATAATATGAATTATTTATCACCATAATAACTTTGAACTTTCATAGGACCACAAAGATCAGTGTGTACAAGATCTAAAATTCCTTTAGAAGTGTAAGACTTCCTTGTAAAGCTTGATTTTGTCATCTTACCCATCTGGTATCCTCGGCATATTTCATTCTCAGGTTTTTTTTAAGCTCGGTAGACCTCTTACTCGGTGCTTCTTGCTTATTTTGATTAGGTTATCAAAATTTACATGACAAAACCTTTTATGCCATAACCATGTGTCTTCTATTTTGCATACAGACAATTGTTCTCATTTGAGTCAAGATAAAATGTATTACCTCTTGTTTGAGTCCCAATAGTAGCCAACTTTCCATGTTTGTCATGAACTTTGACAATTCCTTTCTGAAATTCTATTCGGTATCCTGTATTGTTTAGTTGTGCTACACTCAACAAATTGTATTTTAGACCTTCAACCCAATATACATCATCACATTTAGCATTGTCAAGAAGTGTGATAGATCCTTTACCTTTCACAAGACATGGTGCATCATTACCAAATCTTACATAACCTCTAATATAATCTTCTAGTTTAAAAAACTTGTGTTTATCACTTGTCATGTGATGTGAGCATCCACTATCTATGATCCAAGAATCATTATTATTTATGTGTGATATTAAGGCTTTTTATTTATACCTTTCTTCATCTGATCCATCTTTGATAGCCACATATACAACTTCCTCTATCTTAGTCCCATCAGATTTTTCATCATTGGATTCCTCATCAGCTACTAGGCATGTCTTTCTATCTCTCCTTCTGAAGTCTTGGTGCCCTCTGTATTGGTAGTCTTTCTGTCTGTCATCTTGGTATTCTCTCTTTTCACTAGATTCTTTGTCAGGATAGTTTGAAGCCATATGTCCAATTTTATTACAGTTAAAACATTTCAAAGGTAACTTTCCTCTATACTTATCTTTGCCTCTTGGTAACCTTCTGGCCAATAATACTTCAAACTCTTCTTGCTTTCTGATTTCCTCATATAGTTTGTGTACTTCTTCCATGCTTTTGCAAAATCTCTCACTTGCTCCACTATGATTTCCTTCAGCATACTTATACATTCTATCATTGTAATCATTAGATTCATCAAGATGAAAAGAACTGAATGCAGATTCAACTTTGTTTACCGAAGACCCATTGTTATCAAAATTACTTAACTCAAGAGCATGTAGCTTACCGATAGTAGCATCCAAAGAGATTGGCATGTTTGGTACAAACCTTAATTCATTAATTGCAGAGACTTGAATGGTATAAGCAGGTAGAAGTGTTCTCAACAACTTACTTGTTACATCCTTTTCTTCAATAGTTCCTCCTTCTCCTTTGATTTGATTGACAGTTTCCTTTAACCGTGTACTGTATTGGATTATGTTCTCACCTTCATTCATTCTCATGGATTCAATTTGTCCTCTTAGACTATCTACTTTTTCTCTTTGAACATATTCATCACCACCATACACAGATATAAGCTTATTCCACATAGCTTTGGCATCATTACAACCTTCTAGATCATTAAACTCTGAGTCGGTCAATGCTGATGTTATTTCAATCATTACTTGAATATGTTCTTACTTTACCTTTATCTCTTCCATTATCATCGGGTAGGTGCTAGGTGCAGTGTAATCATTCTCCAGATAATATGTTGCATATTCTCCAATTCCTGATAAGTACAGCTTCATCCTTTTCTGCCATGTGGAGAAACTTGACTTGTTCAACTTTGGTGCATCCCTTTTATACATCTTTGAATCTTGCCTCAAGTTCTTTTAAACTTTTCTTTTGGAGTTATAGCTCTGATACCAATTGTTAGTTAGATGAGAGGGGGGGGTGAATCAGATAAAATCACAATTCATAATATTCATCAAATTCAACCTTGGTAGAACTTAATTGATATGCAACTATGACTGTAAATCATTCAAACTCATAAACTGATAAACTTGAAACAACAAAACACATTTAACACCAGATTTAATGTGGAAACCCAAATAGGGAAAAACCACTGTGGGATTTCAGACCCACTAAGAAAATATACTCTTCTAGAGTATGCTCGGTTAAAAGCCAATCCTGTTAAAGATTACATAAACACATTGCTAGATGTGACCCGATCAAGGGATTTCCTTCAGATCTATCAAAATCCTGCAATTTGTTAGTGTTGGTGTAAATAATTATTCATCATGGATATTATTACACTTACTTAAGTTTACTTAGGATAATGCATTTCATAGTAGTTTGGGTATGAGACACTTGGGTGTTTGTGCCACATTGGGATAGTGTGTGTAGGAGAAATTCCACCTTTTATGGTGTTGATCTTGTTATTACACTATCATATCCACTTATTGTGGAGTGATAATTCCACTTCGGTGGGTGATCCACCTCATGTGGACTATTATATTATTTCTCCTACCTACCCACACCTATTTCTTACCTACCCTTGTTTATCATTGAGCCACATGTCATATTTGTGTGCTCATACATCCATATGGCCTTGCCTATATAAGCAGGCCTCTATTCATTGTATTTGTTAATCCAGTTGATTATTGTTGATCATTTCTATTGATGAGAATACAGTTTATTCTTGTCCTATATTGTGTCTCTATTTTGTACATTTCATTGAGCTCTTGATCTTGGCAAAATCCAACATGGTATCAAAGCCATTGGGGCTTCATTGATTCGTCTTGAAGAGGCATTATTGCGACATCAAGAGGCAGATTTGAGGAGTAGCATCTTTCGGAGGCGTCCTAGACCAGATCCGACCCTGCCATTACATCCAGAAGGCCGTTTCCATGAATTTTGGTTATAAAGTCAGCCTATTTTGGTGAAAAAAAAAAATTTCTCCAATTTTGCTAGTATTGTAAGGATTTTCAATTTTTTTTAATATATTTTTCAAAAAAAAAAAAATTATTTTCGGAAAAAATTTTCAGAAAAATAAAAAATCAAAAAATCTGAAAAAAAAATTGAAAAGTCAAAAAAAATTAAAAAAAAAACAAGTTTTTGGGGGGTCCGTAGACCCCCCCTCGTGACCTCGTACTGCAGGTCTGTGCGCAGTGTCCCGTCCTCACCGCACAAACCGTACCTGTCTGCCGTCCGCCGCGCCTGTCACTTCCACTGGCATCGAGCTTAGCGCCGCCGCCTCCCGCAGGTTCCCTCGGCCTCTGGCATCTCCGTATCACCACAGCCCACAGCTTAGCTCCTCATGCCGCCTCCAGGCAGCACCTCCCGACGCCCACACTGCCACGCGGACAAGCCCACCTCCTCCGCCACGCGGACTGGCCCGTGGGAACCCCGTACAAACAGTCTGCAGCCAAGTCATCCACCACATCATCCATACAGCTGCCACATCAACAACCAAATCACCTTGCCACGTGAGATTTCCGTACGGTATGGACTGCACAGTCATCCGCACAATTACCTACCACATCATTCGTCCGTACAGTACGGACATCCAGTTAGCAGAGGGTGAAGTTTTTGCGACAGTCATATGGCTGTCAAATTTAACCCATTGAATTGCTGATGTTAGCACCACATCAGCATTTTTCAAAAATTTGGCAGGCCCCTCTCATTTGCATTTTTGATTTTGCAGTTCAACTTCAAATGGCCATAACTTGCTCATTTTTGCTCCTTTTTGGGTGCAATTTTTTTTGAAATGGGTTAGAATTTCGTGCTCTCTACAGTGGTGAAATAATTTTTTGATTTTGATGCACAGATTTTTCAAAAAATGTAGTTTTTGGTGACTATACCTGAGTAATCCCAGTTTTTGCAACTTCAAAGGCTTCGTTTGGGGTCATACGACCTCCTTTTCAGGTGCCATTTTTTTTTTTGAAAATGCGTATTTTTTTGTCTACTTTCACGTGATGCTATCAGATTGATGCCATTGTAAGTAGAAATTGTACTTTCAGATTTTGGCCATTTTTGGCTCTTTTGGTACTTGTATATTTGCTTGAATCTCAGTTAAATTCATTGCACTATTGATTGAAGTCTCTTGTATCTCATTTGAGAAGTTGTAAAATTTGCATCATAAGTCCACTTTGCCTTGTTTTGCAAGTGGCTCATTGTAATCGCACTAAGTATAAAGTGCCAAAATCATCACTTTAGGGGGGGTACTTTGATTGAGTGAATTTGGGGGGGTGTCTCTTGTGCTTTTGTACTCTTGTGTTCCTTCCTTTTTGCTGCTATGGGTTCTTCTAAGTTTCCTCTTTTAACTCCACATAACTATGCTACTTGGAAAATTGATGCATGGAGTAAACTTATGGAAAAAGGGCTCACTCATTACATTGATGGAACTATTGTTGCTCCAGCTGATCCTAAGGCTGATCTAGTTGGTCACTTAGATTGGCTCACTAAAAATATCATGGCAATTGGTACCTTAAGAAAGTATGTATCAAAGGATCTCATTTTTCATATTGAGAAATGTACTCTAATCAAGGATGCTTGGCAAAAGTTTCAAGACTTGTATGGTCAAGTTGATGAGATTAGGGGATATCAAATTGATAGTGATCTCACCATGTTAGATCCCAAGAACTTTGATACTATACAAGATTATGTCACTAAGGCAAATGAGTTGAGGGCACAACTCAAAGATTGTGGCATTGATAAAAAGGATACTCAATTGATATTCAACTTGATAGGAAAGCTTCCACAAGAATATGCAGCATTTGTTTCTAGTTTCCAAACCCATAGGATGACAATGGGTTCAAGCTACATAATGCCTACATTTGATGCTTTCAATGAAATGTTGATGATGGAACAAACTAATTTGATAAGCATGGGCATTCTTAAGGCTTCTAAGTCTCAAGTATTAGTGGCAAATCAAGGGAACAAAGGAAATCAAGGAAAGGACAACTCAAACAAGAAGAAATGGCAATCAAAGCCTAAAGAAAAAGCAACATCTTCTCCACAACAAGGAGATTCATCCTCTTCCAAGAGAGATAATTCACCACAGAGAGAGAGACCTACTTGTGCTTATTGTAAAAAGATTGGTCATGAGGAGCATCGTTGCCATTCTAAGAAGATTGATGAGCTTACACATATCATCAAAAAGCATAACATTGATTTGCCTAAAGTCTACAAGAAGGATGATTCATCAACTTCCACTTCCTCACATTCAAAAGGAAAAGGGCAAGCATTCATGGCTTCTACAAGTGGGAAGACTCACTCTTTTGGAACAAGAAAAGGAAAAGCTCTATGTGCTACTATCAGTCATGATTCAGAGAGATGGCTTCTAGATTCAGGGGCTTCTCATCATATGGCATCTTCACAGTCTATGTTCTCTACATTTGAGCCTTGCACCATGCCACAGATTTTGATGGGCAATCATACATACATGGATGTGATTGGGAAAGGATCTATTGACATTGGGGATAACTCCTTCAATGATGTGTTGTGTGTACCCCACTTGACAAACAATCTCCTTTGTATCTATCAAATCACACATGGCGCAACTAAGAGAGTTGTGGAGTTCACACCTGATTCAGTTTTCATTAGAGACATGGAGACTAGAGCTATCATTGCGACTAGGGTGGTTGATCATTCATCTTGGTTATACTCCTTTTTAGATTTTGTTGATGATGATGATTTCACATTTGATGATTCTACACATGATGATCACACTTCTTGTGATAGTTCAGATTTTGAGGAGAACTTTGAACACTTGAACATGGGGATTCTCACATGTGACCCCATTCTTGAGTCTTGTATTTCATCTCCTCATATTGATATCACATCACCTATTGCACTTGATGATGCGGATAGTGTGACAGTTTTGCCTTCCTGTGATTCAGTGCAGCAGGATATTTATTGTCTTCCATCTTTAGATTCATGGGATGATTACTTGACAGACATTGCAGGTTTGTTTGTGGAATCTTACATTACAGATTTGGGAGACATCATTGATGACATTCATCTTCTATTTGATGAAGGTGATCCTTCTTTGATTGTTGCAAGGGCACACTCTGACCCTCTTGTTCATTCTCTACATGATCATTCTTTCGAGGTTGACATGATTGTGGATACTTATGTACAGCAGTTGGAGGAGGTCTCTTTATTTTTTGAGGAGACATGTGAGTCTTTGGGACATGTTCTACATCCATCTCCACTAGATCTTGGAGTGCCTTTTTTATTAGTGTGGCACAGTTTACCACCTTTGGAGGGGGTATCTTTCAGCATCGACATGGGGACACTTGAGCAGTTTTCAGAGATTCCTTTCATCATGAGTTTTCTTCATACATCTTCCCTTCATGATTGGGGAGACTTCATAGATACACCTTTGGTTTTGTTTCTTCCTAAGGGGAGGAATGTTGTTCGATGTTCATGGAGTAGTTTCTTCATACATCAAGCTTCTATCATTGGTGCAGATTCTCCATTGAGGGGGGGTCACAGTTTGACTTCTCTTCTTCTCTCATATGGGGGGGACTTTTCCTCACCTGGGGTTTTGTCCTTCACATTCTTCTATGGGAGTTCTCTTGTATAGATTTCATCTCTCTTTTGGGGAAGGGTTTTTTCCCATTGGGTTTTTCTCTCTTTCCCCACTTTGTGAGAGATTTCATTGCATTGGTTTGCATGCATTTGCATTTGTACATGGGTACCTAACATGGCCTAGTAGCTGGGACCCATCTTGCATTGCTTAGTTGCATTGTAGACTTAAGTGCATTCCCCTAAGTTGCACTTAAGGGGGGGTGTTGGTGTAAATAATTATTCATCATGGATATTATTACACTTACTTAAGTTTACTTAGGATAATGCATTTCATAGTAGTTTGGGTATGAGACACTTGGGTGTTTGTGCCACATTGGGATAGTGTGTGTAGGAGAAATTCCACCTTTTATGGTGTTGATCTTGTTATTACACTATCATATCCACTTATTGTGGAGTGATAATTCCACCTTCGGTGGGTCATCCACCTCATGTGGACTATTATATTATTTCTCCTACCTACCCACACCTATTTCTTACCTACCCTTGTTTCTCATTGAGCCACATGTCATATTTGTGTGCTCATACATCCATATGGCCTTGCCTATATAAGCAGGCCTCTATTCATTGTATTTGTTAATCTAGTTGATTATTGTTGATCATTTCTATTGATGAGAATACAATTTATTCTTGTCCTATATTGTGTCTCTATTTTGTACATTTCATTGAGCTCTTGATCTTGGCAAAATCCAACAGTTAGAAGTGACCTTGTCAAAGGATTTCAAACACATTCAGAATGTTACCTTGCTAGAGGATTTACAAATAAGACTGTTAGGTCCACTCAGTTAAGAGATTTCCTATCACTTACAAAAATAAATAATAGTAATAAAATATATCTGCAACTTCACATCTAAAATGTTAAAGTAGCCTCTATGTGCTCAAAATAATCTTGTCATAAGACTTATCTTCCTCCTTGATGGGCTTCACAATCTATTTTTTAATTAGATCTCCAATCTTCTATACTCAGTAATCACCTCTGCAGTATCACTGCTCTTCTATTTGCCCACATACTTTGTTCATCAACTTTTCCTTATTTATAAGCAATTCCAAACCGCTTAATCTCCTTAATCACATTTACCATGATTAATCTTAGCCATCAAATCTTCAAACTTGACTAGGTTCATTGAATCCTTCGAATTGAAAAATGTTTTATCTTGCCTTGGAACTTGTGCTCGGTTATGACCGTTCAATCTGTGTTGTAGATCCAACTCTTGAATTTTCATTGCCGTTGATTCTTAACAAACTTCTTGCACGACATTCCAATCTCCTGTAAATCTCTAGCTCATTGGAATCCTTCATTTAATAATGTATTTTTTCATCCAATGCATTATGTTACTACTTTGTTGATACTCAGTAAATATTGAACTTTACTCGGTAGACATTCTTTCTACTTTAACTGACACTAATAACCTTGGTGTTTACCGACTAGCTCCTTACTCGGTAAAATAGAACAGTATCAAACCTTTACTCATTTTGATGCATGAAATCTTTTCTCCTTCTTCTTCAATCTTCGAATACACATATATAGGATATCAAAACAATCAAAATAAAATAATCTCATCACTTTCTAACTCGGTAATAGTTTCCCATTGAATAACTTATTACTCCCCTTCATTTTCACATTCTTTCTGTGTCACTTACTGATATCTTTATAATCATGAAAACATACTTTTTAAGATATGGCAACATCATACTGAATCATAAAATCAATTGCTTGACATCAATAACAAAATAATATTATTAAGACATTAATCATCCTTTATCAATTATATCAACAATCTCCAACAACCTTCTCAATATCATCATACCAACAAACTTAATGTAATGCCAACACCATTGTCCTTGAATCTCCTGATATAATCTCCACTTTATCTTCATGTTGATGCCAATTAATGTGTATCCATTGGTTGTCTTCTATGCATATATCGGTTATCAAAAAGTATCAGTTAGAGATAAACCTCTTAGTATAACCTATAGCATACCGGTTGTAGTATAAACAACTTGAATTTATACCTGTAGACAATATAAACATTTGTGTGTGTATGTGTTTCATCAATGACAACATATGATGAATTCATTACAATCATCATCAAGCCAACAATCTCCCCCTTTGGCATTGATGGCAACACTTCAATAATTTTACAGTAATACTACTAAGTGTGTATATAATTTTTTTTTACACATATACACATGCTCCCCCTTAATGCATATATTATAAAAAAAAATCAAAAACACACATACATATTTCTACTCCCCCTTTGATAACAATGCCAAATTGAAAAGATATATATATATATATATATATATATATATAATTTGTATCAAAGTGTACAACATATACAACAACAACTGAAAAACTGAATCAAGATTCATGCATAAGCTAGTCTCATGAAAATAACATTAAAGTTATCCTTCAACTATGATATGACATTTGTCCATATCTCTAGCATGTTCTCATTGTACTCTAGTGTAGACGTAAGCTGTGAATGGAACTCTTCCATCAAATCCTGTGTATAGGTTTCTGGAGTTGCTAAGATAGCTTCTGCATTTGAGTAGGCTCTTTGTAGTATGTCCACTTGTGATGTGAGTAGACTCTTGAGTTCCTTTAGAGAATGAAGTCTCTTTTCCTTCTCATGATCATAAATATCCAACCTGTTGTGCAAATCATCTACAAATTTGCTAAAATCAAATATAGAGTCCTGAAGTGGGACATATACATTGCATATCCTTTCTAGATCTTGCTTTATTTTTTTATGCCTTTTTGTAATATCAGAATAAAAGAATGAAACATTAGAGGTAGAAGCAAGATACTTTCCTCCTTTTTTAATAGATTTGCTCAACAAATCTTTATTATGTGACAGAGCCATTTTGCCAATATCAATGTCCTTTGCAAGTTTCTCCCCATACTTCTTGTGACTTTTCTCAGCATGGGTTTGTGTTGCTTCTTCAAGTGATGTGATTTGGTTAGATGCATCAATGACTAATTGACCAAGCTTGCTAATAGGCAAAGAGAGATGTCTGATAGAATTTTCTGGTAGTAGACTAGATAGAATATCTACTACATTCTAAATTATTTTAGCTTCAACCCTTTTCTCTTTAAGTCTCTTCTTATGCCCTCTAGATTTCATAACACTTACAATCTTCATCATTTCAGATGCACTCATGTTGTCAACATTGATAGGCCCTGAAATACCTAATGAATCATCATCATCCTCATCAGTCTGTGAAGTGACTAATGGCTTTGTCAGTTCAGAGGATGTAACCTTAATGATTGCTTTCTCTATATTTTTCTCTATTTCCTTTTCAAAAGTCTATGTGACAACATTTTTTTGAGATTCCTTCTATGTATCTTTTAAGACAGGTGGGGATTGGGGTTTCTCAGTTTGTCCTTTTTCTGGTGGAATATCCACTCCTTATTGAATTGTCGGTTCCTCAACTACAGTAACTTGTAAGATAGTGATTTTAGGTGGCTCCATATCTGGTGCAGTGACATCTCCAGATAGATCAACTGTACTCTGAACAACATCAACAACATGAATAATAGTGTCATCCTTCTTCTTGATAGGATAGACCTCATCAACTTGTGTAATCTCTTCTTCATCCATTTCAGGTTGTTTACCAGTATATTCATCATCTTTAGAGGATTGTATGAGCTCTTCCATCCATTTTATTTCACAGGCTATTTGATGAGTCTCAGTCTCAATAATTGCCCTCTTTCCACTAAGTAGCTTCATTCTTCTTTCTTTGAATTTTTTTTTTGTTTTGTACTGATCAACTAAAGCACTTATTTCATCCTTGGAAAAATTAGGAAAGTATTGCACAAATATCTCATCAATAATTTCTTTTCCCAATTTTATAGCTTCCTCACATTTATCCAAAATAATATTGTACAAAGAATTTGAGATATCCTTTTCAAGATCATGTGGGAATCTAGTGTAATGACACAAATGATTGATTACCTGTTGAATAATTTGTTGCTTCTCATCTTCAGTAAAGGAATCAAAATGCTCTTTGACATTGTCAAATATGTTCCTCCCTAATGTCTTCACTGTCCTTTCAAAATGGGTATCAGGCTTGAAAGTTGAGATATCAATAGGCATAGTTGCCTTTGGCACATTTTTCATAGACTTTTCTACTCTACCAACAGCTTTCATCTTCTTAGGTTCTTCTTCAGTGTGAGTACCCTCAGATTCTTCTTGAAGAATTAACTTTAACCTTTTTTCTTTGTCTCCTTTTTTATATACACCTTAGGTTCTAGTTCCTTTTTGTTTTGGACACTTCATGTTGTTCTTGTATTCTTCATCACTGGAGGTTTTTCATCATTTTTCTTTTTCTTTCCTTTCCCACTTGTGGCAGGAGCAATACTTGTTTTGGCTTGTGAATCCTGGAATACCACAATATCCATTTTTGCCTTCTTATTATCTTTAGGAGATGATAATAGGTTATTAGTATAACCAACTAGTAAGTCATAGTTAACCTCATAACTCATATCTTCCATTTCTTCTTTTCTCGGCTCAAACACTTGCATGAAACAAAAATTAGTGGTAACTATGAAAACAATGTCTTTTGTGAAATGTCTTACCATATCTTCAGGCAATCTCATTCTCATTCTCATCTTCTTCTAAAACTCAATGAAAAACTTATTCATAGAAGTAGTACAAGTATTCTTTACAACCTTGATGTTGTTCTTGATTTGTGCGGATACCGTTAGGTCCTTTGACCATTCAATATCACCTATTCTCAGTATCAGATTTTGAAAATAAAAGAATAACCCGACCAATAGATGTCCATACTTGAACTTTAGACTGCTATCCTTCTTGATAGATTCCATATTTAAAAACAATTGTCTCCTAATAGCCTCACAAAGATCATAATCTGCATTTTCAGCTATCATCCTGTAAGTTGTGTGTATTGTTGCTGATGGAACACTATTTAGTCTATTGGAGTAAAATACCTGATATCCTATAGCCATAGTTTCTAGTTTCATCACCGAGTCCCTGATATTGTTAACAAAAAAAGCATGTTTATCAGATGTTGAATTGATTAGAGAGTATACCGTCTCTTTTGAAATTCGCCTCAGTTCAAGTACTTCACTAGTTGAATAATAACCAGTTATAGCCTAAATGACTTCCTTGGTTATTGTATGAGTTGTCTCTAAGTACATGTTCTCAACATGAACCCAACTCAAAATAATTCTAATATGCTCTTCCTCAAAATCTTCTAGAAAATAAGCGGCGTTGTGAAAACCTTTCTCGAAAACCCTAGCATACTATGTTTGAATCTTTCTATTCTCATCATAGAGGGATTTTAGATAAGTGTAAATATACATTGATCCTAGATCCTCAATCTTACAATCAATATAGCCCAACAAATCTCCTTTTACTAAAACTCCACTAGGAACTTGTGATAATGCATTATACAACACAATTTGTTCTGCCTCTACAAATTCCATTGGCTCAGATGTAATCATTAACCTTTCTGTAAACTTTGAAGATGATGCCATTTCAGATGAATAAGATTCAAAGTAGGATTTTCAAAGAAATACCTTCTTTCATGCACATTGCCTCATTTACTAGTTGAATGCCCAAGTGTACACCAGTTCGATCTTTTGCAACCTTCAAATCAACTTAATTACAAATCACAATACAACTTCGACAATTATCAACCAACAATCTTTCTTAGCTCAGCAAGTGCTCCAAATTTCTTTCTTGAATGTGTTAGGGTAAAAATAACAAAGTAAAAACTTACTTTTATCCTCTTTACCTATTGCATTAAATTCTCGCCCGTTAGGGTTACAAACCCTAATTTCACCTCTCAAGGAGAAAACTGGTTGATAACATATTGACAAAAAGTTATCAAAATTTCATGCTTCAAAATTCTCTTACTACTCATTTATCTCAAGGGGTCTGGAGGTGGATCTACCATTAAGCTCCCCTTAGCTCTATAAAAAGGCTTAATTCACCAGTGCAGGGTTCTCTTCACTGGGTGAAGGAAAATTTTCTTCTCAAGGTGAGTAATGACTCTTCTTCTTCCAAGTTCAATTCATTTCCTCTCTGAGTTCTTCAACATTAACTTTCTTCTTTCTTTTCTGATCCTTAGAAGAATTGACCAGTTTGCTATTTATGGATCTACTGAATTTTGCTAAGTGCCCCTGTTTGTTATAGTGATAGCAAGCCATACCAGATGATTTCCAAGGTCCTGCATTTCCTCTTCCTGTTCTTCTTCTACAGTTCATAGTCACATGACCAAAGTTATTACAGATGGTGCAAATGACATTTCCATCTCAAATGGACTAAACCGGTTGTCATAGGGTCTTTTCCAGTTCATGTTGACCTGGTTGTCAAAATTCCTCATCCAGTTACCATTTGGTCTTGGATGAATATGCGGTACAGGATTATTTGCTCCATATCTACACTCTATAGATCTATGTCCATACATTCCACATGTGAAGCAATGACCTTCAAATTTCTTGAGCAGGTTTATGGAAAACAAAACAAACAAGTTTCAAGACCTTCTTACCGGTAGGTTTCTTGACCTTAGGGGAAGATTTGTTCTTAAGAGTGTTTCTCTTTGTACTAGAGGATTCACCTTTTTCAGATGTGTGAAAACCAAGTCCAGAGATATTACCCTTCATCCTTTGTGATTGAATTTGTTCTTCTAGCATGGTAGAACTTCTGTTGAACTTCTCCAATTTCTCATTTACTTCAGTAAGCTGTCTAGTGATATCTTCATTATGTTTTGACAAGTTCTCTCTTAGAGATGATGCTAGTTCAAGATCTAGCTATAAATTCTCTTTTTCTTCTCTTTCTGCAACCAAATGCTCATGCATAGTGACATTTTCCCACTTGATCTTGGAAATCTCTTGATCTCTTTCCTTGACAACATCTTTAGCTAATATTTTGGCTTTCAGTCCCTGACTCATGTAGATAGTGAGACCTTCTAGCTCTCTCCTCAGATTTAGCTTCTCACCGTTTAACTTTTCAACTTCCCCGGCTAAGGAATCAATATTGGCCTAATCCAAAGAACTGTTATCAGATATTTCCAACAGTTGTTCAGTTAGCTCTCTCCTTTTGACTTGTGAAGCTTTTAGTTTGACCCTAAGGGTTTCAAGCTCATTTCTACTAGCTTCAAGCTCTCTATCCATCTCAAAGTAGCTCATGTCCCCCATGGTCATTTCAAGGCTCCCTTATAAGTGTTTAGGATTCAAATAAGTTTGGCTTTGATACTAATTCATGTACTTGAAAAGCACTAAGAGGGGGGCCGGTGAATAAGGGACACCAAAAATAAAACTACTTCAAACACTAACTAGTAGATGAACTTAACAAAAAATTTAAACACAATGCATGCAATCCAAAATGATATAATAGCATCCACAATAAGTAGAACATCCACCATAACACAAGTGTTTGTCATAGAAAACCCAAATAGGTAAAAACCACGGTGAGATGGAACTCACAAGTTAACTATCTGTAGTAATAGATAACTGACCGGTTAAGGTCTACAAAGTGCTCTACTAGGAGCGAATCTTGTTAGAGATCCCAAAGCTTGATTAGAAGCTTATACCCTTTGAAAGGTAGTACCATATTAGGAGTAACCTCAGTGGAGGATTTCTGAATCCAAACTAATGTATCACCTTGTTAGAGGATTTGAACATTGAAGCTTGTTAGAGCTTACCCAATTAGGGGATTTCAATTTTGTTGTAATTGTTAGAAAACAACATGATTGGTTTGATCTATCTGAGTAGCACAATACTTGGTTGATCATATCCTTTTAAGCATAATCAACACTACTATTCTGCATACTCTGCAACTTAACTCTTTTGTCTTTCCATGCACAACATATCACTTTCACTCATCATGCAATAATTTATTGTGATGTCAATATATAGACATTTAGCTTTCATGTCGGCCTCAACAAATCATAACACAATTACCTAGGTGCAATGTATATGGTCAAGTGATCATAACTCATCACAAAAATACCACCAAGCTGTTGGTGGTAGTAACTCATCATATAATCTACGATTACCGATTGGAAAACTCAATACCGGTTGGGGTTAAATGTATGAACTATTGTCCTTGAATCTCTTGATATAATCTCGTCTTGATCTTCATGTTGATGTCGATTAATGTGTATCCACGGGTTGTCTTCTATGCATATACCGGTTATCACAAAGTACCAGTTAGAGATAAACCTCTTAGTATAACCTCTATCATACTGGTTGTATTATAAAAAACTTGAAGTTATACCAGTAGACAATATAAACATATTCATGTGTATGTGTTTCATCAATGACAACATATGATGAATTCATTACAATCATCATCAAGCCAACATTTTCATGCAGAAAAGGTGATCCACGTGATAAGAATCTCCTAGCTTTATGGATGCATAATCGTCTTTTGTATCTGAAGTGAACAAAATTTCAAGAATTTTCAAATGGACAGGGTCAACCTTATATTCACCAATATGAGAGTTGGTGAAATCTAAGGAACCCCAATCATCACCCAAGCGTGAATTTGTCTTTAATAAATAGGGTGATTTAGCTAGAGAAATATTAGTAGGAGTAGACTCCAAGGCTTGTACCTCGAGAAGATATGTTTTCAGGGAGTCTTCTTTTAGAGAATCCTACTCCCTAGGTGATTTTTCCTCCATGATATCTTGTTTCCTGGGGACTTCCTCCTTCTTCTGCTCTTCCTTTTTAGGGGAGGAAACAAGGTAGAAATAATCACCAAAGAGGACAAGGTGGGAACATAATTTTGAAAAGAAGGTACAATAGAGGCTTGACCCACTGCTTCTATTTGACACAGGCGCATAGCCTCAGGGTCAGACTTGATTGTGACAACTTGGTTACTATGTAGGAACTTCATAGATCCATGAAGTATAGATGATACAACTCATAAATCATGAAGTCATGGTCTACCCAAAAGGATATTATAAGAGAGAATACCTAGCATCACATGCACAAGGGTTGGGATAGTAATAGGCCCAATCTTCAAGGACAATATGATAGTACCTACAAAAGTTTTATCACTATTGTCAAATTGTAATGCCTACTAAAATTGTTAGCGACAACAAGGAGAGAAAACTAAGAGGGCGGGGGGTGAATAAGTTTTCTACTGGATCTACAAACTAAACCAAAAATACAAATTTGATAAACTGCAGCAACAACAAAGATAAGAAAATTGATAGCACAACACACAACACCAAGATTTTGACATGGAAAACTTAGTTAAGGGAAAAACTACAGTGGGAACCTACCCACAATAAGATGATACTCCGCAATAGTATGTGATAATATTACAATGGGAAATACACTAGCATTTAGGCACACTTCCTAGAGCTTACAACTCAAGATATAATAACCCGAAAGGCTACAACCCTCAGGGAAGGTTCACTACCTTACAAGGAAGTCTCACTAACTTACAACAAGATTCAGAATATAGTCCAAAATCAAATGAACTGTAATAACAACATCTACAAATGCCTAATGACAGTTTCAGTTAACTAAATTTGTCTTCTCTACAACACCCATCTCTGCTCAATCACAATGCCAAAAGATTAATCACTTGTTCACACATACACCACTCTTTGATAATCTAGACAGAACCACAATCACTAAATTACATGAATATATCACCTATTTATACAATTCATCAACCTTGACAACAAAGTTGGCTAAACCCTCAACTCATAATTAAAAAATTACATCACATGATACAAATATCGACCACCAGACCAATATAATGATATGCATAACATAACATAGACCTAAATCAAATTCCCAAATGCTCAACACCACTAGTAATCACGCCAAGATCAACCACAACACGCTACACCACTAGGAAAATCGCATAACACGAAGAACATCACCAGTTCAGAAAAATCACCAAAACATTGCACAATGATCAATGCGGATCATCAAAACAAATAGGAAATACTTAGGAAACACCAGAAAGCACATTAGAATCATCAGTAATAGTTGTACCAACACCACTTGTCAAATCTTCATCAATCTAAAGCTGAGCAAAATCTAAGGAATCCGTCATGGTTAAAGAGATAAAAAACATAAAGCATAAACACTAAAAAACACAAATAACCATTATACCTTCCCTAAATTTCACCTACTTCATTGGATTGAGCTCTTGTTGAGGTTGAAGTAGCATCCCTTCTCCAACTTGATTTGATTAGCTCAATGGATTGATGTGGATGGCTCTCCAATGTGCACAACAAATGGATCAATGATTGGATTGATGAATGTATGATGGATGTATGATGGATGCTCAAGTGGGATGAAAGTGGCTAAGTGTGGGTATGTAGAAAATTTGGTTATAGTGTAGGCTCTTCAATGGAGTTTTGGGCTCAAGATGGCAACATAAACTTACTAAGATTGGAGATGTCAAATGAGGGGATGGAGACCCCAATTTATAGAATTGGATGGGGAAAAATGGATGGTCAAGATTGAATGGCAATAGAGGGCTAGGATTGAGAGGAAGAGATCACATGGATTAAGGGACAATGACATGACAAGGGGGTGGAGATCAAGAGATTTTCTGTAAAGGCATTTCTTGTCTCCACCCTCCTCAAGGTACATGAGGAAGAGTTCCCAATGCACCTAGGAAGGATAAAAGGAATTAAAAATTCCTTGGGGGATGCACATGGTATTAAAAAATTCCAAGATATTGTGTGCATGGGGATTGGAAAAGGAAAAAGGACTTTTAAAATTTCTTGGGAAGATGAAAAGCATGGGAGAATTTGAGATTTTGAAAATCTCACATTCACCCAAAAAGGGAGAATTTAAGGTGGAAGGTGAGTAGAGGACAAGAGAATTTAGCCATAAATGGCTATGGTTGACTTTTGTGTCTAAATATAGAGATTAGCCACTAACATGGATTACGGGGACTATTAAGAAGAATTAGGTGGGGATTAGGAGCAAGTGGGATTTGTAGGAGGATTTGACTAGGAGAGAGAATGAGTGGGGTAATTAAAAATTGAAGAATAATGCTAAGTAGGACTAAGAGGGTTTCTAGAATAATTAATTAGGCTAATGATGGATTAGAAAAAGGTGATTTGTAGGAATTACTTGGATTAATTAATTAATTGAGATTAATTAATTAAAGGGGAGATTAAGAAGAATTAATTTTTGAGGACTTTAGAAGAAAAAGGGAAAATTAATTTATTAAATAAATCAATTATATGGACTATAGTGACAATATTAATTAAATTTAATTTAATTAATATTGAGAAGAATAAAGGGGACCACAATTAAATGTATTAATTATTTAGGAGAGTTAAATTAATTAAAAATAATTAATTTAAGTGTCTACATTTTGTCCCTCTTTTACACAGTTACAAAAATTGGTGGTGGGTAAAAAAAAAAAGATAGAGGATGCCTCGACGTAAAACGCAGGTGGTATATGCCTCCTCAAGAATTTTTCAAAATTTTTTGGAATTTTTTTTCAGAAAATTCTCGGAAAGAAAAAAATGGAGAATGATAAACAGATGAGAAACAAAAGAAGAAATGGCTGAGGAAATGTGAGAAAAGATAGAAGAAGGGGAGAGGTGAAGGAGCAAGCTTGTGAGGGGGCCCATATAAGCCACACAGGGCCCAATGAAGTGTCATTCTCACACATAGCTATTGGAGGACAATAGAGCCTAGAGAGAAGGAGAGATGGATCACATTCCCACACACAAGCATCGCATGGAGAGGGTCTACCGACATCAAAGATCAGCCCACTATGCTCCATCAGTATGTACCTTAGGCCCAATTTGTGATTTGGTAATTTAGGGTAAAATTGTAGGGATAAAATTAGGTTAGAAGTTTAGTGGGGTGGACGTGTTGATCGTTGTTGCAGTGTGTGCACCCCTAGGTTAGCATGAGCTTTGGTGAGTAGCATCAACATTCGCATGGTTTTGGGGATTTTGAGAAATTTGGGTGGTGCAAGAGCACCTAAGGGTTGAAATACCCTTAACCAATTTTGGCTTATGAGACCTTCCAGTGGTCATGTAAATACATAAGGACTAGCTCTAGTCCATTTGTATGGTTGTTTAATTGCATTTTTAAAAATTTCTCTTATCGACAAGACCTACCCCCGATCAGCAAGTCTTACCCCTGATCGGCAAGTCTTACCCCGATGAGTTCACCAAAGTTTGGAGTGGTTGTATTGGGTATCAGGAGGAGCGGTTGATGATTAACTTGACCTATATTTAGAAGGTGATCGCAGATGATCCAACGGTTGTTGCTATACCATGATGGGAAGATGATCGCCAGATAATCCTCACGACTTGGCAACAAAGTACGTGCAAAAAAAAGAGGTGAGTTAACGACCATGTAGGTTGAAGGTGGATCAATGACAGTTGCTATACCACAATGGAGAGATGCATGAAAGTTATTCCCCATGACTTGGCAACCAAGTGGTGGGACACGAAAAGAGAGCTTCATTCCAGGTGGTTAGTGAGGTCATGCTAAGGTGGCAAGGGAGGGACCTCAAAGCCAATCAGGGGGTGCCATGTGGCAAAGCGCAAAAAGAGATCAAGGAAGATCAGACGATCAGGATGTCATCAACTATAAGAGGAGTCATCTACTGGTTCATCGGGAGATCAAAGAAATGCATTTATGGTCTTACTGATGGCCAATGGAGTAGAGACCGACTTCAAGTGTGCACTCAAACTAGAGTCCAAAAGGTAAACACTTGGATACTAAAGATGGTCTTGTTGGTGTGTATGAATACGAATCGACCTAAATTCTTGGTGCATGTGGGATATTGTGTTTCTCATGAATGTAGACTATCACAGACGGTTAAATTTCAAATTATTGGTGTAGTTGCAAATGGAAATTGTTGGTAATGAGATTTATCTCATCCAATAGGAGGAGTTCCAAATAGAGGATGTATGTATAAAAACACCCAATGGGCATCTGTATGAGGCTAATGGTTATGCATGGATCTTTGATCATGGATCATTAATCATTGTTTGTCGATTGCCTTGGAAAACATTTTTTTTTTTTCTGAAATGCAATAGAGAAGTCTATTTTCTGGTTTTCAATTAGAGTTTCACTTCTGTTCATTTCACGTATGTTGTTAATGTAATTATTTCATTTCTCTGTTTTGTGAGTTGTTGGTTTGAACTTGTGAATAAATTCAGGATCTGTAAATAAAGCTTTCCTTTTCAGTTTTTGTTCCTTGTTTGCAATAATCAAATGGCTCTAACTTGAAACTCCACAAGATCTTTGGAGATTGTCAAGCAGAGCGAGAAATATATTGTAGGTTTTTATTTGAGAGAGACTAGGAAATGGCAATTGCCATTTCTGCAAACTGAGCCTAGGTGAGCTTGGTGATAGTCCAACTAGGTATTAGTAATTTGAAGGAGATAACTTGCAGGAGAAGGAAACTTTTGCGAACTGGGAAAAGATCCAGAAGGCTACAAGCCTGAAAACGAGACATTGTGTAACCATAGGGAAAAGTTTTCTAAACCAAACAAGATGGGTGGTTTTGCAAAAAGAGAGTGAATGTGTGTGTGTCCTAAACCCCTGCAAGGATTTAGTGAACAAGATTACTTTGTGAGCTTGAGGAAGGTAAGATAAGCAAACAAATGGTAGGAAAGCCCTTAGAAGTCTAGAGCGGTAGACTTGGAAACCAAAAAGGAATAGAAGAAAACCATCAAAGAAACCAAATTGATGGAAACTAGGTTGCCTTCCTATCATATTGGTATCAAAGCTAGTTTAGACTTGGGAAGAAAGTAGTTGATGTCAGATACTAAATCAACAAGAGAAAATAGTCTTAGAATGGTGACTAATGCAAATTTAGCCAAGAAGGTAGAAGATCAAGAGGAAGAGAATAGACTCTTGAAAGAAAGATTGCTACAATTGGAGAGAAAACTAGACACAGTTGAGGATAAAACTAAGAAAGTACCAATCCAGTCATTGAAGGGAAGGGTAAAGAATCAGTGGAAGAGGATAGGATACCTACCCTAGACCCTATCCTACCTGAAGAACCTTTCCTTAAAGAAATTAAAGCCTTGGGAGGAAAATACCTAGAAGGAGTGCCACTCTTTTTATGGGAAAATGGAGCCTAAAGTAGTTATGGAATGGATTGAAGGATTGGAGAATCAATTTGAGTGTGATGGAATTAGTGATGCCTAAAAGGTGAAGGTAGCTAAGTCTATATTGAGAGGAGCAACCTTGACTTGGTGGAAATTTATCCAAGAAGAAAGAAAAAAAGAGGGTAAGAACCAAATAGTCAATTGGAACGAAATGGTAGCCAAGGTGAGTGAATCCTATGTCCTTGAATATTATGAGATCCAACTACACAAGAGGAGACCAAACTTGAGGCAAAGAGACTTGGATGTGAGTAGTTACACTAATGAATTTCAGAAGTTGTGTCTGAGATCCAAGATTGTAGAGGATGAGAGCATCAAGGTAGCCAGATACTTGAATGGCTTGAAATGGAATATTCAAGAGGAGTTGACTTTTTTATGTCCTAACACTGTGCATAAGTGCTATCAATTGGCACTGAAGGTGGAGGAAAAGAGTAAAAAGAAGCAAGAACAAAGCAACAAAGAAAGAGGTAGAGGAAAAGATGGTAGAGGCCAAAGAGGTAGTTTTGGTGGAAGAGGAATAGATCAAAGGTCCCAAGGAGAGTCCAAACTTATAGAGAAAAGTGAGGATTCACATAGAAAGATAATCTATAGAGGAAGGGGATCATCTAGCAACCCAGGAAGAGGTAGAACTAGTGGATTGGGAAGAGGGTCCTACTTCTCCACCATGAAGTGTTACAATTGCCAAAAGTTGGTTCACCTTGCCTATAGATGTCTAGAGAAATCCTCTTCATCTCAAGGAAGTGAAAGAAGAGTGACATATGCACAAGAAGAAGCAGAAAGAAGCAAGACACAAGGTGTGAGCTTAGCTCTTGAAGATGGATAAAATTTCATGATGAGAAGAGCCTTGATTAAGGAACCAATCAAAGAAGAACCAACTCAAAGAAGAGCTTTGTTTAGAATCAAATGCAAGGTCCTTGGTAAGGTTTGCAGAGTGGTGATAGACTTAGGGTCTACTGACAATGTCATGTCAAAAGAAGTAGTAAGTAAACTGAAGTTGAAAAGAATTCCACATAGTAATCTATATAGGGTCACATGGCTCAACAAGGAGCAACATGTGGTAGTGAATGAACAAACATGGGTTGAGTTCAACAGAGGTAGTTATAAGGATAAAGTCTTGTGTGACAACCTACCTATGGATGCTTGCCATCTACTTCTTGGTAGACCATGGTAGTTTGATAGAAAGGCCATTCACAATAGTGAGAAGAACTCTTATTCTTTTCAAAATGATGGAGTTACATACCATATTCAGTCCCTAAGTGATGAAGGAGAGAGCAAAAAAATTAAAGGCCCAAAGGCATTACTGGTAGGTGAAAAAGAGTTCATTAACACTCTCAAGGAAGGAGAAGGAGTGGGCTTTGCTCTTATAGTGAAACCAAAGGAAGAAAAGCAAGAAAAGAAGGTTCAAATACCTCATGAAGTGCAGCAAATACTAGACAATTTTGAAGCGATCATAAGTGATGGAGCACCAACAACCCTACCTCCTATTAGATCCATAAGCCATCAGATTGATTTCATTCTAGGAGCATTATTACCCAGCAAAGTAGCCTATTAGATGACTCTCAAAGAAGAATAAGGAAGTGGATAGACAAGTCCAATAAGGGTTGATAAAAAAGAGCATAAGTCCTTGTGTCGTACCTATAGTGTTAGCACCCAATAAAGGAGGAACATGGAGGTTATGCTTAGATTAAAGAGCTATAAATAGAATCACTATTAGGTACAAATTTCCTATCTAAAGAATTGAAGACTTGATGGATTGCTTGGGAGGTGCAAAGTACTTCACTAAGATTGATCTCAAGAGTGGATACCATCAGACCAGGACAAAAGAAGGTGATGAATGGAAAACAACCTTCAAAACCAATGAAGGAATTTATGAGTGGCTTGTTATGCCATTAAGTCTTAGTAATGCTCCTAGTACATTCATGAGACTCATGAATGAAATGCAAAAATATTTTATTGGTAATTTTTTTGTTCTATACCTAGATGATATCTTGATTTTCAATAGAATTAAGGAGGAACATCTAGAGCATCTTAGTATTGTATTGAAAAAATTGTATGATGAGAAACTAACAATAAAATTGGAGAAGTGTGAGTTTATGAAGCAGGAACTTGTCTATCTTGGATTTGTAGTTTTAGGAGGAGATTTGAAGATGGACACATCAAAGGTGGAAGCCATCATAAATTGGCCAACACCAAAGACAACAAGTGAAGTAAGAAGTTTTCATGGATTGGCATAGTTCTATAGTAAGTTTATCAGAGGGTTCCATGAGATTTGTGCACCCATGCTGGATACCATCAAAGGAGGAGTTAAGACTAAGTTTCAGTGCACCAATGTACCTAACAAAGGGTTTGAACTTTTGAAACAAAAGGTAGCTATACAACCAATACTCATTCTTCCTATTTTTGACAAGTTGTTCACAATTGAATGTGATGCAAGTAATATAACAGTTGGTTATGTTTTGAGTCAAGAGAATAGACCTGTAGCTTTCTTTAGTGAGAAGCTCAATGATGCCAAGAAGAAGTATTCATCCTATTGTAAAGCAGAAAATCGCGATCGAACCCTAGTTGCTCTCCCCTCTTCCAACTCCGAGGAGAGCGAAGGGAGGTTCGCTAGGATTCGATGGTTTTCACTTAGGGGAGAGACTTTACATTCAAAAGAGGGGTTGAAACTCATAAGATCCAATCCCACATAATGCAAGATTGGATGCTAAATGAATTTCAAGGGTCAAGACAGCAAGGCTACCCTCTTTTGTAAAGAATATTGATAAAGGAATTGAGCTAGGAATGCATAGAAAGTGACAAAGATTTGCTTATAAACTGAGTTCAGATTATAGGATGAAGCTGCAGACCTGGAATTAGCAGTAAAATGTCGATACGGCGCTGTCCTACAAATTTGAGCAAAAGTTTTCAGGACGATGGTGCCTGACGCCACGGTCCTCCGAAAAATCCGCGAAACGAAGGGGGATCTGTTCGTCTCTGCACAAGGATTCCAGATCTTCAATTTCAGCCGTGTACCTGCAACCTACACACAGAAAAGCGAAGATGATTGGGGGGTTAGGGATTAGGGGTTTTCCTTTAGGTCAAACCCCGGTTTTGGAATTAACCAAGAAATGAGCAAGAGCTGTAAATGTAAATGACTGTAAAACAAGTACTAATACCTTGTTCTAAGGATGTTTGTATCCTTATGTGCGAAGGTATAGATGTTGTATGTTGTTGTAGTATGTAGTAAGTGATCTCCTCTTCAATGGTTGAATCCTTGTCTTGAATGCAACACTTAGCCTTGAATGGAGAAATGATCAATTGCTTGAAGGAATGCTTGAATGCTTGAATGCTTGAGTACTTAAGTATAGTTTCCATGCCCTTTTCATCATATCGAATGAAAGAGGAAAATGTAGTTTATATACTTGTCAATTAGGGCTGATAGACTAATTTTCCCAACCTTAGGCCGACCAAGAAAGTTTATTTTCCAAATTGCAAACAAAAAGACCCGAAGTCCAAAGGAGACCAGGCCCAAAATAGGACCCAGGGACCAGGGCGCTGGGCGCCATGGTCCTGGGGACTAGGGCGCTGGGCGCCCTGGTCCTGAGGGACCAGGGCACTGGGCGCTCTGGTCCCACCTCCCGGGACAGCAGGGTGCAAGGAGGTTCAGGCCAGGGTACTTGAAAAATGCAGTTTTCAGTGTCGTGGACAAGTTTCGGGGTCTCCATTCAGGTTGCGTGTTGCGTCACCATCGTGAAGACCGAAATGCAGTCGAAATTGCAAGTGTCGCAATTTTAGGACGCTACATTTAGCCCCCACTTTAGCGGGAGTATGTACGCTCATACTTCCGATAAAGTACAAGGAAACAACATTGAAAGACTTTCACCATGTCAAGGAGGCAAGATACACCAAGCCCCCAGTGGACTAAGGATCTTACGACTTCGATTGACAAAGTAAAAGGGAAGATCACGAGGGAGAACCATGACTGTCAGTAGTAAGGTTCCCTCACTATGAGTCATGCAAGAAAGATATCAAAAATTCTCAAGGCAAGGTTAAATTTGCCAAGAAATTCTCAAGTATCTTGAAAAGATATGAACGGGATGTATGCCCCCCTACGTTAAAGCGATCGTACACGCCTCACCGGGGGTGATTGTTTTAACATAGTGATACACATAAGAATGAGAAAGGAAAGGAGCACGTTATCGCAAGGATTTATCCCCCAAGTGTGAGATAAGCCCAAGGATAATAGACACAAAACACAAAGCACGAGGTGACTTCGCTTTCCTTGGGGTCAATATGCTGTATGATAAGTCATGTATATATCATATGTATGTATGCATAATTGTTCTTCATTCCCCAATCAAGGAAGGTCACCTAGAAGAAGGGAACACATGTGTCTTTTGAGTCAACATGAGAGAGATCGAGAGATCTCAATGCTTTGCATTGTCCTCAAGTAGACAACACTAAGGACAACAAATAGAAGAATGAGAATAACATATAGAAGAAGTAACACAAGAGAGGAGGAGAGAATCTGCTATGCTAATGTAACTAGTCGAGCACGTCATCTACCCCCCGATCTTGCTGATCAATGTTTCGGGAAGGCAGGGAACATGCTAGAGGAGGAACATTCAACACAGTAGATGGAGCTATCACAAGATCCAAACAAGGGCTATGTTCATATCCCAAGCCACGGTGTTCTTGAGGAGGAGCTAGGATAAGTGCTTTAGAAAATTCAGTAGATAAATGGTTATCAATATCAACAAGTTCATATTCACTATCAGAATGAACAGGAGTAACATTTTCATCATGAATAACATTTTCATCTATATCATCATCAAGATTTATAAAAATAGGATCTTTAACTCGCACAGGATCAAGACCATCATGCATCTTATGTTTAGGAGATTTAGGCTCAATGTCCGGCTGAGGAGAAAATGGAATAATGCTTGTTGAAGGTGTTTTTGGAAATTTCAAAGTTTGAGAAGCAGCTGCTTGAGCCCTAAGACGACGCTTTCATCGGCGTTCACGTGCAGAACGATTTCGTCTAGTCTTAGTAGGAAGTGAAGAAGATTGAGGAGGAGGAATATTCTCATCCCTATCACTTGGGTGTTTAGGTTGTGGTCTCTTAGGCTGGATAATAGGAGAAGAAGAAGGTCTCTTCTCTCTATAAAAAGAAGGAGGAGGGACTGCTCTATACAAAGGAGGAATATTTGGTTTAGGAAGAAGACCAAGTCCATCATGACGAGGAGGGATAGGTCTACTTTTAGGAAGTTTATTAGATATAGACATAGTCACATCCATAGGGATGGGTTGGGAATCTTCTTGAGGAAAGACATTAGTTTTATCTTTCAAAGGAAGAACTTCCTTCTCAAGAATGATAGGAATGTCAAGTTTAGTTGTTCTAGGTTCACTTAAAGATAGGATCATATCTGTTTTCCACTTTTGATAAGATTTGAAAAGATGATCACTTCGCGGAGGAAGAGATTGGAATTGTTTAGGCCAAAAGTAATCAATAGGAACGCTAGAGGTTCTTTCAGCTGGTTTAAAGAGACTATGATTGACAGTAACAACTTCATCATTATGGGGAAATTTCAAACACTTATGAATAGGAGAAGCAATAGCTTTCATGGAAGATAGCCAAGGATAGCCAAGCTTCACACGAAATTGTTCGGAAGATGGAATAATAGAAAAGTTCACATCAAGGGATTTGTTATGGACCTCAATAGGCAATGTAATAGAACCAATTGCAGGAGAAGAAAATGCATCAAATAGTTTCACAATCACATATATTTTGTCATATATCACTTGATTCAATTGCAAAGTAAAAAGAAATTCTTCAGTAATAACATTAACCATGCACGAAGGATCAATAAGCACTCCACGGCAAGGTGTATTCTTGACTTTTGCAACTATCTATAAAGGACCATCAGGTGCCCTAATGGTTTCACTGGAATCAAATGTGATGGAAGGTTCTTTAGGGTTTTCTTGTTGCTCTACAAAGTTAATCACATTCGGAGCCATAGACACAAGACCATCAGATGAAAAAGAGGAATCACTAGTCTCAATCGCATTAGAGGTATGAGAAGGTAATGGATCAGTGAAAATATGAAGATTTTGATTAGGAGGATCTACAGATGTATTGCCTTTATCATTCACTCCAGAAACAGAAATAGTATTATTATCAATCAAATCTTGAATTTTACCCTTTAAAGAAAAACATTTTTCAGTATCATGCCCAGGCTGACGATGAAATTGACAAAAGGCTTTGTTATCAAAATAAGGTGAAGTAATCTTTTTAGGATCAATTTGCCTTATAGGAGGAAGAGTAAGCACATTTTGTTCCAATAACTTATTCATAATACTATGCAATGATTCATTCAAAGGAGTATACTTTCTTTCTTTCTTGAAAAATTTAGAAATAGGAGGCACACCTGATGCTGCATTCACATTGTTGTTGATGATGTTTTCATTGAATTTGATGGAGTCTCTGTTCGGTTTAAACTTCCCAAATGGTTGTTGACTGCTATCACCCTTATCACTCGGAGCCATAGGATGTGATTGTTCCATTTGACTCACAGTCAGTTGATAATTGTGAAGAGTGGCACACAACTGTTGGAAAGAAGTAAACTTAGAAAATAGAAGTTTGTCTCGAATATCTTTTTGTAAATTAGAAATAAAGATTCTTTGAATGTCATTGTCAGGCACTGGAAAAGAAATTTGAGCATACAAATGCTTATATCTACCAATGAAATCAGTCACTTTTTCTTTAACACCTTGTTTACAATGCATTAAATCAATCAAAGTAACTTTAGGACTTATATTGTTTTGAAATTGTTGAATGAAAGCATTTACAAGTTGTTCGAAAGAAGTAATAGAATAAGAAGGCAACGAGCAATACCATTGTAGGGCTTTGTCTCTTAATGTTCTAGTGAATAGTTTTGCAAGCAACCTTTGGTCATAAGCAAAATCAGTACATATTGTTTGAAAAGTCTTAACATGTGTTAGAGGATCACCTTTACCATTATAAAGTTCCAAATACGGAATTTCAACATGTTTAGGAGGAATAGCTCAAAAAATGTCAAGAGAAAGTGGGCTCGCAACATCAAATGTGGGCACACTAAACTTAGATTGATTCATAGAGGCAATTTGTTGCTATAAAGAAGAGACAGTTTGTGCAAGATTGTTAATGGTCGCTTCATTCGAAGAGTTCATATTAGATGTGTTAGATTGAGATGGAGGTGTTATGTTATTGAAAGAAGGCAAAGAGTAAGGTGGTGGGACTCTATGATAATTAGTCATAGGAGATGATTGGATAGGAGGAACACTACAAGGAGGAATGGAATGGTTAAACGAATTGCCCCCTTGCGTCATGTTCATTTGCGGAGATGTAATAGGAACACTCATTGAAGGAATGAATGAAGAAGTTGGATTGAATGAAGGGATAGGGTTAATTGAAGAAGAGGGAGGATTGCCCTCATGACTAGTGATCACAGGGGGAATGTCTTGTGTAGAAGTAGCCATTATGTTTGATGTAAAGGTAGGTATGCTAGCAATAGAAGTCATCAAAGGAATAGAATGATTGACTTGTGTAGGAGGTTGTGTATAACCCAAATTTTCAGCACAACTCTTCATAGGCATCACATTCGAATCCACAATGTGTGCAATACCACGCAAAATATCAATTCCATTCTTATCACTTTGAAGCATACGTTTTAGACCCTCAATTAAAGGAAGAGCTTGACTATCAGGGTATTCTTGAGACATCCATTGTCGAAAATCATCAAATTGGTTATCCAATTTCAAAATTTGTTCTTCAGAAACCTCATGGAGAGCTTCTTCATCATTAGGAGGATTAGAGGAATTACCCATGTCCTCGTTAAAAAGGCTATTCAAATTAGGTTCCATCTCCTCGGTAATTAAACCTCGGAAAGACTTAATTCTACGGCTTCGTCTAACGAGAATAGTGTAAGTAGGGCTTATTGTTGTAAAACTCATGCACTAGAAAGAGAGAGAAGGTTTTGAATTTAGAGGTAGCAATTTTTAGTAAAATCAGCCAATCTTCTGGATTTAAGCTGTTAAATGCAATCACGACAGTCTCCCGAAATTTTGAAAAAAATGTCCGGGACTGTGGCGCTCGGAGTGCAACACGGTCCTTGCAACTTTTTTCGAAATTTGCAGGGATGAAAGGTATGATGATTTTAAAGCTAATCTGAAAAAAATTGAGTGATTTTATGATCTATAGATAGGCCAAATTAAAGTTGCAATCTCGAAATTGAACCATACCAAGATTGTCGAAAAAATGCAAAAATTTGAATTTTGAAAAAGAGAGGGAAACTGAAATTTTGAATTTTATGATTTTAGAGGGAATGTCAAGAGCAATGCAGGTTTTGAAATTCAAAAATTGACTCAATTTCACGCAAAATTCAATTTTGAAAGCGGAAATCAAAGTTGTTGTAATTAAGCACTTAATTTCAAAAGTCACAAATTGCAAGAATTTGAATAAAGCATTGAAATTTTGAATGAATGCTAACACACTTTTCAGATTTAGGGCAGTAAGAACACAATTTTGACACAAAATTTCAGTTTCAATGATTTTTGAATGTTTAAAAGCCTTAATCCAAGCAATCACAAGACCAACTTTGACTGTAATTTTGAAAGTGTTAAAATTGATAAAATCAGCCAAAATTCTGGATTTTAGCAGGAAAATACAGTAAGATCTCGCTCCCGAAATTTTGGAAAAAATGTCGGGGATGATGGCGCTCGGAGTGCACACGGTCCTTGCAACTTTTTTCCAAATTTTCAGGGATGAAAGATATTGTGATTTTATTGCGGAATCCAAAGTTACAACTGATTTGGAGATGTTTTGATCAGTGAAATTGTCGGACAAAGGTTGAATCAAGAGGGTTTCAAAAATTAGGGTTTTGACACTTAACCACTTAATTTTCAAAATTAAAGCATAAATATGAATTGATAATTTGTAATAGAAGGGCAGATCTGAAACAAGCATTAACAATTAAATATTTCACAAGTTTAATTACTAAAAAGAAATTTTAGGGTTTTTATGCAATCACCTCTAAAATTTTGCAAAAGATCAAACATGGAAATGTAATCAATTTTTTCAGATCTAAGCATGAAAAATTAGAAAGGATGTTCACGTCGGGTTCACCAAAATGTAAAGCGGAAAATTGCGATCGAACCCTAGTTGCTCTCCCCTCTTCCAACTCCGAGGAGAGAGAAGGGAGGTTCGCTAGGATTCGATGGTTTTCACTTAGGGGAGAGACTTTACATTCAAAAGAGGGGTTGAAACTCATAAGATCCAATCCCACATAATGCAAGATTGGATGCTAAATGAATTTCAAGGGTCAAGACAGCAAGGCTACCCTCTTTTGTAAAGAATATTGATAAAGGAATTGAGCTAGGAATGCATAGAAAGTGACAAATATTTGCTTATAAATTGAGTTCGGATTATAGGATGAAGCTGCGGACCTGGAATTAGCAGTAAAATGTCGATACGGCGCTGTCCTGCAAATTTGAGCAAAAGTTGTCAGGACGATGGCGCTCGGCGCCACGGTCCTCCGAAAAATCCGCGAAATGAAGGGGGATCTGTTCATCTCTGCACAAGGATTCCAGATCTTCAATTTTAGCCGCGTACCTGCAACCTACACACAGAAAAGCGAAGACGATTGGGGGGTTATGGATTAGGGGTTTGCCTTTAGGTCAAACCCCGGTTTTGGAATTAACCAAGAAATGAGCAAGAGCTGTAAATGTAAATGATTGTAAAACAAGTACTAATACCTTGTTCTAAGGATGTTTGTATCCTTATGTGCGAAGGTATAGATGTTGTATGTTGTTGTAGTATGTAGTAAGTGATCTCCTCTTCAATGGTTGAATCCTTGTCTTGAATGCAACACTTAGCCTTGAATGGAGAAATGATCAATTGCTTGAAGGAATGCTTGAATGCTTGAATGCTTGAGTACTTAAGTATAGTTTCCACGCCCTTTTCATCATATCGAATGAAAGAGGAAAATGTAGTTTATATACTTGTCAATTAGGGCTGATAGACTGATTTTCCCAACCTTAGGCCGACCAGGAAAGTTTATTTTCCAAATTGCAAACAAAAAGACCCGAAGGCCAAAGGAGACCGGGCCCAAAATAGGACCCAGGGACTAGGGCGTTGGGTGCCATGGTCCTGGGGACCAGGGCGCTGGGCGCCCTGAGGGACCAGGGCGCTAGGCGCTCTGGTCCCACCTCTCGGGACAGCAGGGTGCAAGGAGGTTCAGGCCAGGGTACTTGAAAAATGCAGTTTTCAGTGTCGTGGACAAGTTTCGGTGTCTCCATTCAGGTTGCGTGTTGCGTCGCCATCGTGAAGACTGAAATGCAGTCGAAATTGCAAGTGTCGCAATTTTAGGACGCTACACCTATGATCTCGAGCTGTTTGCTCTTGCCCAAGCTCTTAGGAAGTGTAGGCACTACTTGTTACCTAAGGAGTTTTTTGTTTACATAGATAATCAAGCTTTAAGTTTTTTGAATTCAAAAGATAAGTTGAGTCATATGTATGTTAAATGGGTTGAGTATTTGTAGTCATATACTTTTTCTATTAAGCATAAGAAAGGACAGTGCAATAAAGTAGCAAATGCTTTGAGTAGAAGGCTACTAACAGTGCAAGAAGTGAAGATTCAAAGTATTGGAGTTGATTACTTCAAGGATTTGTACCCCAATGATGAATATTTTGCAGCCATTTACAAGGTTTGTCAAGAATTTCAGAATCACTTTCATAGTGAATATGTTGACTTTACTTTGCAGAATGGTTTGTTGTTTAAAGGTGGATAGTTGTGTGCTCCCAAAGGATCGATGAGGGAAAATATGATCCAATAAAAGCACAATTGATGTTTGAGTGGTCATTTTGGCCTTAATAAGACATTGGAACTTGTGCAAAGGTTCTTCTATTAGCCCAGAATGCAGAGGGATATCTGAAGGTATGTTGAGTAGTGTATGGTTTGTCAGAAAGCTAAAGGAACAACTACTAATGTTGGTCTTTATCAGCCATTACCTATTCCTTTAAGGCCATGGGAATGTGTCAGTATGGATTTTGTGGTTGGATTACCCAAAACAAAGCTTGGATGTGATAGCATTTTTTTTGTTGTTGACAAATTCAGTAAGATGGCACATTTTATTCATTGTAAAACTACCCATGATTCTAGTCACATTGCACACTTGTTTTTAAAAGAGGTTATAAGAATCCATGGTTTTTTGGTTAGTATTGTTTTAGATAGAGATGTCAAATTCCTTGGACATTTTTGAAAAACTCTTTGGAAAAGACTAGGAACTAACTTGTGTTTTGGTTCAGCCTATCATCCCCAAACAGATGGTCAAATAGAGGTGGTCAATAGGACAATTGGAAACCTTTTAAGGTGTTTGACAAAATAATATGGACAAAGTTGGGAATAGGTTCTTCACCGGGCGGAGGTTATCTACAATGACAGTGCCAACAGATCTATTGGGAAGAGTCCTTTTGAGATAGTGTATGGTATGCACCCATGAGGTGTTATAGAATTATGAGATCTTGGTAATTTGTTGCACAAAAGTGGTCAAGATGATGATGTCGCTCAATCTATGAAGGAGTTTCATGACCAAGTCGGGCGAGCTCTCCAAGATTCTTCACAAAATGTTAAAGCTTGAGTTGATACCACATGGAGAGATGTGCAATTTTTAGTTGGAGATTTGGTGATGGTACATTTGAACAAGGCTCAACTTCAAAAAGGGGTTCCCAGCAAGCTACAAATGAGGAGAATAGGCCCTTGTAAAGTTTTAGCCAAGTATGGCTCTAATTCCTATAAGATTGATTTGCCATATGATATTTCTTTGTCTCCTATTTTCAAAGTCGCAAATTTGGTTGTCTACAAGGGACAACTTCCCAAGGAGGATGTGTGAATTTTAGATGTTCACCACTCACTTGCTGACCTACCATTACTTTCTCCTTCCATGCCTTAGGCTGAGAAAGTGTTGGATTCCTGTGTTCTAAAGAAGACTAGACAACGGGTCTACATGGAACATTTGGTCACGTGGATGCATAAAATTGATTCTGAAGTGACTTGGGTCCTTGAATCAGACTTTGTTAAGTTGGTAATTGATCTTTCCTTGTTGCCGAGTGTAGTCACTTGACTTCTTTGTTTTGGGTGGAGTATGGTGTAGGAGCACCTAAGGGTTGAAATGCCCTTAACCAATTTTGGCTTGTGAGACCTTCCAGTGGTCATGTAAATACATAAGGACTGGCTCTAGTCCATTTGTATGGTTATTTAATTGTAGTTTTTAAAATTTTTCTTATTGGCAAGACCTACCCCCGATTGGCAAGTTTTACCCCAATGAGTTTTCTAGATTTTGGAGTGGTTTCACATTACCCTAATGATTAACTTCATCTGTATTCAGATGGTGATCATGGATGATCAAACAACTATCACTATACTATGATGGGAAGATGATCACTAGATAATCCCCACTAATTGGCGACAAAGAAAGTGCAAAAAAAAGAGGCGAGTTAATGACCATGCAGGTTGAAGGTGGATCAATAGTGGTCGCTATATCACAACGGAGAGATGCACGAAAGTTATTCACCATGACTTGGTGACCAAGTGGTGGGGCCCAACAAGAGAGCTTCATTCTAGGTAGTTACTGATGTCATGCTAAGGTGGCAGGATAGGGACCCTAGAGCCAATTAGGGGGTGCCATGTGGCAGAGCATAAAAAGAGATCAAGGAAGATCAAACGATCGAGATGTCATCAGCTATCGAAGGAGTCATCTACTAGTTCATCGGGAGATCAGAGCAATGCATTTGTGGTCTTACCGATGGTCGATGGAGTATAGACTGACTGTGGGTGTGCACTCAAACCAAAGTCCAAAAGGTAAACACTTGGACACTGAAGATGGTCTTGTCGGTGTTTATGAATATGAACTGACCTAACTTCTTGGTGCATGTGGGATATTGTGTTTCTCATGAAAGCAGACTATCGCATATGGTTAAATTTAAAACTATTGGTGTAGTTGCAAATGGAAATGGTTGGTAACAAGATTTATCTTGTCTAATAGGAGTTCCAAATAGAGGATGTATGTATAAAAAGACCCAGTGGGCGTCTGTAAGAGGCTAATGGTTAATCGTGGATCATTGATCATTGTTTTTCGATTTCCTCAGAGAAAACATTTTGTTTTTCTAAAATGCAATAGAGAAGTCCATTTTCTAGGTTTCAATTAGAGTTTCATTTCTGTTTGTTTCATGTATGTTGTTAATGTAATTATTTCATTTCTCCATTCTGTGAGTTGTTGGTTTGAACCCATGAATAAATTCAGTATCTATAAATAAAGCTTTCCTTTTCAGTTTTTGTTCCCTATTTACAATAATCAAATGGCTCTGACTTGAAACTCCACAAGATCTTTGGAGATTATCAAGAAAAGCCATAAATGTATAGTAGGTTTTGATTTGAGAGAGACCAGGTAATGTCAATCGCCATTTCTGCATACTGAGCCTAGTCAAGCTTGGTGATAGTCTGGCTAGGTATCAGTAATTTGAAGGAGATAACTTGCAGTGGAAGGAAACTACTGAGAACTGGGAAAAGATGTAGAAGGCTACAAGCCTAAAAAATGAGACATTGTGTAACCATAGGGAAAAGTTTTCTAAACCAAACAAGATGGGTGGTTTTGCAAAAAGAGAGCAAATGTGTGTGTGTCCTAAACCCCTGCAAGGATTTAGTGAACAAGCTTACTTTGTGAGATTGAGGAAGGTGAGATAAGAAAACAATGGTAGGGAAGCCCTTAGAAGTCTAGAGGGGTAGACTTGGAACCCAGAAAGGGATAGAAGAAAACCATCAAAGAAACCAAATTGATGGCAAACTAGGTTTCCTCCCTATCATCCGAGCAAGAATACACACGTGGTACAAGAACCTACACTAGTCAAGGATAGGGTCTAGGTCCAAGGGGGTGGAGGGGGTGGAGGGGTGGGATTTGGCACATCTAGCTATGGTGTAGCACGAATGGTATGGTTTTGGCATGTGTGCTAAGTAAATCAGTGTGAGTGCTAGAAAGTATAAAAAAGGAAGAAATGGATAGGTAGAAGGGGAGAATGTGGATTAGAGGGTAATATGGATATCTCAGATATAGGATAGGATAGATGTAGAGTAGAATAGGGTGGAAATGAAAAGAGTTAATGAAGTGGTTTTCCTGAATGCAGGTGGACCTAGGACCCTTGGCATTGAGGGAGCACTGAATGATGATGATGAGCCTATATAGGCAATTGGTGGTAGACAAGGTGGAGATACTAAGTCTAGTGGGATTGGATTTCATCAGCTAATGGCTGAGGATTAGGGCACACACAACCATGATGACTACGCTGGTGGAGAGGTGGGATAGTGGGACCTATACCTTCCATCTGCCCACAAGAGAGGCTACTATTACACTATTGGATGTCTGGAGGATCTTGAAGATCCCCATCATGACATGGTTGCTAAGTACAGGCTAAACACAAAAAATTTCTATCTAGGGGAGGTTTTTGAGTGGGATACAATGTCCATGGAGGACATGATATAGATGCACTTAGGGAGGGCGATGGAGATTTGGCACATTCCATAATTGGTTCTTGTGATCTATGGATTCCTTAGTGGATGAGTGATACCTAACTTGGGAGGACATGGGTTTCCAATTGGATGGAGTTGGTGTGTCTACTATGTGGTACATGATTTTGCAAAGTATGCATGGGGAGCAGTGATGCTCACGTAGCTATATCATGATATTAATCTAGTTGTCTATCAAGAGTATGTGAGTCTATTGACAGGGGTGACCTTGCTTCACATATGGGCATGGGAGCACATTGTAGTGACTCAGCCAGTGGGGGTACAAGACAGACAACAAAAATTCCCTTATATAGACCGATGCAGGGTGTTGTTGCATTCTACCAGGATGGGAGCTATATGGTTCTAGAGATGCATTTTTGATGAGCTCATGCAGTTTACATGGAGACCATTTTTGGACAGCGAGTGATGGAGAGGGGACTGATAGCTACATTGGGTAGGGGTTGACATGTGGCTTTTTGGGAGGTCAGTATATGTCATGGAGTATTATGTGCCATACAGGTGGCCCCAAAGTTTGGACAGCTCCAAGACATAGTGGTTGATGTGTCATTGTACCCATGGCTGACACGAGAGGCAAGGATATGGGGGCAGACTGTGAGCCCTTTGGAGGCCAAGACTAGCTTTTAGACAACATCTTACATGGTTTGGGATGAGCGGAGGGGTGCAGGGGATGATCCTAGTATGACAAGAGCCTATGTGTTGGTGGGAGGCTCACCAACCATTATGATAGACCATTCTAGGGGTATTGGAGGATGATGAGTTTCAACCATCAATGGATGAGATAGTTGGAGGAGAGGGGGGTGATCCTATGGATAGAGTTATGGTTGTAGGAGCCAAGGGTGCCCAGAGGTAGAGGAGAGGAGTGGTGAGGAGGGGACAATACCAAATACCACAGGTGGCCATTCTAGTACAAGTGCAGGTACTGGCTATAGCCATAGGCTAAGTGGCAGGATAGGGAGAGGGGGGAGGTGATTAGGCAGTGCCCATGGACATCCACACTATATAGGTACAGGATGCTAGGATGCAGATTGATGATATGGTATCTCGAGGGGACCATGATAGGATCATAAGGAGAGAGAGATATAACTAGGGTGAGGGTGCAAACAGTCAAGGAGGAGATGCAGGTGGAGAGAGCAAGGGTGGATATCCTATAGGAATAGGTGGGGAGACTGTAGAGGGAGGTGGAGGATTTGATAGAGAGCCTTCAGATGACTCAGATAGAGGTAGAGGACTTGTAGAGGGAAGGGGGATGCTGAGAGGATACTAGAGGAGGCTAGGACAAGGACAACAATTGGAGAGCTAGAAAGTACACTTCAGCAACAAGATGAGGAGTTAGAGAGTCTTCGGGATAGAGTCCAAAGGGTAGAGATGGATGCAAATTACATACGAGGAGAGAGGGATATATCATGATAGATGCTAGTCCCCACAAGGCTAGGTTAAATGTATGCAGATATGATGTAGCAGCAAGACAAGGAAGAGAGAGCAGGCCAGGAGGCTGCATAATATAAGGGATTATATCATGGAGTTGTCCTAGCTAATAAGAGAGTAGCATCATATACAGAGAGTGTGTGATCACATAGGACACATAGTCAGTAGATAGGGGGTTAGTGGGTATGAGGCCACCGAGGACAGGGGGTACAGGACCATCCAGAGGAGGAGGGGATGAGGAGGGGGATAGAGAGATAGGGGGAGAGTTAGCTCTATGTGATATTGCATATTATTTTGACCCTTCGGGGAAGCCATTGTACCATCATTGTCATATTCATTTTTGAGATATATATGATATATGATTTTTGGCGGCATATATGTATGTATGTATGTAATTTATTATGGACATTATGATGGACATTATTTATTGTTTTATGATGTGATGTATTGATGATGATTTGGCATATGTTATGCTAACCTATTTATGATGTAGGATGGATACTTATATATGCATTTTCTTATGATATGTTATTGACACCTTGATGGATGCAAGATTATTATCTAGGCTTATATGAGCTATATGGGTATATATTTTGGATCTTATGATGCATGTTATAAATTTTTTGATGCATGATGTATTATTTTTGGATTTTTTGATGATTTAAAGAAAATAAGGATTTATATCATATGATGCATAGTTGCTCTTTGCTTGTAATGGACCAAAATTTGAAAATTCATAGTATGATTACATGGATTAATCTATAATGAATATGTACACTATGATGGATAATACACCTTAAGTGAATAATGCAACAAAATTTGTAATGCAAGCTAAATGATGGACACACTATACAAAATAAAAATAAATAATGCACCACACAAAATAAAATTTAATAATGCACCAGACAAAATAAAAATGAATAATGCACTGGACAAAATAAAAATGAATAATGCACCACATAAAATAAAAATGAATAATGCACCGGACAAAATAAAAATGAATAATGCATCGGATAAAATGAAAATCAATAATGCACCGAATAAAAAGAAAATCAATAATGTACCTATATGGGCAATGCACAATTTTTGGAGAATATGCCAATCATAATACAATGACCTGAGGTGGGATAGAAGAAAATGGGGGGAATAAATTGAGGTCTCCAAAATGTAAAAGGGAGAAATGATCAGGGAAATGCAATGATGGGAAATGGATTGGGAGATTTGCTTTGCACAAAATGTGGAGAACCAATGTTTGTTTGATATTGCCAAGGGTAGTCTACACTACTGATTATAAGAACCAGGATGTCATGAAAAAATCAAGGTATGGACTAACTCTCAGACAAAAAAGTATGCCTTTCATACAACCATGCAAGTGTTGATAAACACTAATGCATGGTTGTAGGTTCGTAAAAGAAAAACCTTCAAACATGCCATACCATAAAAAACATGCCTTGGTATACACCAACCCATAACATATCAGGATATAGAAGATCCTGACAACTGTAAGTAGGAGTAACCCTCAGATAGAAAAATGCAAGTCTGAATAAAAGGATCAAACCATGCAAACAAAATGCACATGGCCAACTAACATTTCTTGCCAAGAGTAAGACTTGGGATTGTGGATAAACTATCAGACCAGGGAAGGATGCATCCCGATGTGCAGGAGTGACGGATGGATCTAAACAAGCAATAGAGTGGATGACATGGACACTTGAGTACAAATATGACACTTGACTACTAGAGTTTGATGGAGTAAATGTGGATGAGTGTTTGGATAACACACTAGTCAAGAAGAAGACTAAGCTCAGGACTAGGAATTAAGCTCGATTTACTGGGATGAAAGCTTAGTTGGATGGGATGAAAGCTCAGTTGGATGGGATGAAATCTCAGTTTGATGGGATGATCCTTACTCATAATTCAAGAAAAGACTCATCATCATATGTTGGGGGAGAATGGATAACCGACCTGCTGAGGGTAGTTTAGTGGGAGAAATGTGTAGGGTTGTTGCAGAGGATACTAAAATGAATCATGACATCTATGGAGATAGTTAAGGGCACCTTGTTCCTTTTCCTTTTGTTGGGAGGGGGGAATGTTAGGGTCATCAGATCAATTTTCTTGTTAGATTGAAGGAGACAACTAATAACAAATAGGGTGATGGATGTCATGGTAGAAGGTCTATGTAGTGGTATAGATTAAAGAATATGGATATTGGGTGGGTTGGTGGGGAAGATAGAGCCTGACCTAATAGATGATGGATCTAGATTATTTACCTTGATGCCTGTAAATAGGTTTTCACCTAGGTACTTTCCCATAGCGCTACAAAGTAGTTTTCACTAATGGACGAATTGATTTTTTTTTTTTTTTCTTGGTTTTTTTTTTTTTTTTTAGACAATTGGCAACCTTTTGAGGACTAGGAATGAAACCTCTTTAGGTGCATGATGTTCATAGGCTCATCCAAGGGATCTCCTTCAGGAATAGAAAACTAATATGCCCCTGATCCATTTTTTCTATGATAACATAAGGTCCAAGCCAATTAGGCTCGAACTTGTCTTTATTTTCTCTTTCTTGAAGATTTTTAATGATTTTTCATAAGGACGAGGTCACCAAATTTAAATTTATGGGTTTTGACCTTCTTGTTGTAGCTCAAGCATAGGTGATTTTGATATACCTGAAGATGATTCAAGGCCTTGAGGCACCTTTCATCCAACAATTCTAGCTCTTGTAGCCTGACAACTCTATATTCCTCATCAAGGAGTATATTTTGTAGGGATACCCTTAGGGAGAGGATCTCAATCTCAAGAGAAAGGATAGCTTCAGATCCAAAGACAAGGGAATATGGAGTGGTGCCTATGGGTGTACAGATGGAGGTGTGTTAAGCCCATAGAGCAGGATGGAGTTGGAGGTGCCAATCACTACCAGCTTCATTGACTGTCCTTTTAAGGATTTTGATTAAGGTCTTATTAGAATCCTTAGGTTGACTGTTGCCTTGTGGGAAATAGGGGGTGGAGAAGCGGTGTTGGCTATCAAAATTTTGAAATAGCTCATTAACATCCTGATTCTTGAAGGGTCTTCCATTATCTGTGATAATAAATTTGGGGATTTTATATCGGAAGATTAAATAGTTTAGAATGAATTTAGAGATTTGATTCCCAGTGGTGAAAGTAAGAGGGATGGCCTCTACCCACTTAGTGAAGTATTTAGTGGAGGTGTTGATGAATTTATGACCATTGGAGGATGCAGGGTGGATTTTCCCAATGAGATAGAGTCCCCACTGTGAGAAGGGTTAGGGTATGATACAAGGTTGTAAATCCTATGATTGAGCATTAATCTTGTCACCATGATTTTGATAAGGGATACATTTCTTCATATAATTATATGCATCTTCTTCCATTGTAGGCTAGTAGTATCCCGTTCACAAGAGATTTTTAGCCAAAGTGAGACCACTTGAGTGTGCCCCTTAGATACCTATGTGTACTTCATGTAGTTCCCATTTGACCTCTTGTTTGTCTAGACACCTTAGGAGGGAACCATCAAAATGACTTTTGAATAGGGTGTCTCTAAGGATTGTGTGATGGGCGTAGTGGTAGATAAAGGTTTGTTGTTGGGTTTTGGCAAGGTGGGAAGGGATGGTGTTATATTTTAGGTCGGTGAAGGTCTCTTGGTACCAAGGGGATTTGGGACCAACAAGTACACACACCATTTTAGACTTAGCTAGATTGTATGCTAGTATGACGAGTTTCTTGACCAAAAAATCACATTTCTGACCATGTGCCAACATCTAAAGGAGGGAGCCAATAGTGGCCATTGTATATGCAACTCTATTATTTGTGCATGGAATCTGATCAAACTTGATTGATGTAAAGTGTTGCTTGAGGTCCTCAACTATACTACGATAAGGAAGAATCTTGCCATTTTTTGTTTGATACTCATCATTGACTTGTTTAATGACAAGTCGGGAATCACTGTAGACATGCATTTCCAATATCTTGCATTGGATAGCCAAATGAAGTCTAGTGATTAGTGCTTCATATTCTGCAATGTTGTTGGTGCATGCAAAGGCTATCTTGTATAATTTAGGGATGTAATCTCCTTGAGGTGTGACCAAAAATATGCCTACCCCTAATCTATTATGTGTGCAAGAACCATAAAAATACAACTGCTAAGTGGAAGACATAGTGATAGTCATTATAGATTCATCTGGGCATTATGGATTCATCTAGGAATTTTGTGAGGATAGGGTGATCACCTTGAAGCGGAGCATCGACCAGTTGATCTTCTATCACTTGTCCTTTGATTTATTTTCTATCCACATATTCAATGTAAAACTCACTTAGTAACATGACCCATTTAGCAGTTCTCCCAATGAGAGCAGCCCTTGATAAGAGGTACTTGAGAGGGTCAATCTTAGCAATCAATTTTGTTTTGTTGCTAAGCATGTAGTGTCAGAGTTTTTATGTGTTGAAGACAAGTGTTAAGCATTCTCTTTTAATAGGGGTATAATTGAGCTCATACCCTACTAATGTGTGACTAATATAGTTTATGGCATGCTCTTTTCCCTGACCATCTGTTTGTGCCAATAATGCCCCCAGTGCCACTGCAATTGTTGATATATACAAAAGGAGTGGTTCTCTTGGAATAGGAAGCATAAGTATGGGAGGTGATGCAAGGTATTCTTTGAGTTTCTCAAAATCCTTCTGACACATGTAGCCCCATTTGAATTTGGTATCTTTGCATAGTAAGTGCACAAATGGATGACATTTATTTGTGAGTTTTCAAATGAAGCGTCTAATAGATTGGAGATTTCCTTGGAGGCTGCGAATTTTTTGAGAGTCTTCAGGGGAGGCATTTCCATGATAGATTTCAATTTTATAGGATCAACCTCTATGCCTCTATGGAAGACAATAAAACCTAATAGTTTCCTAGATGTAACACCAAAGACACATTTCGTAGGATTTAGGCACATCTTATATTTTTCCAATCTCTCAAAGATCTTCCTTAGGATAGGGATGTGCTCATCTCTTGTCTTGGATTTTCCAAGGAGATCATCTATGTAATCCTCTAAGATTTTATGTAAAAGGTCATGAAATATTATTGTCATCACTCACTAATATGTTTCTCTAGCATTCTTGAGACCAAACGGCATGACTTGATATCAAAAGCTACCCCATGTCATTGTGAATATTGTTTTGTGTTGGTCCTCTTATATGATTTTGATCTGATTGTACCCATAAAATTCATCTATAAGTGATAACATTTCATGTCCCTCTATGAGATCTACAATCATGTCTATATTGGGGAGCAACAAATCATCCGTAGGGAATGCTTTATTCAAATCTCATAAATCTGTGCAAATGCGGATGCCCCTAGTAGCTTTTCTAATAAGGACAATGTTGGACACCCACTTGGGATAATCTATTAGTTTTATGAATCTGACATCCAACATCTTTTGAAGCTCTTCTTTGATAAGGAGTGCAATGTGTGGATGCATCTTGTGTAATTTATGCTTTATAGGTTTAGCATCTAGACAGACAAAAAGATTGTGGACTACTAAGTTAGGATCATGGCCTGACATGTCAGTATATGACCAAGAAAAGTTGATCTTTGTTTTTATGATAAAATTGATAAAGTTTTGTTTTTCTTGATCTGACAGGGACTTAACAATGAGCATGTTCTTTGGGGTGTCTTTAGTGCCCACACTAATAGTGTGTGTTTCCTCTATCAGTAAAGTTGACCTATCTTGTTGCGAGGGAAAAATGGTAGGGAGGTCAAGCCGCTCATCCTCAAGTTCCTAATCCAAGTTTTCACTTGTAGATATGCCCTTTATTTTTACTTTTTCCTCATCCAAAGGTGCCTCAATGAGGTTTTCACCTAAGGGATCATGAATTTTTTTATAATCCTTTTTGTGACTAAGGGCATTGACCTAACTACCAAAGTATCCGTTCTCATGTAGTTGGATCCCATGAATGCTGTTGCAGTCATCTAAATTGTGAATAGTTAGGAGAGCCATGAGAGTATTATCATCGGAACATATGTCCAAAGCAGGTTTGTCTAATTGGTCCTAATCTATAATCTCGAGTGGACAAGCTATAGCTCATATGAAGTGGAAGGGATTACGAGGGTGATGGTGTTGATATGGGTGTCAAAGAAGATGTCATCTTCGTACTCAAAAGGCATTTTGTGAAATTCCTCTTCATCAAAGTCTTTGACATCCAAGGAGGGACTTGAAGGGGTACCAGTGATAGTGATCTTATGTACTGGAGTGTAACCCAAGCCCTTGTTATATTTGTATGAGATGGGATTTATTGGTTCTTTGATTACTTTTTCTTCCAACCCTAGGCTGTGTCCTTTATAACCCATGTTATCCACTATGGCTAATGCTTTTGGATACATTTTCATGGGAATCTTTGCTAGTTCATAATCCTCTTCACAATACAACCAAGAGGAAACATCTGTCTCAAGACTCTCTTCATCAAGTGGGCCACATTTCTTGATGGTGGTGTCTTTGCATTGTATAGTGGGCTTCTGATCTTTTTTTATTTCTTTAGGCTTGCAAAATGACTTAGGAGATAAGGGGAGATTGCCTATTAATAAGGCATCATCAAGTTTGTATTCTCCTCAGCCATCGTCTATAATCTTGAACTTAGGTTATGTTTAAGATGAGGTGGAGGCAAATTTAGATGTGTCAAATGGAAGAGGTGGAGCGGGTCTGTTTAACAGGTAGTGGTATGGATGTTTTCCCTCTAAGAGTTTACAATACTAATAAGGTTGTGGATCACCTCTGATAGTGATTTCTTTGCCATTGAAGGGAAATTTAAGACATTAGTGATAAGTAGAGGGAATGACTTGAAAGGAATGAATCCATGGACGACCAAGTAGAATATTATAAGGGAGATCAAGATGTAAGACTTGGCAAGGGGTCTCAACTGTAACAGGGCCCACTTGAAGAGGTAAAGTGATCATGCATTTGAAAACCCTTTCTACATCATCATAGGCTTTGATTGTGATTTGTCCTGATGTATCAACCAGGTCTTCAGAGAGTCCCAATTTTTTTATTAATTTGTATGTACAAAGATCGAGTCTCGATCCACCATCTCTCAAGATGTGTTTAACCTTGTGCTTCTGGATAAGAGATTTAATGTGCAATGGTTTATTATGATCATCATTGGAGGGAGTATCATTGTAAGTGAAAACAAGGTGGTGCCGGGAAGCGAGGTTTCCAATGAGGGCTTGGAACTGGGCAACATTGATATTGTCAGGGACACGTGATTTGAGGAGGGCTTGTTCCAAAATTTCCTTGTGAATAGGGGAGGTCTTGAGAAGATCTAGGATGAAAATTTGTGCAAGAGTCTTCCCAAGATGATCAAGGAGATCATATCGGTGGGTGGATGACATGGGGGGAGGATTCGGTGGTGGAGGAGCTCCTTGGACAATTACTCTTTTGTGGTAGGTGGTTACATTGCAGTCATTTTGAGAATGGAAAGTGGAAGGTGCGACACCTTGAATGACTATTTTAGTAGGGTTTGGGTCTGCTTGCTGGTTGTGGAGGGGCATGACCACCTTGAATGGTGACCCTAGGTCTATTTTGAGAAGAGGGAGGGTTAGCTCCCCAAATAGTGATGACATTGACATGGTTATTTGAAGACTCTATATGACCCACCAAGGAGTCAAAGCCAGATATATAATTGGTGTTCATGATCTGCAAACTGGGTTAGAAAATTTGTTTGATGGTAACACACACAAGAGAACAAGAAACAAATGTTAGTGTTATCAATAAAAGATTACCCTACACAGGCATATCAAGAGAGATACTAATTAAGAAATGAAAAGTCTACAAAGAGAAAAGAGGTAAACTAAATTCCTCCAAATGCTAACCAAAACATTTATAGTGGCTCCTCCCTTTTTCCTCTCCTCTCCAAGTTCCAAACTAGTGTAGCTCTCAGTAGCTTTTTGCACTATGGATGCCTTATGGAGGTTCAATATTGTAGATGATTATGAAAAGTATGCAAATGCAAGCTTAATAACCAAAGAAAGATGAGTTATCTAAATGCTATTTGTTAATTTTAACCAAAAGTGGGAATATGACTAATTATGCTAAATGCTCTCTAAAATCCTATATAACTTAGATGCATACTAGTTTTTAGGATTTGGATTATGAAAAAATGGGCTCTATTTATAGGAAAAATGGAGCAATGGATGGTTGAGATTGAGTAATCTCAACAAGGGTTAGGATTGAATGATATTCAATCCATGTGAGGACTTTCAACCCAATCCAAGATGACAAGTGTCAATATGAGATAGGTTGAGAGGAGAGGGAAGAAGCATTAAATGCTTGACATGACCTGAGGATTAACTTGGGAGTTAAGGTCAAAGTTGGGTTGAGTGAATAAATTTATTATTCAAAGAATAATGCTTTTATCCAATGGATAAATTCTTGTGCAAAGGCTAAAGGGATAACCATGGTCAAAGTAATAAATGCTTGAGAAGACACATGGGTCACATGAGGGTTGAGTTAGGGGTCAAAGTCCCTAACCATGGGTGCAAGTGGATTTAACCATTAATGGTCATGTAAGAGCTATGTGGTTTGGAAGACTTTAGAGGTTAAATTGTTGAACACACAAAGCATTAAATGCTTTTCAAAGACTTTGAAGTCTTTGAGAAGTGACTCCAAGTTGCTTAGGAATGTGACAATAATTAGGGGATGGATTAGGCTAATTAGGAAGGGGTTAGAAGAATCTAGAAGGGGGGTTTAGGAGTGCAAGCAGATTTGGTGGGTGAGGAAAATAGGATTTTAATTAAAATAAAATTAATTTATTTCAACTTGTGGTTGCAACTTGCATTTGTAGGAAAATGCAAGTGGGGGGAATAAATGATTTAACTAAATGTTTTTAATTATTTATTTAAAAGAAAAAAGGGGATTAAATTAAATAAATAAGATTTATTCATTTAATTGATTGTGAATTTGGTTTAATGAATTAATTAAAATAAATTGAATAATTTGTTTAATTAATAGGATAATATTTTGAAGATGAATTAATTAAATATTAATTTAATTAACTGATGGCTAGTGGGTTTTTAATCAAATAAATAGAAAATATTCATTTAATTAAAATGGATAGATTTATGTGACTATAGGTGTAATCATAGTTCATAGCTTTAGATGATGATGCCTTGCCTTTGTCATGCTTTAGGAAAGGTTCTTGGTACATCTTGAGTTTATTATTATTGTTACCAGGTTTTGTTGTTGCTACCTCAATGCCACCCTTATCAATGAGGTCTTGAATATAGTTTTTCAGTTTCATACACTTTTGTATATCATGCCCATTGATGCGATGATAGTCACAGTACTAATCATTCTCATTATACCACCTAGTTTTAGGTTGGTTAGGATCAAATGGGAGGTTTATAGAAAAGACAACCACACCATCCTGGACAAGCTTTTGAAACACAACCTCAATGGGCTCAGCAAGAGGAGTATACTCCCTTGGAGCCTGATTGTTAGATCGGGGTGGTCGCCCTTGGACTGAGACATTGTTGGGAGGCCTTTGAGATTGATTTTGATTGTTTTGGTGATTGTTGGATTGATTGTTTGTGGTGGGTCTTGGAGGAGTGGCCACAATTTAGACCTACTTTCCATCAGTGACACCATTATTGACTACATTCTTATTTATAGACCAAAATTTTGGTTTATTTCATTATGATAAGAGGAAGTATTCTGATTTGATTTCTGATAATGCATTAGAGTGCCATCCTCTAACAAGACATGTTCAAGGGCTAAGCCTTTATTAGTCAACTTTTGGAAGGATTTTAAACACTAAGTTGTCAAGGGTTTTGATAGTTCAGGTACCATATTTTTTTGGACTAATTCAATTTGATGTTCCTCTAGGATATCCTACTGGAATTTCTTGATAAGCTGTCACCACCTCTGTAAGAAGTTGGTGAAATTTTCTCCAGGACTCTATTTTATGTTACAAAGGTCCATCATAGAAACATCATTGACAATGTTGTAAGCATAGTGGGCCACAAAATTTTCTACTAAATCTAGAAAGGAGGTGATAGAACCTCTAGGCAAAGATGAGAACCATGCAAGAATATCTTCCATGAGACTCTTAGCGAAGATTCTATGAAGATATAAATCACTATATGAGACTTCTTGGCATAAGATGTGAAACTCACGAAGATGGTCTCGGGGGTCCCCCTGACCCTCATACTTCGTGAACTTTTGCATCTCAAACCCTGGCAGGTAAGGTGCAACTAATATTGAAGGATCATAAGGACAAGGACATAATTTCTCAAATGAATAATATTTTCTCTAATTAGTCCCTTCCTTCATATTTTTGATGATGTTCTTCATGTCCTGAATTTCCTTGATTATATCATGTTGTGGGTCTTGGACATGATGGACCATGTTTTCCTCGAGTATCTGGTGAGTTGTGGAAGGTATACCACCACCACTAATATATTGGTAGGATGAAGAAGTAGGAATGTGAGATGCAATGACCGATGTGATGGGGACTTGGGAGGTGACAACTGGTTGTGACCCATGGATTGTTGTGGTGTGAGGAAGAGAAGTATTGATGAAATTAGCAGTATTGTTGAGAGGGATGGAAGATTGGGGAATAGAAACATGTGGGTGAGTAGAAGAGGATGGCATAGAAGCATGTTGGAGAATAGACATGATCAGATTGGATAATGGTATAGATTCCAAAAAGGAAGAAGGTTCGATGGAAACCACAAAGATGGATATCACAGGTGCTATAGATTGAGGATGAACAATAGGTGCAATAATGTGAGTAGTAGGAAATTCTCCCTATGGTTTTGGATCAAGAATGGATCTATCGAAATTAGGGGGAGATGAGCTCCATTTTGAATGAGGGTCTTCAAGAGACCACTAGGATTGTGGTAGAAGAATTTCTCCATCATTTTCAAATTATATGAATCCTCTAGGAATGCTCACACTTCCGGGGAGAGATCATCTTGATCAACCATGTTAGGGTCTACTTGTGGTTGCGGATCTTGAACATTAGGTTGCACATTTTTTCCTTGCATGGAATCTTGTGTAGGGTCTTGATATAGGATGCTAATGTCTGACATGCCATATTGCTGTTTGGCCATCTTCTTTTGAAACCAAGTTATGACCATACAAGAATAATCTTGGAAGAAAAAGCTTGGTGAAAGGACAACGAAATTTTTTGGATTTTGATTTGATTTGGATTTGATGAAGTTGGATTGAATGATTGATGGGGTCCCTAGATTAGGACCTAATTTGATCAAGATAGCACCTTAGTCCTTGGATGAGGATTTTAGGTTGGGGATATTGATGAAAACCACAAACAAAGTGACAGCCAAGTTGGGTGAAATTTAGACCTTAGGATAGTGATCAAATTCTCTTTCTACTAAGGATTGACTGATGATCCTAAGAAAAATAAAGACTTGGGATTGGGGTTTTGATCTATCCAAAATATGAGCTAAAGGTACTTGGGGGAGATTCTTTCCCAAGCACAGAATCTAGATGATTAATTGACCTAATATGAGGCCTAAACAAAACTTCACAAGGTATACAACCTTAGAATGAGGTTGATTTGATTTGGATGATTGATTGAAGGATTAGAAATTGATTGATTTTGATTAAGGTTGATTATTTAGTTGATTTATGTGCTAAGTACTTGGAAAGTGTGGATGATGAAAGATCAAAGAAGGGTGATAGTGATGACCATATTATCCTTGGGATGGAAATGACTCAATAAGTGATAGGTTTAGACGGAAAATTGTATGAAGGGATGTGACCACCCTGATTTTGATGATAGTTGGTATTGAAAGACAATCCTGATCCTTTGTGTAGGGAACAAACTCTTAGTTCATAACTAGCATAAAACTCATTGCTATGACCATGAATAAAATCATGATATCTATGCAAGAAGGTCCTATGCTTAAGCAAGAGTTTGCAGTTGGTGTACCAAAACTTACAATGTCTAACAAGTTGGGCTTGAGTGAGCTTCTTCTTCTTGATTGGACGATGGATAGATTTATGGGGATGCTTGTACAACTTAGGCTTATGCAATATGAGGTGAAAATGAGGTCGACTAGATTGCGACTTTGACTATGAAAGGTGTGGAAATTTGGAAAGTGGGGAGGTTGTTTGTCAATCTACTCTTGGCAAGAAAACATCAAGCATAGAAAACACATTGGCCAAGTGTAACACTAAATGTCAAGTGTGCAAGTGATGTGGGGCCTACATTAGCCCAAATTAATTTTATGGGTATAACACAAATGAAAACACTTGAAGATAACACAACTTAGGCTAGAAAGTGGAAACCACTTGATAGACCCCTCGTATAAGTAATACCTCACTCAGGTGGACAACTAGAGATTCTGGTAGCACTAGCCCCCCTCCACGACACTCACTTCTTGGGCATACCAGATTCTCTTACTCCAAAGATCCAAGGATCTATTAGATGGGGATTTTGTGTCTCATCTTGAGTGGATACATGAGTAACTTCTGGGTACGATTCGCATCCCCTGCACTATCAAATGTAGGATTTTGGCCACTAAAACTAGTATCTAGTGGAAATTTTGAGGGATCACCAAGCCCACGACGGATTCTTGAAGCAAGCCACTTAAGGCTCTAATTGAGCTTATTGGTGTAGAGAAGGCCCCAACATATGTCGAATTCACTTAGCACTCCAGTCGCTTGACCAACTTATTTATATAGCAGCTTGGAAAACCCGCTCGAGATCACATCGAGAGAGTTGATATCCTTGATGTGTCCCAATTTGAGATACCCTTGTGGGGTGATGAAATCCCCAATCAAGAATACCCCTTAACTACCAAAATAAAAAAGAGGGTTTTGTTGATCACTCGTTCTCTTACACCCAAGATCCACAAAGGTGAGGGGAGAGGATACTAGAGTGCAACGGTGGGTCCACCCAACACTAAATGTGAAAATGCACCAAACACAAAAAACAATGGTTCATTTTAATCCCACATGTTCATAATTTTCTAACTAGAAATGCAACAAACAAACTACTTTAGTGGGAAAAAGTATGTCTTGGACCAATGTGTTGCAACAAAAATAGTTAGTAGTCTTAGTTTCTAGTCTTCAAGAGATGGTGTAGACCTCTGAACCTCAAAATTTGATTAGTAAACAAAAATCCCCAAGGATACAACGCAGACCTTATTCAAGAGGTAGACACGTTGCAGCACCTGAGAAGGTGTTGATTTGCCTACGCATGCATTGAAGTAAGTCTTCTACCAAAAAAATAAAAAGTGGGAAAAAATAGAATTGAAAATTCAAAAAATTTAATCATAGTTATACCTAACTGAACCTGCTGGTGAAGAAGCTTACGTGCTAATGTGCATCCATATGCACTAAAAGAAAACACAGAAACAGTTAGTAGGAAAACCAAAAATTAGAAATTTTTAAATATCTGTGGGAGCGGGCTAACAAGGTCTAGCAAACACGCTGGAACCAGGGCGTGGGCATTGATCCGCCTTTGCATGTGCTGATGCACAATTAGCCCAAAAAATTTTAATTTTAAACTAAAATTAGGATTTAAAACTTGACAATTTTTTTTAACTGATTTTTTGAATTTTTTGTTTGTTTTTCAACTAATTAAGAACATAAATTAAATTTAAATCTAATCTACCAAACAAAGTAAATTTAAAACCGCGGATGCACTGAAACTATGTCGTTCATGCTGATCGACAGTCTTGCAAAACGATGAGTTAGTGAAATTCAAATTTCAAACACTCACGTCGATGTATAAGAGCACACGTTGAAGCCACAATGCACACACTATTGTGCAGACACCCACACTGATCCGCAACCTATAACTGAAAATCATGGAAAACTTGCAAAAATGATTAGATTTTCAGGACATGGGTCCCATCGGGCGTGCCAAAATGAAGAGAAAAATCAAAGGATTGCATAATGGTTAAAGAGATAAAAAGCACAAAGCATAAACACTAAAAAGCATAAATAACCATTATACCTTCCCCAAATTTCACCTACTTCCTTAGATTGAGCTCTTGATGAGTTTGAAGTAGCATCCCTTCTCCAACTTGATTTGCTTAGCTCAATGGATTGATGTGGATGGCTCTCCAATGTGGACAAAAAATAGATCAATGATTGGATTGATGGATGTATGATGGATGCTTAAGTGAGATGGAAGTGGCTAAGTGTGGGTATGTAGGAAATTTGGTTATAGTGTAGGCTCTTGAATGGATTTTTGGGCTCAAGATGGCAGCATAAAATTACTAAGATTGGAGATGTCAAATGAGGGGATGGAGACCCCAATTTATACAATTGTATGGGGAAAAATGGATGGTCAAGATTGAAAAGCAATGGAGGGCTAGGATTGAGAGGAAGAGATCACATGGATCAAGGGACAATGACATGACAAGGGGGGTGGAGATCAAGAGATTTTTCGTAAAGGCATTTCTTGTCTCCACCCTCCGCAAGGTACATGGGGAAGAGTTCCCAATGCACCTAGGAAGGATAAAATGAATTAAGAATTCCTTGGAGGATGCACATGGTATTAAAAAATTCTAAGATATTGTGTGCATGGGGATTGGAAAAAGAAAAAGGAATTTTAAAATTCCTTGGGAAGATGAGAAGAATGGGAGAATGTGATATTACATTCACCCAAAAAGGGAGCATTTAAGGTGGAAGATGAGGAGGGGGCAAGAGAATTTAGCCATAAATGGCCATGGTTGACTTTTGTGTTTAATCATAGAGATTAGCCACTAAGAAGGGATTAAGGGGACTATTAAGAAGAATTAGGTGGGGATTAGGAGCAAGTGGGATTTGTAGGAGGATTTGACTAGGAGAGACAATGAGTGGGGTAATTAAAATTTGAAGAATAATGCTAAGTAGGATTAAGAGGGTTTATAGAATAATTAATTAGGCCAATGATGGATTAGAAAAAGGTGATTTGTAGGAATTACTTGGATTAATTAATTAACTGAGATTAATTAATTAAAGCGGGGATTAAGAAGAATTAATTTTTTAGGACTTTAGAAGAAAAAGGGAAAATTGATTTATTAAATAAATTAATTATATGGACTATAGTGACAATATTAATTAAATTAAATTCAACTAATATTGAGAAGAATAAAGGTTAACACAATTAAATTAATTAATTATGTAGGAGGGTTAAATTAATTAAAAATAATTAATTTAAGCATCTAAAATGGTCAACATCTGAAACTCAAGAACACTCAAACAACAACATCTATCATGAAGAAAGATAACTTTCAGAGCACCAAATCACAAACCATCTGAAATGAAGATGCACACGACCATCCCAAACAATCTCTTAAAGTCTCAGCTCAAGATCTGATCACACCAGAATATACCGGAGGAAATATTGAACTCTACAAAGCACTTGATCAGATAAATAAACTATAAACTGGATCATATGATTTGATCAATTAAGATTCCTGGATCACCAAAACCAATATAGAAGAATATAATAATACTAGAGATACTCCATACAAAAAACCATGATCCCAATAAACCAATCTACAATCACTAGAGTAGGAATATGTTGATAAATGACAACAACATATCCTAGCAGCAACAATATCCAAAAATCTCCCGCTTTGTAATTGATGGCAACATATGAATGTGAAAAGCAATCAATGCAAAGAAAGAAAATATCTCCAACAAACTCCCCCTAAGATCAAGTAGATAAAATAGTTTTTCACATGCTTCTCTCCCCCTTTGACAACAATGCCAAGGATCTAAAAATAGAAAACCAAACTCTCCCCCTTAGATGAATAAATCATGATTCTCTCCCCTTTAAACACTTAACCAATCTAATAGACTACTCCACTAGAGGAGAAACACCAACTAATCAATCTGGATAAAGAGATAAGATTGTGAAGTCCATCGGATTGATGTGACTTAATGCATCTATTTATCATCAGGAGGGGTATATACCCCTAACTTGTCTCTCAAATAGGCAAATGTATTTGTAGGTAAAGGCTTAGTGAAAATATCAGCAATCTATTCCTTTGTAGATACATATTCCAACTTTACTTCTTCTTCACTGACTTTTTCTCTTAAGAAATTATATTTAATTGACACATGCTTAGTCTTTGAATATTGCACCATATTATTTGACATGTTAATAGCATTGGAATTATCACAATATATGACAATAGGCTCATCATAAATAACTTTGATATCCTTCAACATTTGCTTCATCCAAACTACCTGAGTACAGTTGCTAGCAGCAACAATGTACTCAGCTTCAGCAATAGATAAATACACCAAGTCTTGTTTCTTACTTGCCCATGAAACCAATTTATTACCTAAAAATAATGCACCACCAGAGGTACTCTTTCAGTCATCAACATCACCCTCCCAATCAACATCAGTGTAACCACATAACATCAAATAATCATTCCTTGGATACCACACACCATAATCCACAATTCCTTTCAAGTATCTGAATATTCTCTTCACAACAATGACATGACTCTCTTTCAGATCAGCTTCATATCTAGTAGCCATGCACACAACATGCATAATTTATGGTCTAGTTTGAGTAAAATATAGCAGTCCACCAACCATAGATCTATAGAAAGACTGATTAGCTTTCAAAGATTCATCATTTTTAGACAATTTGGAGCTAGTCACTATAAGAGTTCCAATTGGTTTGGATTTATCCAACCCAAACTTCTCCAATAATTCCTTCACATATTTAGTTTGAGATATAAAAAATACCTTTTTAGCCTGTGAAATCTACAAATCTAAGAAAAATTTCATCTCTCTTATCATAGACATCTCAAATTATTTCTGCATATCACTAGAAAACTTCATGCTCAAGTTATCATCTCCTCCAAATATAATATCATCAACAACTTCAAAAATTAAGATGTTATCATTTTTAACCTTAAAGTATAGATTACTATCAACAATACCTTTATTAAATCCCAATTTTAGTAAATACTTATCCAATCTAGCATTCCAGGCTCTAGGGGCTTGCTTCAATCCATAAAGATATTTCTTCAGTTTACATACCATGTATCCATCATCTGATAATGAAAATCCATCAGGTTTCTCAATGTAGACTTCTTTTTCAAAATCACCATTTAGAAAAGTTGACTTGACATCCATCTAATGTACCTTGAAATCCTTACAGGAAACATATGCAAGCAATAGTCTAATAGCTTCAAGTCTAGCTACCAGAGAAAAAGTCTCCTCATAACTAATTCTTTCTTTTTGTGATTATCCTTTGCATAACAGTCTTGCTTTATTTCTGACAACTTCATTGGCTTCATTCAATTTGTTCCTGAATATCCATTTGGTACCAATCACTTTCTTATCTTTAGGTCTAGGTACAAGTTCCCATGTGTTATTGTTTTCAATCTGGTTCAATTCTTCTTCCATAGCCCTTATCCAATTTTCATCTTTGCAAGCTTTAACAACATCTTTAGGTTCAATTTAGCAATCAAACATACCTTTTCAACAACTAGACTTCTTCTAGTCATCACACCTTTATTTTTATCTCCAATAATCTGATTTTCAGAATGATTCAATCTTACATACCTCAGAGTCTTCTGATTATTTTTATTTTCAAGTTCCCACATCTCTCCATCGACAGTAGCAACGCTCAGATTAACTATATCTACCAGATCATTCTTCTTCAATTCTTTAGTCTGAAAAGGTGTTAAAACAATATGTTGACCATCATCATATCTGCATGCTCTAATTTATTTTCCATAGTTCTCATCAACCTTCAAATTTGCACTTTCTACTATCTTTCTCAGTCTCTTATTGTAGCACCAGTAGGATTTTCTCTTTGTTCAATATCCCAAGAAAATTCCTTCATCACTTCTTGCATCAAACTTTCCTATATCCTCATTTCTCTTGATATAACACTTGCTACCAAAAATTCTGAAATATCTCATAGTAGGAACATGACCAAACCATATCTCATAAGGAGTCTTACCAGTATCACCTTTTATATGAACTTGGTTGAATGTGTAAATAACAATGATAACAACTTCTCTCCAATAGACCTTCGAAACATTCCCTTCAATCAACATAGTCATAGAAACATCCAAGACAATTATGTTCTTCCTTTGAACAACTCCATTATGTTGTGGGGTTCTAGGAGCAGATAATTGTCTTCTAATCCCATGCTTCTCACAAAATGAATCAAATTAACCAGAATAGAATTCTCCTCCTCTGCCAGATCTTAGACATTTCACCCTCAGTCATGTCTCAATCTCAACCTTTTCTTTGAATAATCATCATCCTAGAATAATCATCAATTAGTAACATGAAATTTATGTCACCTTGCACACTTCTAACATTTGTAAGTCCACATAGGTCATTATGCACAAGATCTATCAATCCATCCGATGTATACTTCTTTCTCTTGAAAGAAATCCTTGTTTGCTTACCCATTTAATACTCTTTACATACTGGATTAGTAGGCTTAACAATTTTAGGCAAATCTCTAATAGCTTGTGTAGAACTGATCTTAATCATTGAATCAAAATTAGCATGACACATTCTCCTATGCCACTACCAAATTTCATCAATCTGAGCAATCAATTAACTTTTCTCACCAGCATTCAAATGAAAGATATTACCTTCAGTCTTAGTTGTAGATGCAATCTCTATACCAGAGGCATTTAAGATCTAGCATTTTCCATTCTTGAATTGTAAATCATAACCTTTGTCTACCATTTGTCCAACACTTAAAATATTATGCTTCAAACTTTCAACATACAAGACATCATCAATATTATGCTTACCATCAAAGGAAATAAAACCTCTACCATGGATCACACAGACTTTGTCATCTCCAAATATCACTATTCCACCATCATACCTTTCCATACTCACAAATTTTCTTTTATCACTAGTTATATGATTTGAACTACTATTGTCAATCACCCATTCATCTTTTTCTTCAACTTTATCAACTAAAGCTTTCTCCTCAATAACACAGCTTGTGGAATCAATAAGCATCGATCCATCTTCTTTGATAGCAATAAACACCACTTCATCTCCTTCTGATTCTTCATCTGGTACACCTTTATCAACAATATAATAACAATTCTTGTCATGCTTGTACTTTTGGTTAGGCTTGTAAGGTTTATCATACTTCTCATGCTTCTCATATCTATCATTCCTACCATGCTTATCAAATTTATCATGCCTATCATATTTAGACATTCTTCCCAGGCATCTAGAAGAAAAATGTCCTATCTTATTGCAAGAGAAACATTTCAGAGGCAATTTTCCATCATACTTACCAGCTCCCTTAGGCAATGTCTGAGCAATCAGTGCTTCAAGCTCTTCCAATTCTCTTTCATATCTCAATATTCTACATTCTTCAGGATCATACTTCTTATTTCTGGATACAGATGCTCTAAATGTTGTCTCAGACTTTCCATGTGATTCACCAAATTTTCTCAATTCCAATCCAATAATCTTTCCAGCCAACATATCTCTTGTTACTGTAGTCACACTCTGGATCTCATCAATAGCAGCTACCTTATGTTTGTAAGAAAGAGGCAATGATCTTCAATACCTTAGTAATGATTTCATCTTCTTCAAGGGTTCCACCGACACATATGATACCTAGGACAATTTCATTTACCTAATCCATGAAAGTGTTTATGTTATCATCGTTTCCCATCTTCAACATCTCATACTTTCCTTTCAAACTCTGCAACTTAGCAAATTTGACTTCTTTATCTCCTTCATACAAGGTTTAAAGCTTCTCCTAGATCTCGTGTGCAGTCTAAAGTACCATCACATTAGTGATTTTTGAATCAGTTAGGGCGCTCAATAATGCTTCCTTTTCTCTAATGTTATTTTTAGCTTCTTTGATTTCATCAATAGTAACTACTCCATTCGGAGGAACAAAATAGGCATTCTTAGTAATCTTCTTGTAATCTTCTCCAAGGCATCTCAAGTGCACCTCCATCCAGTTCTTCCATATAGCATAGTTATTTCCATCAAATATCATAATCTCCTTAAAGATAACACCTCCAATTGTCATCCCGAATCTCCTCAAGAAGTTAAGCTTCTTTCGGAGGATCTAGCTTTGATACCAAATTTTGGCAACAACAAGGAGATAAAACTAAGAAGGGGGGATAAATTAGTTTTCTACTGAATCTACAAACTCAACCAAAAATACAAATCTAATAAACTGTAACAACAAAAAAGATAAGAAAATTTATAGCACAATACACAACACCAATATTTTGACGTGGAAAACCCGGTTAAGGGAAAAACCATGGTGGGAATCTACCCACAATAAGATGATACTCTACAGTAGTATGTGAAAATATTGCAATGGGGAATGTACTAGCATTCAGGAACACTACCTAGAGCTTACAACTTAAGATACAATAAACCGGAAAGATACAACCATCAAGGAAGGTTCACTACCTTACAAGGAAGTCTAACTGACTTACAAAAAGATTCTGACTACAATCCAAAATCAAATGAACTACTATAACAACATCTGTAAATGCCTGATGATAGTTTTGGTTAAGTACATTTGTCTACTCTACAACACCAATCTCTACTCAATCACAATAGAAAAGGATGAATCACTTGTTCATACATACACCACTCTCTGATAATGCGGACACAACCACAATCACTAAATTACATGAATATATCACCTATTAATACAATTCATCAACCCTGACAACAAGGATGGCTAAACCCTCAACTACTAATTACAAAATTACATCACATGATACAAAGATCGACCACCAAACCAATATAATCATATACATGACATAACATGGACCTAAATCAAATTCCCAAATGCTCAATACAACCGGTAATCATGCCAAGATCAACCGCAACATGCTACACCACCAAGAAAACTGCATAACATGAAGAACATCACCAGCTCAAAAAAATCACCAAAAAATCACACAACAATCAATGTGGATCATCAAAACAAATAGGATATACTTAGGAAACACTAGCAAGAACATTGGAATCATCAGTAACAACTTTACCAACACAACTTATCAAATCTTCATCGATCAACATCTAAAACTCAAGAACACTGAAACAACAACAACTGTCATGAAGAAAGATAACTTGCGGAGCACCAAATCATGAACCATCTAAAATGAAGATACACATGACCATCCCAAACAATCTCCCAAAGTCTTAGCTCAAGATCTGATCACACCAAAATATAACAAAGGAAATACTGAACTCTGCAAAGCACTTGATTAGATAAACAAACTGCAATCCGGATCATATGATATGATCAATTAAGATTTCTGGATCACCAAAACCAATGCAGAAGAATATAATGATACTAGAGATACTCCATAAAATAAAACATGATCCCAATAAACCAATCTGCAATCACCGAAGTAAGAATATGTTGACATCAATGACAACAACATATCCTAGCAGCAAGAATGTCCAACAAAAATACCCTAGAGAAAATGATTAAACTAACTAACAAAATAGAGATAATTTTTTTTTAAATCATCTTTAGATGCAACATAGTAAACTATCTTAAATCCAAAACATAGATTATCACCATAAGAATGCATAGAACATCATGATCAAAATCATAGTAACATATAAGGCAAGTGGAATCAACATCTTAATGATAAACATATGTATACCTTTATTCATTCTTTCCCTAGGGTACTTTAACATCACTACTTACTAGCCACATCTTAACAACATATCTACATCAAGAAATCATTAACATTTAGTACATTCAAGTTCTACTCATCACTTTTTCTTATCATGAGATTATAAACTACCAAGGCATACACACATAACCGCATTAACTAAGTAGGTTCATTTTAAAACACCAAATCAAATTTTCCTATTGCACTTTAACCTTGCATCATGAAACTACCTACATCTTACTCCTTCAAATGGAGCTAGATTAATTCCTTAAGATTATTCCTTACACAATGCATCAAGATTAATAACCATACACATATACAAGATTATAACAATAAGTGCTACTCTTCTTTCCAATTCGGAACTTTTATTAAACCAAGTAAGAATCATATGACATAACAAGAATGCACTAAATATAAGCATCCAAATCCTAATCCATCATAAGATCTCATTCCTAACTCTTACCATGATTTTTAAAAAAATTTGGTCCTCCTTCTTAAAACCAAAGTTATGGTCCAAATTTTGTACCTAGTCAAACCCATCTTTGCATTCTTCATTGTTAGTTAGTCATATATTTCTTGAACACTTGTACCATGTCATTGTCATGGTTCAATATTTCTCAAATATACCGAGTCCCTGACTTTGTTCCATAATTCTAAAATCCAACGAAATCCCGACACTTAATCCTTAGTGGTTGATTAAAGTAATGTTATGTTCCCAAGGAGTTATTGGAGAAACAAAGGAAAAGAAATTGATTACATGGCTTTTGGCATCTTTGATTTGTTACGAAATTGTCATTGACATATAATTAAAATTCTAAACTAAGCTTCATAGTTCTACATCACATAAAGAATGCAACATCATCGACAATGCAGGTCAAACATTTGACATAAATCTCACTGGAAGTTTGAATAAGCCATAAATATGCAATGGAAGCGTTGAGTCAAGTCTTTGATAGGTTCATAAACAGCATGATTACCCATAAATGCTTTGAAATTTGACTTATTGAAAAATCATAAAGATAATGTGTAGTCGAGTAGTCGGCTCATTTAGCAACTTTTGAACCGAATATTAGTAGGTATATAAGTTTGAGTTTTTCCCGACTACCCGACAACATTCTTGTTTGGTTCTAAAAACACCCCAACTCCTCGACATGGTTCCAATAAACATCAAAGCTCCTGACACTTCATTCAAGAGCCACGTGGTATATTAGAATTGGTGCAATGAAATTTATTTCACCATGGAACAATGTACAGACATGCTAGCCGACACACTTAGTATGAAAACTCAAAAAAAATTGGTGGATAGCTATCAATATGCAAATGATGTTGAGCAATTTTACTAATGTTGTAGTTCAAAATTGTCAGAATGGCTAAAATCAATGAAACCCAATCCCTTCACTATGACAATGAATTTGGAATGGTTAAGGCCGGATTCGCAAGAGATAATGCTCCTGGTGATGTTTACCCCAGTATTGTTAGAAGACCAAGGCATACTGGTGTGATGGTTGGTATGAGGGAGAAGGATTTATATTTTGAAGATGAAGCTCAATCCAAGAGGGGTATTTTGACTCTCAAATACCCCATTGAGCATAACATTGTGACCAATTGGGATGATATGGAGAAGATTTCACATCATGCATTCTTCCATGAGCTCTAAGTCACCTTGGATGAGCATCATGTTCATCTCACTGAAGCACAACTCAACTCCAAGGAAAATTGGGAGAAAATGACACAGATAACGTGCCTGCCATTTATATCACAATTTAGGGAGTGCTTTCTTTGAATGCAAATAGATGAACAATTGGTATTGTGTTGGATTCTAGTGATGGTTTTACACACACTATCCCAATCTATAAGGGATATTCTTTGCCTCATGCCATCCTCAAACAAAACATGGATACATTTTCACCAGAACAACAAAGAGAGAAAAATTTTCATGACATGAAAAAAGAATTGGCCTATGTGTCTCTTGACTATGAAAAAGAGTTGGAGACTGCAAAATTAGCTCTTCAATCAAAAAGAACTATGATCTTCATGATGGTCAGGTGATCAACATTGGTGTAGAAAGGTTTAGATGTACAGAGGTTTTTTTCCAACCATCTCTAATAGGAATGGAAGTTGCCGATGTCTATGTGACTACATACAATTCCATTATGAAGTGTGAGGTGGATATTCGTAAGACTTGTATGGAATGTTGTGCTCAGTGGTGGGTCCATATTGTTCCCTAGAATTGTAGATCAAATGTGTAAGGAAATTACTATATTAGCTCCCACTATACTCACAGGAAGAGGAAGAGAATTTATTTTTCTTTCCATAATGATTTTAAAAGAAATAGTTATGAAACTGAAAAGATAGATGGAAAGGTTTTTTTAAGTATGTAACAAAAAAATTGAGAATGGGGGGCAGTCAGTTTTCTTCTCAATCACAGTTTTTTCATATAGGGAAATGAGTCTGTGAACTAAATTTTGTATTGGGAGGTGAAGGAAATGTTAATAAAACTATGTGTTTATATATGTTTCCTTTAAATTGCAAATTCCTAAGTTTTTGTAATATTTTCTCATTGCAATTCCTATTATATGAAAATTATGTGGATTGTTATTTCTAAATATTTGAATTCAAATTGATTAATTTATTATGAAGATTCGTTACTCAACTTTTTCTTGTTTCTTATTCGTGGTTATGGGAGAGGGGAACTTTGTGTCATTTTTTTGCATTCACTTAATTCTAGATTTAACCTTTCACATCTATTTCATGGCCATGGGTAGATGGTAGTGTGCCTTTTCTAAGTTTTGGTTAAAAGTATACCATGTATTTCCGTTCCTGCCATAACTTTCGAAGGTAGTTGCGCCTTGTAAAACAAGCAGAGAGCACTTACAAATATCATTGCAAGACCGGTGTTTGTTCTCAACAAAATTTGAAGGTGGCTCCCTAAGGATGGAGGTTGGTGACTCTATGTTTAACTTGAAGATCTCTTGGTAGCAGAATTCTAGTGTATGTTATGGCTTTTCTTGTAGCCCAGCCATGGGGAGCTCAAATCAGAGCCTTGGCTTTGCCCCAATACTTAGCTTTTCCTGAAAGATCCAGAAAACATTTTCCAAGATTTTTTGGAGACAAAACACAAGATTCAGAAGATCATATTAAAGCATTCACTATTTCTTGTGGGATTCTTGGAGTGCAAGAAGATGACGTGTTTGTGGGGTTGTTTGTTGAAAGCCTCATTGGAGATGTAGTAGAATGGTTTCAGAATTTGGAGTAAGGATGCATTACTGATTGGTACAGTTTGAAGGTAAGGTTTCTTGAAATATTTAAACCTAAGGTTGATACTTATGAGTTATTTCTTAAATTATTTTAAATACAAAAGGAAGAGGATGAACCTATTAGGGACTTTGTTGAAAGATTCAATCAATGCCTTGAAAGGAATCCTTGGGAGTATCAACCAACTGAAAATAATCAGTTATGTGTGTTCATTGCTGCATTACATCCTAAAATTAAATTCTTGTTGAAGCATAAGAAGGTGCAAAATTTAGAAGATTCTCATAAAGAAACTATTTAAATAGAAGATGATGTGATTATACTTGGAATGAAATGCATAAATAAAAGTATAATAAAAGTCCTAGAATCTGAATTGTTTTTTCATAATTAGGATTTTTATTTAAAAAAGGAGCCTTTGCAAAAGAATCTTTTACAAAAGGAGCAAAGCCAATGACATCTATTTTTTCTTGTAAAAAACTAATGGTGTTTGATGAAACACATTTCCAAGCATCTTCTGTGATTGAAAATGAGGCATCTAACATTGCTAGAGTTTATTATTTACATGTTGATGAAGCTAATCCTTTTAAAATGTAGATGTCATTCAATTGAGAGAGTTGGCGACATGCCCAACTACAATCTCTACTTAATAGGGTTTTGATGATGAGAAATTAAACAAGAGTTTGTTGGAAAAATTATTTTTTTTGGATTTCAAGGCTTTCACATTTGAGATTTTTTATTTACTCCTAGCAAATGATTTTAATGAGGCAAACATAAAGAGACAACATAAAGAAGAAGTGTGTAGTCATGAACAATTAAAGGATGTATCTAATACTGATGTATAATCAAATTATGAATCATTTCAATGCATTTACAACCATGGTAATGAAGAACTGTTACATAATGAGTATTTAGAAAACTGTGAAGATGATGGAAAACATATTAAGGAAATCAATCATGCACCACCAATGAAATATCTCACATGCAATTTGATTTTGAGACATTCAAATTTAGTAATTAAGATTATGAAGACAAGCTATACTTAGAAGAATTCAACAATCATCCTGTACTAGAATATTTTTGTTTTAGAGATAAATTTGATGTTGCATTCTTTGAAGGTAGACATCTGGAATGTTCAAATTCAGATAAAAATGTTCCTATAGATCATCCTCGCATTCTTCATGAAGGTTTCCCTAATAGAGATCTGATTCATTATTCAAAGAATCATACAAAAGATGTTGTTATTCTTGGTAGATATTTAGATCAACTTACAGAACATGGTGTTAACACATTGTAGCTAGAAGTTCATAATGCAAAGTGGCTTTTTGGTTCCAATGTTTCTAAAAAGCTTTTACATGACATTATTATTGGAACCCTTCTTATAATAGTTGCAAGCTGGTAGTTGGGAATGATTATTTTTATTCATCAATCATTGTTCTGCACCGACAGATACTTCTCTCAACATGTTAATAGGTTCATGTGAGCAATCTAAAGCTTTCTTGAGGTAGGGGCTTTCGACCCTGTAAATAATTGTAAATAAGTTTTTTTTTTGGGTGTGTTGTAGGCTTTCCAATTTTGGCTTTTTGGTTCTTGCTCGGTTCCCCTCCATCCTTGGCAGAGAAGCTCCATGTTCTTCTACTACCTCCTAAATTTGTAGCCCAATGAATAAGGAACTAGTCCTCATTTAAGTCTAGATTCTCTTCATCCTATTCAGACCTCATACCTCTTCAAATCCTATTGTTACCCTGAATTTAAAAAAATTGGTCCTCCTTAAAACCAAAGTTATGGTCCAAATTTTGTACTTAGTCAAACCCATCTTTTCATTCTTCATTATCGGTCAGTCTGATATTTATTGAACCCATTGTTGGTATTTTGGATATGTTGATATGTTTTTGTCATTGATGTCAACACTTATCAACTCCAGTTAGCCTACTGGCACTTGGAGAATTGGTAATGTTCACCGGTAAGAAAGTGACTCATGCACAGTCACTAGTATCTTAATCAACAACAAGATATATTGTTCATCGACACTTGGAATAACATGGAAAACACTTGGTTATGTTGAAGACATCATTTGGACACTTTGTCTTGGAGATTTGTTCATTGGTATATTCGTGTTTGCATATTTGCAATTACTAGCAAATAGGTGCAGGATAAACACCGGTAGGCTTATCTATTCCAAATCAACACGACATGCTATGGAGATGATTTATTATTATTATAAATGCATTAAGCCAACATGTTGAATCAGATATTGCATTGGTATTGATTTACTTGTAAATTGTTTTATTGTAATATCTTTTGTAAAGCCGACCTATATATTTTGGTCCTAGGCTTTGGTATATATGTAAGATCTTATTTGTAAGATCGATATGCAATTGGGAAAAATATTTGTAATAAGGTATATGCGAGAATAAGTAGAGCTATACATGCAGACATCGTTTGAAGGTTGAAGGAGGATTTTGTGAAGACATATCATAACTAAACCTGTACTGAATCCAGCATATGAAGATGCTATTTTGAGCAGTACAACATTATTGAATTTAACCATCTAATTGTAGTCAATGTGACTCCCATTTGTGTTTGAGTAGTGATTTCTAGGCGCTTGGCCTTTCTGCATGTGCAGACCCCCTATTGTATACACATACTATCTATAGTAGTATCATCTGATTGTGGGTAAGGTTTCCCACTATGGTTTTTCCCCTTACAGGGTTTCCATGTACAAATATTGGTGTTATGTGTTGTAGATATTATTGTCTTTCTATTTCATGCATTAATCTTTAACAGTACAACAAATAACTGATAAACTGTCTACCGACATTAAGTTTGGTTTCCTAGTATTAAGCATTAAGTTTGGTTAAGTTGTTTTTGGTTTGAATTTATTTGACAACTGATTCACCCCCCCCCCTCTCAGTTGTCTTCGGGACCTAACACTCTTGTACCCTGTCATTGTCATGGTTCAATAGTTCTAAAATCTACCAAATCCTTGAATTTGTTCCATAATTTTAAAATCCAACAAAGGCCTGATACTTAATCCTTAGTGGTTGATTAAAGTAATGTGAGAGTTTGATGTGGCAATGTTATGGTCCTAAGGAGTTATCAGGCCCACAAAGGAAAATAAATTGATTATATTGATTTTGGCATCTTTGTTTCATTAAGAAACTATCATCGACATATAATTAAAATTTTGAACCAAGCTTCATAATTCTACATCACATAAAGAATGCAACATAATCGACAATGTAGATCAACCATTTGCCAAAAATCTTAATGAAAGTTTGAATAAACCATAAATAATGTACATGGACTATTTACCGGAATTCATTAAAATTAATGTACTCTCATGGAATGCCACAATCTTGAAATATGCAGTTGAAGATTTGAGTTGGGTCTCTGATAGGTTCATAAACAATAGGAATACCCATAAATGCATTGAAATTTGACTTATTAAAAAAACATCAAGATAGTGTGTAGTCGACTCATTTAGCAACTCTGGAACCAAATTTTAGTAGGTATGTAAGTTTGAGTTTTTCCTGATTAGCTGACAACATTCTTGTTTCGTTATAAAAACACCCCAACTCTCCAACATGGTTCTAATAAACATAAAATCTCTCAACACTTCATTCAAGAGCCAAAGGGTACACTTAGAATTAGTGCGATAAAAATTATTTCACCATGGAATTAAGTACAAACATGCTAGCCAACACACTCTTTGCGAAAACTCAAAAAATGTTGACAGATAGTTATCAATTTGCAAAAGATATTGAGAAATTTTATAGATGTTGTAGTTGAATTTTTTAGAATGGCTGAAACTGATGAAACCCAATCCCTTCTCTGCAATAATGAATTTGGAATTGTTAAGGCTAGATTTGTAGGAGATGATGCTCCTTGATATATTTACCCTAGTATTTTTGGAAGACTGAGACATATCAGTGTGATGGTTGGTATGGGGCAAAAGGATATATGTTGGAGATGAAGCTTAGTCCAAGAGGAGTATTTTGACTCTCAAATACCCCATTGAGCATAACATTGTGACCAAGTGGCATGATATGGAGAAGATCTGGCATCATACATTCTTCCATAAGCTCCAAGTTTCCCCAGATGAGCATCATGTTGTGCTATGTAAATGTGCTATCAAAGTTTGTAAAAACGCGGCTCTATCTTGTGAATGCGTGACTCTATTTCTTTTCCAACAAGTTTTGAGTTTTTCACCAGGATGATTATTTTTCTGCTTTGATTTGAAAATGTTTTGGAAACACCATAGACACAATGTTTTGAAATCAAAATGCACAGAAAAGTACAATTCCTATGGTAGGTCAGGACATTAGTTGTTGAATCTCACATGGGTTTCCCCAAGGCTACACTATTCAAAGTGGATACTTAGATGCTTTACCCCACTGGCTCCACCCTCGACACTCACTTCTCTAGGGAAGCCAAGCATCAACTCCCATGAAAACTCCTCATGGAAAACTTTGTATCTCTACTAAGAACTGTATGTATGTGAGCCGCTTCAGAGGTCCGACCTCCTGCACCAGCAACTAGAAGGATTTGGGCATCTACACAAAAGAGTTTTTAGTTAAGGCATCTGGTTGAATGGCCATACATGTGACATGTTATGATCCATTAAGGAAGGCCTCCCATCCTATATAGGTTGTGTTCTACAGGGTTTATGGGGAGTCATAATGTTGGTATGGACTAATCAACACTCATTGCCTATAAATTTTTCTACAAACATGATTTATTTATAGTGGATCAGAAGAGCTTGGCCTTAGCCCATTTCCACTTGGGTCATTCCCTCTCACCGAGCCTTAAGGGCTACTTAGGAGCCAAGCCCTCTAAAGGTTACACATTCTAAAAAGCGGGTCTAGTTTTCTGATCACCTGGTGGAGGCGAGAGCATAATAACCTACCACTTTGTGTAAACACGGTAAACAAAGGTTAATTTTAAACCCCTAAAAATTGATATAAGTGCAACTAATTTAAAGAAGACACAAATGCAAGTTGGATGTTGTAAATTGACCTCCTAGTTAAGCTATGTGAAGCAAGGATGGTGAATTAAAAAACCCCTAGTTAAACTAAATGTGATAAATTCATGAGAAATACCCTACAAAAGCACAAGTTAGCGGTTTTGAAATTTTTAGGTCTTTGACAGTCAAATCTGCAAAAAGTATTAGTTAATAGACTATGAAAAAATAAAATTTTACAAAGTATCTGAGTGAATGTGCTAAAAGAACATATGCATGACCAAAAACTATAAATGTGTTGCCTAAATCAATGAATGTGCAACTCTGAGCAGTGTATGCATGATCTTGTAGTGCATATGTATGAAAACTATTTAAATGTGTGATCAAAAGCAGTAAATGTGCTATTAAACTAGACAAATGCAATGCTAAATCTAATAAATGTGTTGCCAAAAGAAACAAATGTGTGAAAATCTTACAAATATGTTGCTAAACTACATGAATGCGTGAAACTGCTAAATTGTGAGAAAAAGATAGGATAATAGAAAGTGTGAGGCCTGAGCCACACGATAAGCACCAAAGTGTGTCAACTTGGAATTTTTACTTCAGAATATACCTGCAACTTGTTAGTTTTCAACAATAATAAAGCTAAAAGCTACATGAACTCCAAATTTAACCAATGACACAAATAAAGGAGTACAAAACTTAAAAGCTTATACCTCTATCCTCCTGTCTCATTGTGTCCTATCACCATTTGAACTTGGTTGCATGTGTTTTTCTCTTAGACATGCATTATGGTTGCTTCCAAGATGAAAATGATGAATAGACTGATAACTAGATATTGATATGATAAGCTAAATGATTATGAAAAAGCTATATGTTCAAATGATTAACATCAAATACCAAAGGCACACTGCAAATTGCTAAAATGCTTGGATATTCCAAACTCACGTGAATGCAAGATAACTCCTAGATGACTATTAGCTCTCAAAAATGCTTAGGAAATTCCTTTTTATAGACTTTCAGGAGCAAAAATCCCATGTGGTAGATATCAACAGTTGAGATTGAATCCTGTAGATTGGATGGCTATGTAAAGATTGGTTGGAATGTGAGAGATAAAAGTGGAAAATGTTCCTCCTACACCTCCAGGATGGAGGAAGAAGTGGAAGGAGAAGCCAAGTGTCAAAAGGCTAACCTTGACTAGAGTTGAAGACCTGAGAGAATATAGGATAGTTGGAGAAGATTTAGGGATATGAGGACAAGTGGACTCAACTCCCTCCAAAGATGTAGGAAGGTTGGAGGAAATATAGGATTGGTTGAGAAATGTGTGTACGTACACATTCTTTTATTTATGAATTGGAAGTTGAAGATAAGTGATCAATTAATATTAAAAAAATATATTAATATCATTAGCCACATAATTGATGAGTTGGCAAAAGAGAAAGTGATGTGGAGATGAGATGAGTTGGATTTGGAGATTAAATAATTAAGAAATTATTTAATTGATGAGAATATAGAAAAATTGGATAAAGGATTGATTAAATATTAGATATTTAATAAGATTGAATTAGAAGAATGATTGAATGAATTAAATTAATTAAACTTTTCAATTTAACAATTTAATAGAAGAATAAACATGAAAGTGAATTAAATAAATTAATCTTTTTCAAATTAATTATTTAATAGAAGAATAAACATTAAATAAATAATAAATATTTATTTGATTATTCATAGCCAATTTTGAGTGTATACATTTTGCCCCTCTTTAAAATGACGTTGAAACAACATTATTTTAAAGAATAAAATCAAGTCTCGATATTTCCCCCATCGGCGATGAAATGCTGATTACGTGCCCCCTCGAGAGATTGATTGTGAAATGTTGAATTTTTTTGAGTTGAGTGACGAATCTCACAATAAAATTATGAAAAGATTTGATTAAAAACCCTTGCAAATAAATTTATTTTGAAAAAAAAAAACTTACCACCTCTCTCCTCTATTAATAAAAATTAATTACCCTTCCAATAAATCAAAAATATAATTGTATAATTCACGTTGGGCCCATTTTGACTTCATTTTCCATTTTCCTTTTGGAGAAATTTGAGGAGAGCTGACTTGGAGTGTTGAGCTAGTAGGATGGTGGTCCCTTACGAGCAGCATTGATTCAAGAGAGTTTGTAGATATTAGCAACCCACATTGTATGGACCCTTGATAGGCACCCCTATTTTTCCTTGTCATACAATTTTTCTCATGATTTTCACATATTTTAGGTTAGCTTCAAATTTTTCTTTTTTTTATTTTATTTTATTTCGAACCCTTTTTTCGTGCATTTGTTTGATGTTTTAGCACATTTACATGTTTTGTTAGCGCTTCCATTTTTCTCACGCTATGTTGGGCTGCACATATGGTTGTTTAGCATTTTTGTTTAAAGTTTTCATGCTTTTGTCCTTTTTGGTCACACATACCCTTGTTATTGCGCATTTGCTATGTTTGGTCGCACTTTTTTGCATTTCGGTAGTGCATTTACTCTATTTTAGCACTTTCATTAAATGCAGTCACGCATCCATGTTTTGCTAGTGCATTTGTTGATATTAGGGCATTTTTTATGTTTTGAGATGTCATAGTCAATCTGATTGATGATGATTTTGATTCGATGTTGATATAGATAGATGAATTTGATTACATTTGATGATAGATAACCATGATTGATGGTTTTAGATTGGAGAGGACCTCTAAGAGGCCGGTTTAGTCTCTAATGAAGAGCTGATAGATTGATAACTTGATTTGCTGATAGATAGGATAGATGATTGACTTAGATAAGCTTCTTAGATTAAACAGGAGAAGTTAAATGTCCTCCAGTGTCAGGAGAAGTTCTCGACCATGCATCATTTAGTACCTAAGTTGACTACATCACATACCAGACATATAGATATTTGTGGTCTATGACATCTCCTGTACATGCCTGATATTAGGCATAACAGGGCTTTATTGACAGCTTTGGTAGAGAGGTGGCACAATGACCACAACACTTTTCATCTGTCAAGCGACGAGATTAGTGTTACCCTTGAGGATGTTTATAGGATTCTCCATATTCTTATTAATGGTGAGCTCGTCTAGTATGGTTATCATGAGATGGGAGGCACTGCAACATTGAAGACCATTTTTGGTGATGAGTCTATTGATGGTCCAGAGGTCAGAAGGGAGGATATGTTGATGCATTATGACACTCTCCCTTGCGTTTTGGCTGGATTAGTTGGTGGGTTGCTCTGCCCAGATAGGAGATCTCATGGATTGACAGTTGGTTGGGGTAGGGTTATTTAGAGTATGATGGAGCATCATATGAGATTTTCTTGGGGAGTCTACATGCTTTCTCATTTGTATCATGATCTTCATCAGGTTGTGTATGATGAAGCTATGAGTTTGTCCACTGGTTGCACTCTTTTACAGGTATGGTGTTGGGAACACATACCCATCACTCGACCAGTTCATGATCAAGTTTGAGGAGATGGTCAACCATATGTGTACCTATACTATGGCATACTTACCCAACATAAGATGGGCAAGCTTGAGTACTAGCGATGGGTGTTAGACATGATGGATTTAGTTGTCTAGAGACCATATGTTGATTGTGAGCCATGGTTTGATGATGCTCTGTCATTACCTATGATCATGCAAAGCATGTATTTGATTAGTTATACCCCATTTATTGTTGAGAGGTACCTTATTTAGCAGATATACAGGTAGTTTGGTAGGCCATAGGGTGTCACCTTATATGCTCGATCATACAAGGACATGCAATATTGGGGCCCTTCTCTTTCCTTTGATGCAACATATGTAGAGTTAGTAGCCATGCCCTTATTCCCTTTGATTTATGACCACATGTTTTGGAAGTCAGGACTACTAAGGAGTATGCTAGATATTTGGCAACACATCCTTTTCCTCACATTATAGATTGAGTTGATCCACCACCTAGCTTAGGAGATGAGGATGAGGACTTTGATGACCCTATAGTAAGGAGGAGGAGATGGAGGCAAGAGAGGACAGCTCAGGAAGAAGTAGTAGGGATGAGGGAAATGATGGCCAAGGAGGGAGGAGATGAAGATGGGCCAGAGTCCGAGGAGGACATTTTGGATGGATTAGGAGACGTCTTCCACCACCTATTAGAGGTAGCAATGTAGGCAGGGTTGGAGGGCGAGGTAGACCATTATTACTTAGTCTAGGCACAGGTGGTGGTCGATATGGTGGAAGAGATGGAGACCAGGGATGCAGGAGATGGGGTAAAGGTACACCAATTGAATTTGGTCAGATTGTTCCTGATCCAGGTGTACTAGCAGCACATGGGGGATTTGATGAGGAGTCTAAGGAGGATCCCAAGGACACTATACCATTGATTAAGTGCATGATTATTGGATTTGAAAAGATACCGGCTCCAACAAGTGGTGACATAGGTGAGGGATGGGTGGGTGGGGATGAAGAGTTGATACAGGATATGCCAGAGGCTTAGGATTAGGATGAGATGGGTCAGCTAAGACCATAGGTTGTACAACTCACAACTTAGGTTCAAGCTCTCACTTTTGAGAGGGATACCACCATACATGAGCGGGACACTACCATTGAGAGATATGGTTGGGAAGATAGCACACTAGAGCAGATTCGGTAGTTTGGCTCAGGTTCTCTCTTAGGTGATACAGTTAGATCCTTGATTCACACTAGGAAGGAGATTTCATAGTGGCATGGGTTATATGAGAGTGTGGTTCCTCCCAGTTAGAGAGAAGGCAACTATGTCTCCACATAGTGATTGGGCAGGTAGGGCCAAATAGAGAGTGGTGGTGTCATGGGACCACCTCATTGAGACAGAGATGTGGATCCTGTGGTAGGACCATCAAGTGGGGCACATCCTTCTCGATAGAGACATACTAATTCTAGTGGTAGTGCCACATGATTTGAGACTTGATTGTATTCTTATTGTATCATGGGACTTTGTACATTTTTTATTATTTTTGTTGATATCCTTGTATACTTGGATAGTTTATGATTTATGATGATATACAGACATGGACTCTATATGATGATGCTTTGATTTATGATGCAAACTATTGAGATTATGTTCTAATGATTTTATACTTGATGATCTAATTGAAGACTACACATGATCTATATGATGATGTTTCTATATGCCATGCATTATATGATGATGATTCTATACTTGTTCTTCTTTTTTGATGTATTCATTGATGATGATGACATGTTTATATGACATGATTTGATTTATAAGATTCTTATAATGATGTTATGTTGAGATACTTTGTAATGTACATGTGATGCCTATTGATGATGTATATGTATATATGATGATATAGATGATGTGTATAGATGAGATGATGCTTATAAATGAAATGGTTGTGATTTTAATGAAAATGGTGAAAATGATACTAAATGTTTATAATGATGATATGATGAAATGTTGCAAATGCAAATTAATTTAAATGCAAATGAACCTAATGGATTAATGTACCTAATATAATTTACAATGATTGATGATTTAATGAAATGCACCTAATGCAATTAATAATGAGATGATTTTTAGAGAATGTAAATGAATCTAAATGAATGAATGCAAATGATTCTAATATGATTAAATGAAAATGCCAATGTTTTTGTTTGTCCAAGTATACTCAGTCATTATTTCAACTATTGATCTTGAATGATAAGGATGCTTATAATGCAAATGAAAATACAATAGAAATGCAAAGACCTAAATGATATTGACATCTTTTCAGCATTTTGGAATAGTGCTTAAATTCGTCATTGAGATTTTAAATTGTTGTAAGAAAATACAAGCACCTTGATAATAAAGATTCAAGATGACCTAAGTACTTCTTACATGGATTTTGATATAGTAAGTAAATACAAGCATCTAGGTATAAGGAATCAAGATGAACTGAGTACTTCTTGCATAATAGACAAGGATTATCCCCTTTCATATATGACTTGGAACGTCCTCAATGATCTTTTGCTGATCATGTCCTTAGACAAGTACATACATTACTAAGAGTTAAATCACAAACAAAAGACAAAGAAAATAATCATACCCCATCAAATCTCCTCTACTCTTGGACATCATTGAGTTGCATAGGGTACATGATTAGCAAAAAACAAGATACAAACATTGATTCAGGTATGTCACATATACGTTCTCAAAAGTAGATATAATCATCCTGATCAAACAATTGTTGATATATATTATCACTTGCTTGTTGAATCTCCAAATTCTGAGTTACATGATTCAATTTTGTTTACATCCTGATTTTTCTTTGTTGTTTTATTGCTTGTCATTTGTTTTCGAAATCCAAATTATTTTTGGTTTTTCTAAGCTTTCTGATGTTTTTGGATTTTCTAGATTTTAAATGTTTTTGGATTTCCTAGATTTTAAAACATATTACTCCAGCTAATTTTTGGATTTTGCCCCTAGCTAAAAAAAAACTTTATTATGGATGTACAATAATGATCTAAACCATGGTGGGATACGATGCAGATAAGTGTTCAGATAAACAAGTACAATGACTATGCTAAGTATGTCCATGTTTGATAAGCTTTGTGAGTTGTATATTTCTGCTAATGGCTTAGGTCAAATGGATGTGAAAGAAAAGGCGAACTTATAGATAGAAGAGCCAACTATTAGATAGCACCTTTTGTCAGGTTTTCACCATCTAAATTTATTGCATTTTTTGATATATTTGATTTTTTTTCATTGTTTTTACTATTTTCATTTGTTTTTGTATTTTTTGCTTTTTAGGGATTTTCTCTTTTATATTGTTTTTTTATTTTATTTTGCTTCTTTTACACTTTTTATGGAATTTTGCTGATATTTAAGGCATATAACTTCTTGAGATGCATGGTGTTGATAGGTTCATTGAATAATTCACCCTCTAGTGTAGACAATCTATATGCTCCTGATCCATATGTTGCTACCACAACAAAAGGACCCAACCAATTTGGCTCAAATTTGCCCTTTTTTTCTCTATCCTGCTGGTTGCATGGATTTTTCTCAGAATGAGATCTCCTATCTGAAATAATCTTGGCTTCACTTTGTGATTGTATCTTCTCTCTATTCTTTGTTGATATACCTTCAAGTGATCTGAAGCATTTTGGGGACATTCTTGTATCAGTTCTAATTCTTGTAGCCTAGAGACTCTTTGTTCTTCTTCTGGGATGTCCCTTCAATGACACACGTAGAGAAGGTATCTCTACTTCAACTAGTAAGATTTATTCTTATCCATACATAAGGTAATACAGAGTTTCCTCCATTGGTGTACGAATACTACTGTGATATGCCTATAGAGTAGGGTTCAACTGAATGTGCCAGTCCCTACCAACCTCATTGATTATCTTCTTCAGAATCTTGAGGATTGTTTTATTTGATGCCTCAGCTTGACCATTTCCTTAGGGATAATATGGTGTTGTGAACCTATGTTGGATCTAGAATCACTCACATAGTTCTTTCACATCTCGGTTTTTGCATTCAGAAGGTTGAAGAAAAAATATTATTGCCTTGTCATGTTAGATCATTTTGAATAGTGACAGTAATATGGATTGATATGTTTGTGGAATCAGTTAGAAAATGTCTAAAATATCATAGTACATCTATTCATGTTGATGGAAGTGTTTAGGAAGTCTTATCTACAGTGATTTGTCAGGATAAGTGGTGGACAACTAAGAGGAGGGGGGTTGAATCAGTTGTCAACAAAGTATATTAATCAAACCACTTTATAACCTTTAACCAGAGCACATAAACATTGAATACTAAAATAGCTAAAATAGATACCGGTAAGAAATAAAACTTAAGAATGAAACAAAGAATTAAAAAATGTAACCATACCACATAACACCATGATTTGTATGATGGAAAACCCAGTAAAGGGAAAAACCATGGTGGGAATCCTACCCCCAGTCAGATGATAATTTTGTAGAAAGTATGTGATACAATAAGGGGCCTACACATGTAGGAAGGCACACTACCTAGAGCATACTTCACATTACAAAGGAGTCTCACTGACTACATAGAGGCTATAAGCACCTCAATATAATTGGAAAACAATCTAGAAGAATGAATTATTAGAGATAGGATCTACCATGCCTGATTACAATCCTAGTTAAGCTCAATATCGGAGGCCTTTGACCTCTTACATAAACCCAATTTGATCACCTATGATCAACCAAATCTCCTTCGTATATGATATTTCATTCCACGACCATGACCATTACATTTCCATTCCCATGATCTACAATGAGATCTTACATCAATCTATACAAACCCTAAGGCCTAAACCAATTAGGTTGGCCACCTAAAAGATATCACAATAATATCATTACATATATCCACATTACAATGATATGCCATGTCGGCTTTAGACCAAAACAACATTAATCAATCCATAAATCATCCTAGTAATGTTTAGAGAACACATTAACATGATACCGGTCCATAACCTAGATAGGTACTGGACCTAATTTGGGTCCACCAAGCCAAAGTGATGTCTCTAATCAATCGAGGCACGAACAATGTTCACCTTTTGCATCCTAAATTCCATCTAGAAGCCGCACCAACACCACTTGTGCATCCGATCACCAAGTCAATACCAATTGACCAAAACATACTTGAGAAACATGTAACACATCAAACCAAACATATTTCATTGATCTAAACATGTTGATAGTATCCAACCGATAGTCCGTTCTATTGGTAACACAAGTTCTTCTACCAGTAACCAACCATAATAGCTAGTGTTGACATCAATGACAAAACATCAATGCAACACATAATCAATTCCTTCATATTGCCAACATGATTGAGGTATGTTACACAGATAATGAGCTTGGCCAAGTAAGCTATTTTGATCTACATTTTTTCATGCTTGGGATTTATGAATTACATATTTAAAGGAGAGTATGTATATACATATTTTATCAGTTTCTATAGTTTTCAAAATTATGGCACAACGAAACATAATGATTTCTTTGTTAATATAGTTACTATGTTATTAGCTAACCTAGTTTGTGTTCTAGAGAGATCCAATAGAGGTTTACTCTGTGCATAGTGCTAGATATTAAGCTTGGATGTCCTTTGAAACCAAATAGATCCTTAGTGGGACCTACAAGATATTTTATCTTGTGTCTAACAACATGTAAGCCTTTCTAGGCAAGAACTATTACACGTTTGACATGGTTGACTTGCACATATGTTGTAGCATGTGTGCCCACTTGAGATTACACATGGACAACCTTTGGGACTAGATAAGCTACTTTATGGAGTGTGTGGAATGTTATTTTGTTTTGAGTAGGATGTGGGATAATTGGAATAAATGTTTACTTTTAAATGTTTTGTGTGGCTAACTCAAAAAAGGTTAATCATGTGTTGGGATAAATTACGATTGTAATTGCAATTTTAATACATATGTAGGTGTCTTAGATTAATTTCTAAGTGTACTTTGAGGTAAAATTTTAATACCATGCAAATTTGAGAATGACGTAGACTGTAGTATTGTAATTTATGTGCACCATTATTATAACATCATATGTTGTGTAGGAGAGTGTTTGGAAGGTGATTAGATCATATACAAGCTATGTATTGAAGTTGAATGTCTTATATTGATGTCATTATTATTGTTCAGATTGAAGTTCTAGGTTTTTAGTTGATGATCAGGTTTGGGCATAAGAGATTGGTGTCTCTAATGGGTTGGTTCTTCCAAGTATATTAGATGTATTGGTGTCCCTGGTAGGCTGGTTCCTACTCAATTGTTATAAGTGATCCATTATTTTATGAGGCTAAATTTGGGAAATAGATCTAAGAAACTATTCTTATTATGGTTTTTCTCATCTTGGTTTTCCATGTATATCTAGTGTTTATTGTGTGAATGTACATTGGTTAATGTGTTGGCATTGCATGAAGATTGCATTGAAGAAGTATAGTGTTTTAATTAATGTCAATAGAAATTGGTAATGAAGCAGTAAACCAACCAGTAATGAAGTAGTAAAGAAACCGGCAAGGAAGCAGTGAAGATCAACTGGTAACCCTAATCGATAAAACTTGGAGATCGGCTGTGATGATCTATGACCGAATGATGGTCAATGATGAAGATGCCACATAAGCATGTTTCACGTGATGAGTTTTGAAAAGGTTTTGGCACATAAAGATAATCATTTTTCTTGGGAATGATCAAATGCATAGTACGAAGTAAAAAATGTGTGATGAGTTACAAGATTCAAAATGCGGTGATCCAGGAGTGGTTGTAGATGCCTAGAAGAATGTAATGTTGATTGCATGTAATCTAACGATCAAGATTGAACCAATGTGTTTGTAATCTCTATAAGAATTGTAGGGTTTGTGCTATGTTACCGACCTAATGTATTTTCTTATAAGGTCTATGATTTGATTCAATGAATTGTTAGCAATTTGATAGAGTGTGGAAGTGATTGTTGCCGAACCAGGAGGTATGTCTGCAGAATGATGTGAAGGTAGATAGGAGCAGTAAAGGATCTGATTCAGCAAGGAAGTGCTATTTCTAGATCAGTCAAGAACTTGTTGTTCTCTAACCATTACAACAGTAAAATCCCTTAACCAGTTAGGGTTTAATAGGCTTGTTGTTAAAATCCTTTAACCAGGCGATCCATTATCTTGGATTTGAAATCCTTCACTAAGGTTACCTTTAACATGGTATTTATAGTCAATCCCTTAATCGGGTGGTCGTTAACTAGATCTATTCCTAACAGAACATTAATGTATAAGCTTCTAACAAGGCTTGGCTCCTAATAGGGTGAACTTCAAAAGAGTTCAAAATACTTGTGGGTATTCATCCCCACCATGGTTTTTCCCATTTGGGTTTTCCACGTATAAACTCTTGTGTCATGTGGTTTATGGTTTATGTGTTGATTACATACTTGGTGCTTTTTATTACATGCCTATTGAGTTTTAAGTTGGTGAAATTGATATTTGGATTTGTATTGTTTTTACTATTATTGATTCAGCCCCGCTCTTAGTGCCTTATAATTTTATCAGTTGGTATCAGAGCCTAACTTCCTTAAGGCTTAACCACTTGGAAGGGATCTCTAATCCTAAGGAAAATATGGGTGAAGAAATAAGCTATAGAGAAATGGCTAGAGAACTTGTTGAAACTAAGGATGAGCTAGAAACCATAAGAGGAAAATTCAAGGCTTCACAAGAAAAAAGGAAAGAACTGACTAAGAAATTATTAGAGATCTCTAACAGAAGCTCTTCAGATTAGGCAAACATTGATGCACTGGTTGAGGAAGTGGATAAATTGAATGGTGAGAAAGTTAACCTAAGGATAGAACTTGAAGCCCTTACAATTCGTATGAGTCAAGAACTTGAAGCTAGGTGGGTAGTTGAAGACCAGATCAAAGAGAAAGACCATGATATCTTTAAGATCAAGTAGGAGAATGCAACTTTGTATGAACAGTGGCATGAGGAGAAAGAAGAGAAAGAAGAAATCAAAGCATATCTTGATATGGCAATGTCTCTTAGAGAGAGTCTTATGAAGCAAAATGAAGTTCTTACTAAAGAGCTTATAGAAGATAATGAGAAGAGTGCAAAATTCAATAAGAGTTCTACTATGCTGGATGAACAAATCCAATCTCAAAGGATGAAAGGTGATACATCTAGGTTAGGATACAATACATCAAAGAAGCGATAACCTTTTGGTACCAAGAGCGAATATATGCACAAAGGTAAATCTGCTCCTAAGGCCCAGAAGCCTATTGATAAGAAAACTTACAAACTTGTTTTCTTTAACTGTTATAAACCAAGACATACTGCTAATGTTTGTAGAAGTAGATATGATGGTAATATTGGTTATAGACCTAATACTAGATATGTGCCTAGGAGATTTGAAGTTTATTGTTATACATGAAACATTTATGGGTATAGATCAGTTGAATGCATATATGAAGAAAAAAATCCTTCACATCACATGAATCCAAGACCTATTGGTGACCGGAGAAGGAATTTCAGTGATTGGAGGAACACAAATTGGCAAAGACCCTATGTTAACCAGTCTAGTACTTATGAGATGGAAAAGAGATTCAATGTGATTTATTCAATCTGCAATAATTTTGGACATGTGGCATGAACTGCAGAAGAAGAATGGGTAGAGGCAACTTAGGACCTTGGAGAGAATCTGGAATGGAATGCTATCATTGTAACAAACCGGGACACATTGCCAAGTTTTTAATAACAAAGAAGAACCAACTGGTGAATCATCCTGCAAACTGGAAAGGAAAGAAGAAGGTTGATATTGAAGAAACCATAGCTGAGATGAATAAGACTTGGAAGAAGAAGAGTGATGACAAACCATCTAGGGAATCAGATTCTTCACCTAATATGGAGAATCCCTCTCTGACAAACTAAGTTATTTTTGTCAAATCTTGAGTTGAACCCTTGGATGATGTATTATAAGTTAAATCTACATATTTTGATGCATTTTGATGTTTTGATGTGTTTTTGGATCACAACCAGTAAATATCATTGATTTTTTGCTATTGATAATATGCTTCAGAGTTTGCTAAGGCATTTTAGGGTTTTGTTGGTAAATGCATTTATTGCAGTAGTTAAAATGTAAATAAATTGAACTTTTTGAATTTAATTTATCACTTTACGTCTTGATAAGTTTTCGAAAAATGAGAAGAGAAGAGATAAGTTTGTGCAAGAAGCATTCAGATCATTTACCAACATTTGAGGCAATCAAAGTAAAGGTTGATTGGGTGATCAAGTATTGAGATTTTTTACGGTTGGAAACCCTAGCACCAAAGAAGAAGAGGTATTTATCAGTGAATCTTACTCTTTGCTTCAAATTTTTGCATATTGTAGTATGGATACTCCACATCTAGTTGATGTGACTGAGAGGGCAAGACCTGAATACAAATGATATCCATACAAGTCAGAGGAAACTGACCCTGTTGGTGCCCTATCCAGTGTACCGAATGTCATTTTGGTTGTAAGATCCTTTTATCACTATAAAATTGAAGACTTGGGAGTTTCAGTTATTTATGAGCAATACAGATCTCTATGTAATGAACATGGAAGATTGAAAGAACAATTTAGAAGTGTAGCCGATAAAAGTTTTCACCATGCAATCAATTTCATTCATGATTTTGATGACGGGTTGGTGAGATTTATTTTGAGCCGTATTCATGATCAGTTTATGTGGTTGGACAGACCTCACAAAATCACTAAGGAAGCAATCCATGTTGTAACTGACTTATGATCAACTGGTGAAGTGCCATTGCTTACGCCTATACCTAGGGATGATGTTGTGAAGTTAACCGGATCTAGATGGGATAAAAGAGCCATGACCATGAATGAGATTAATGATCTTGTTGTTAAATATGCATCAATAGTAATTGGTTATAGAGTTTTCTACTCTAGCAAAATGAATAGAATACTGGCAGTAGCTATTCATACTACCTACCAGATGATTAAGGAGGATGTTGATTATGATCTTTGTGAAGCAATCAAAAGTCAATTAATAGAAAATCTTGAAGCCGTGAAGAAGGAAAAAAGGCTGAGATTTAAATTTGGACAACTTATCATGGGTTTATTCTTTTATTTCCAAAAAATTTTCCTTGGTATTGGTGATGTACAATGGATAACCGAGACACTTGCCATATTGTAGATAAAGAACAACATTAGGATGATCAAAGACAAGTTTGATGATATCATTTGGGGATATTTCAAGAAATTTCAAAAGAAAATGCATGCAAGAGAGAGAATTCCAGCTGAAGTTGTAAACAAATATGAGGATTCCATTTGTTTCATGGTTGACACAGATACATGCCTGATGGAAGATATGATTCCAAGAACCACATGGGTAATGCCCATGGGATATGAAGTAGATAAAGATCTACTCATTTCCTATGTTGACCATCTATTAGGCCAACCTATAGATGCTACTGCTAAAAGGTTTGGAACCTACAAGAAGAAACTACTGAAAGTGCACTCTGAACTATAGAAACTGATGATTGTAAGGAAAGTAAGAAAAGAGGTATAGATATTTGTTGAGTAGGATAGATTCACAAAAGAATAAATAGTTGCATCAAGAGGAAAATATGAGGCTAAAAATGGTGGAACTTCCAGTGTACCAACTGGTACCCCCACCGGTAAGACCAGAGTAGCCAAAGAAACTGAGAAGAAGAAAGTAGATGAAACAAAGGTGAAGCCTACTGAATCCCAAAGAAGGAAACCCTCTAAAATATAATTCTGAAGGAGAGGTAAAACTGTTGAACCTCCTATTGTGCCTACCCAAAATATAAAAAGAAAGAAAGAGAAATCTCACAAACCGATCACAAATATAGAGGAAACAAAATCAGAAGAAGATAAGAAAGCACTAAGGGAAAGTGCTAAGAAGCAGAAGACTACTCAAAAAGGTAAAGCAACTACAAAAATATTGACACTTGAATATTCTTTCACTAGAATGATTAAGATTATTAAGGAGTATTCTATTTACAAAGTTTTAAACATATTGTTTCCTCATTTGTCTGAAAGTCAACAAAGAGAGATTTAAGATGCAGTCATCTTCAGTATGAACAAGTTTAGTAGAGCCCTCATTGAATTACAAGGGCAAATTCTAGATTCCTTATATAATTTGATTGATGCTAGGTGGCAAGGGGAAATTAGCCTTGATAAAGAATTTATTAATTATACACTTAAATACTTGCAACCAGAAGGAATTGAAGAGGAAATTCAATAGATAAAGGTAAATGCAAAATCTGTGTTTAGATCAAAGAAGAGATTAACAAGAATGCTAGTTGGTGATATTGAATCAGTCCAAAAGGAGACTAAAATTTTGATAAAGAAATCTTTAGGTCTCATCCCTGAAGAAGTAGAAAAAGATGAAGAAGATAAGGATGATACACCTGTTAAGTTAAAGGGAGAAGATTTTCTTGAGGGTGTTAAGCCTACCAATTTTGAGCCAACCCCTATTGATACTGAGCATATAGATATACCAGATGATGATGAAATTGGTAATGCAATTAATGATAACACATATAATGTTGACAATACTGTTGATAATGTAGATGTTTTTGAAGTTGATGTATAGATGTTGGATACTCAGCAGGAACAGGTTGAGAACAAAGTAGAAGAGAAAGAAGTAGACAAAAGCTCAATTGAGAAATCAATGATTGTTCAATCCGTAGGAACACAAACTCCACCGGTAAATGAATTCATAGATACAAATGTAAATGATGCTATCAATGACAGTCAGAAGGGTATGGCTGAGGAAAAGAAGGTAGAGGAGGCACCAGCTACTGAAAAAAGTCTGGAAATGCAACCACCATCAATAAAGGTACATCATGTTGAAAATCAACTACCACCGGTCACTACAATAACACAAAAGGAACAAACAAAGACCAGGAAAGAAAAACCAGAGAAGAAAATAGAGGAAGAAAGGATAGATAAGAAGAAGAAAATAATAGTTGAGGCAGATGATGATGACACAATCAGCATAAAAGATCCTATAGACATGGACAATCTGAGTTCCTCTGAATTAATGGAGATTGCTACTGCTATGCAATCCCGGGCACAAAAGAAAAGATTAAGGGAACAACAAAAGGAAGTTGAGACCATTCAAACTATTGTTGGAATTTTCCCAAGTCTCCTACTGGAGACTGATATAGATAATCTATCCACCCCTATTGCAAAGTGTAGACACTTAAAAATAATTATTTTAATTATTTTTAATTCCTCACATAATTAACTAATTAATTATGTTAATTCAAATTCTCCTCAACATTAATTAATTATAATTAATATTGTCACTATAGTATGTGACTAATTTATTTAATAAATCAATCCCTTTCTTTATTCTTCTAAAAATTAAAATCCTCACAAATCTTCCTCTTAACTAATTAAATTCAATTAATTAGTTAACCCACATGATTCCTCCAAAACATCTTCCTAATTTATCATTAACCTAATAAAGTCTTCTAGAAACCCCCTAAACTCACTTAAGCTTATTCTTCTAATTTTTTATTCTCTCCACTCATTCTCTCTCCTAGTCAAATCCTCCTATAAATCCTATCCCACCTAATCTTTCCTCTAAATGCCCTCCTAATGAGTGCTAGTGGCTAATCATCATGATTAGCCACAAAGTCAACTCCTTGTCCCTTCCATCCAACCACTAGCTTTTAATGCTCTTTTCCTAGGTGAATGTGAGATTTTCAAAATCTCACATTCCTTTAGGCATCTCCTCACCCAAGGAATTTTTAATTCGTTCTTATTCCTCCAATCCTCATGATCATCCCTTTTTGGAGAATTTTAAATTCCTCCTCCCCATTCTTCAAGGAATATCCCATCACTTGCTCTTCTCAAGGTGCATTGGGAAGTCTTCCCAATGCACCTTGCTCTTCTCAAGGCACATTAGGAAGTCTTCCCAATGTACCTTGAGGAGTGTGGAGACAAGAAATGTCTTTAAGGCATATCTCTTTGTCTCCACACCCTCTCTTGGGCCTTGTGTGAGCTCACAAGAAATCCTAGCCCTTCATCTTGGATCCATCCTAGCCATCCATTATTCCTCTCCTCTTCCTATAAATTGAGGACTCCATCCCTTCATTTTTCATCTCCAAGCTAAGTAATCTTATGCTACCCTTTTGAGCCTAGGAAAATCATCTTAGCACCCTCAACATGTCAAAATCATCTCACCACTATCATCCCCTTAAGATCCATCTTATTTGTGCACAACATTGGAGAGCCATCCACATCAAGCAAGAAAGAGGAGCACATCAAGTGGAGCATCATCCAAGGGCGCCTTCACTTCATCAAGCTTCATCCAAAGGAGAAGGTAAAATAGCAAGGTATAAGCATTGTCTTCATGTTTTTTTTCTGTGACTTGGTTTATGCTTCATCTTCTTATGTTTTTAGTGTTTGATTTGCATATTAACAATCCAATCCAACTTGCTTCATTTTCCCCTCTTCATTTTGACATGCTCAGAGGGACCCACGTCCCTAAGCACTAATTTTTTTGTGAGTTTTTGTGAGTTGTGAGATATAGGTTCTGGAATAGCGCGAGACACTGCAAATCAATGCGAGCGACTTGGGTTTAGTGCAACAAAAAACTCTACTTCGGCGCGAGCACTAGTGCACCAGCGCAACTGCTTTGACATATTTTAAATTTTTCCCGCTCATCATATAAAATTTAAATTTTTTGCTATCTATCTATTTGTTCGCCACTTGCACAGGTGTTTCGGAATGAGCAAAGGTGCTTCAATGTGAGCGCTTCAGATCAGCGCGAGCGCTTCCATACAATTCCCGCTCTAGTATTTGAATTTAAATTTTCAAAAATTTTGCCTACTCACCTACTAGGTTTTTGTTTTCAGGTTTGAGTGCAAGCGCAGGTGATTCAGCACGAGAGTTTCTGATCAGTGCGATAGACAGGTATAAATCCCTTCTCTGTCCTATGTTTTCTGTCATTCTTGTTTATTGTTTTTATTTAGTTCAACACATATGCAGGGGTTTTAGAGCCTACCTAGGCATTTCAGTGAGGCTGACTGTAGTTCAACGCGTGCGCTATATGTGCAGTACAATTAGGGATAATTTTCATCTTTTTAGTGTTGTTGTTTAATTTGACCTTCCAAGACTCAAAAATTTTAAAAAAAATACTAGTTCCAATTTTTGTAGGTTACCTAGTAGGTTCAACCAAACATTGTGCATTTTTTTTTTTAAGTTAGACACCTAGATAATAACTAAAAGGGAATGAATCATTGTTTTACATGTTTTAAGAAAAGCATAAAGGTAGGAGAGTATGCTCTCATCTAGCTAGACGATCAGAAATCCAGACCCTCCTTTTCTTGTTTGATTCCATGTTTACCTCTAGCAGGCCTACCCTCCCAACTTTCTCTTTGAGAAGGTAAGAGGGGAATGACCCAAGTGAGTACACCCAGACCTGGGGTTCCCAACTCACTATAATAAATATGCCATTGACTATGAAAGGGTCAATGGTTGGGGATATATGAGAGTTTACTCTCACATTGGGTGCTTAGTAGGATCCTAGAGAACTCAATCACGCTTGCGTGACTACTAAGTTCTTGGTGCTTCATTGGGCTATAGGCCTCAATTACACTTGCACAACTGAGAAGCATAGATCCTAACAAGAAGACTTACTAAACACCTTGTTCATAGTGGCCAAAAACCTTCTAGTCATTGGTGCAGGAGGTCAGACCTTTAAAGATGCCCATATTTTAACGACACTTAGTAGAGACACAAAGTTCACCATGAGGAGTTTTCATGGGAATTGATCCTTGGATGCCCCAAAGAAGTGAGAGTCATGGAGGGGAGCCAGTGGGATCAAGCATCTAAGTGTCAACTTTGGGTAGGCGTAGCTGGGAAACCAATTAGGATCCAATAACTATTGTCCTTGCCAGCCTTAAGAATGTTGTGTATGAGCATGAGTGTCTTTGAGATAATATGCATTTGATCACTGTTTTTGCTTTTTTAGGTACATACTTGCCAAGAGTAGACTAAAGACACATCACTATCCCCAAACACTTTGCAAAAAACACTTTTCAAGACACAAACAAATGTCCAAGTCATTACCCACACAAAGTCCAAAATTGCGTCAAAGCTCCATCTGTCCCATATTTCATAAGCCCAAGTGAGAAGCTAAGAGTCCATCCTCTCCATCAATGTTGAAGTTTATCCTTTGAAACATGAATTATTGTCAAAATCAGGGTGGTCGTGTCCCTTCATACAACTTTCCATCCAAATCAATCCTCTATTGAGTCATGTTGATGCCAAGAATAACCTAGTCATCAAATTTCTTCTAAATCATCACTACCACACCTCCTTAATCAATCATCCTCAAAATTCCTAAGGACTTAGCATGTCAAATCAATCTCCTACTACTATCAAATCAATTATCAAAATCCCAATCCAATCATCCTTTAATCCAATTTAACCTCACATTAAGGTTGCATATCTTGTGAAGTTCCATTTAGACCTCATCATTAATCAATTGGCTCTCATGCTTGAAGAAGAATCCTCTCCAGGTATCTTTTTCCTAATCCCTTTTGAGTCAATCGGGACTCTTAACTCACATCTTTACTTTCCTTAGGGTCATTAGTCAACCCTTCGTGTAAGAGAGGATTTTTAATCATCATTCCCAGGTCTAAAATATACCCAACTTGGTCATTACCTTGCTTGTGGTTTCATCCATCACCTAAAATCCTCATCCAAGGACTAAGGTGTCAAATCCTAATCAAATCTAGGCTCTAATCCAAGAACCCCCACCAATCAAAAAAATCCCTTGTCATCAAAGACAAAATCCAAAATTCCACAAACATCTTGCTAAGTCCTTTCATCAAAAGTTTCCTCCTCCAAGCTTTTCTAAGATTATTCGTGTATGGTCACAACTTGATCCCAAAAGAAAAAGATGGCTGAACAACAATATGGCATGCTAGACATTAGTGTCCTATATGAAGATCCCACACAAGATCCTACACAAAGTGGGCAACCTAGCAATCAAGATCAAAGATAAAATCCTAACATGGTTAGCCAAGATGAACTCTCCCCGGAAGTGCAAACTTTTCTAGCAGACTCTTATAACCAAGAGATGATTGAAAAGTTCATCGAACACAACCCTACTGCACTTCTAAAGACTCTCCTTGAAAATTGAGCTCAACTTCCACCCAAATTTATTAAATCCACCCTCGACCAACAACCACAAGGATACCTTGCTCCCTCACAAAGTTTTGCACATATTATTCAAAACTCAATCAATTACAGCCCCACCAATCATACAAGTTCAATCAATGCCACCCGTGGAACCTCCCATCGTGGTCTCCATCCCACCTTCTTCCTCTTTACCATCTTTACCACTATCAAATCTGATCTCATCTATTCTCCAACATGTTTCTATATCACCTCCTTCCATTCAACCACATATTTCTATTGCATAAACTACCCTTCCCATCAACAATGTCACAAATTTTATCCAGACCATACTCAATCCCATCACAATAGTTTGCAGACTGCAACCAACTATCACCCAAATCCCTGCGACATCGGTCCTCACATCTCACGTTCCCACCTCCTCAGCATATCAATACATCGGTGGTGGTGTACCTTCCTTGACTCATCCAGCTCTTGGGGCAAATACAATTTACCATTATCAAAATCCACAACAAGACCTCATCAAGGAGATTCAAGACATGAAAAATATCATCAAGGACATGAAAGAAATAACAAGAGGAGACCTTACTCGTTTGAGGAATTTTGTCCTTGTCCTTACAACCCATCTATATTAGTTGCACCTTAACCTCTAGGATTCAAGATCCCTAAATTCACCAAGTATGAGGGTAAAGGAGACCCCAATGACCATGTCTGGGAATTTCACATCTTATGTCAAGAAGGCTCCTATAGTGACCTATATCTTCACAAACTTTTTCCCAAGAGCCTCACAGGAGATGCCCTAGCATGGTTCTCATCTCTACCATAAGGCTCCATTGTCTCCTTCCCAGACTTGGTAGAGAAATTTGTGGCCCACTATGTTTACAACATAGCTAATGGCATTTCTATGGTGGACCTATGTAACACAAAACAAAGGCCCAAAGAGAATTTCGCCAACTTCCTACAAAGATGGAGACATCTTATCAATAAATTCCATTGGGACATGCCAGAACAACATCAAATTGAATTATTTCAAAAGAACTTGGTGCCTGAACTTTCAAGACCTTTAACATCTCAATGTATCAAATCCTTCCAAAAATTGACCGATAAGGGCCTCGCTCTTGAATGTGTCTTGTTGGAGGAAGGAACCTTGAAACATTACCAGAAATCAACACAATGTTCTTCCTCTTATCATAACAACAAGCCAAAATTATGGTCTAAAAACAAAAGCGTGATCAATGATGGTGTAACTGATGCAAAGTGGGTCCAAATAGTGGTTGCTCCCCTAAAATCCACCACCAATAATCATCAATTCAACAATCAAAACAACCAAAATCAATCAAAAAATCCTCACAACAATGTTTGAGTCCAGGGATGACCACCTCGATCAAATAACAGAGCTCCAAGAGACTTCACTCCTCTTGCTAAGACTATTGAAATGGTGTTTCAAAAAATTGTCCAAGGAGGTGCAGTGGTTTTTCTGATCACTCATCCATTTGACCCCAATCAACCCAAACCTAGATTGTATAATAAGAATGAGTATTGTGAGTATCATCGTATAAAGGGACATAATGCACGAAAGTGCATGAAACTCAAAATCTACATACAAGATCTCATTGATAGGGGTGAGATTGAAGTAGCAAATGCAAAACCTGGTAATAACAATGATAAACTTAAAATGTACCAGGAACCATTCACAAAGAATAATAAAGGAAAAGGCTCATCATCTAATGTAGTGAGTTATGACTACATCAATCACATAACCGACTTTGACTCTTTAGTGGGTCGCATTGAGCCCATAGACAACCATGTTAACATCATAACCGTCTAAGGAGTTAATCCTCCCCCTCCCCAAAGGAGACCAAACCCTGCTAGGATAGTCATTCAAGGTGCCAAGTCTTCCACCTCCCATCCCCAAAATGACTATAATGTAACCACACACTGAGGAAAATTCACCATCCAAGGATTTCCTCCCCCACCAAACCCCCCATCCATGTGTTCCACCCACTGATATGACCTCCTAGACCAACTTGGGAAGACCCCTACATAGATTTCCATTCTAGAACTTCTCAAGACTTCCCCTGTGCATAAGGAAATTTTGGAACAAGCCTTCCTTGAGTCCCACATTCCTAATAACATAAATGCTACTCAATTCCAAGCTCTCATTGGAAACCTTTCTGCCTAGCAACACCTTGTATTTACCTCCAAAGATGCTCCTGCAGATGAAGATCACAAAAAACCTTTGCACATTGAAGACCTTATCCAAAAACACAAGGTCAAACGTATTTTGATAGATGGTGGATCGGGACTTAATCTGTGTACATACAAGTTAATAAAATAATCGAGACTTTCTGAGGACTTGGTAGACACATCAGGAAGGATCAACATAAAAGCATATGATGATGCAGAAAGAGTTTCGAAGGGCATGATCACCTCTTCAAGTGGGACCTATTACAATCAAAACCCCTTGCCAATTACTAGATCTTGATCTCCCCTATAATATTCTCCTCATGTGGCCATGGATTCACTCCTTGTAGGCCATGCCCTTCACCTATCACCAATGCATAAAATTCCCCTATAATGGAAGAGAGATCACTATCAAAGGTGATCCCCAACCTTTTAAATATTGAAAACTATTATAGGGGAAGCATCCATATCATTGCCCACTAAATAGACTCTCTCCAATGCCTCCATCTGATACATCAAGTGTTTCCTCCACTTCATCCCAACCAAATAATCAAATCAAGATCTTGGACAATGGCTATGGAGAATACAAATTTGAGGACATCTTATTAATAGGCAACCTCCCTCTCTCTCCTTAGCCATTTGGCCAACTGAAAGAGCTCAAAAAGGACCCGAAACTAGTCATGCAATGCCAAAACACCACCTTCCAGCAATGGGGCCCACTTGATGGGGAGATCCTTGAAGCAGATGTCTCTTCATGGCTATACTGGGAAGAGGGTGAAGATCTAGCAAAAATATCCAAAAAAATGTATCCAAAAGCTGAAAAAATGGGTTACAAAGGACATGGTCTATGACCAAAGGAGAAAGGAAGAAAAGAACCCATAAATCCTATCTCTTACAAATACAACAGAGGCTTGAGGTACACCCTAGTGCCTAAGATTACTATCACTAGTGCCCCTTCTACTCCTTCTTTGGATATCGAAAGCGCTGATGAAGAGGAGTTCCATGAAATGCTTTATGAATACAAAAACAATATCTTCTTTAACACTCATGTCAATACCATTTCCCCCATACCACCTTCCACCTCACACAAGCTACATCTTGTCCATCCTAAACTCATAGACTGGGGCCAATGAGACAAACCCACGTTAGACATCTATGTTGATGATAATGTTCTCATTACTCTCATGACAATGCGAAATCTCAAAGATTTTAAAAGAGTAGAGGGTATTCAACTACATAAAAAGGGATACTTTGGTAGTCAAGTCAATTCCCTTAGTTGCAAAAAAGATAATCAAAACAAAAAACATGATTCTTTAGGTGAAAACCTCTCTGAGGCACCTTTGGATGAGAAAAAAAAAACAAAGGGCATATCCAAAAGTGAAAACCTGGAAAAGGAACTTGACGATGAGGGACTTGACCTCCCTACCATTGGTTACCTTCTGCAGGACAGATCAAATTTGTTGATAGAAGAAACAGATAGCATGAACATGGGCACCGAAGCCATCCCACAAAATGTGCTCATTGCTAAGTCCCTCACAGAAAAAGAGAAACAAGATTTCATCAACTTCCTTATAGAGGTAAAAATCAATTTTGCTTGGTCCTATGTCGATATGCCAGGGTTGGATCCTACCTTGGTGGTTCACAATCTTGTTATCCACCCAGAGGCGAAACCCATAAAACAAAATTGCACAAAATGTACCCACATATTGCACTCTTGGTCAAGGAAGAACTCCAAAAGATGTTAGATGCAAAATTCATCAAACCAATAGACTACACTGAATGGGTTTCCAACATTGTACCTGCAAGCAAACCCACTGGGGGCATCTGCATTTGCATAGATTTCCGAGATCTAAATAGAGCTTTCCCTAAAGATGATTTCCCGCTCCCCAATATAGACATGATTGTGGACCTTACAATAGGACATGAAATGTTATCACGTATGGATGGGTTTTCTGGATACAACCAAATTAGAATAGCAAATGAGGATCAGCATAAAACTCCATTCACAACACCATGGGGTGCTTTCTGTTACCGAGTCATGCCTTTTGGCCTTGAAAATGCTGTAGCTACATATCAATGTACCATGACAACAATTTTCCATGACCTCTTGCACAAAATTATGGAGGACTATGTTAATGATCTCCTAGGAAAATCAAGACAAGACAAGAACACATCCCTATTCTAAAGAAGATCTTCGAAAGATTAGAAAAATACAAACTACGCTTGAATCCAAAAAAGTGTGTTTTTGGAGTCACATCGGTAAAATTATTAGGATTCATTGTTTCCTGCAGAGGAATTGAGGTTGATCCTGCAAAAGTAAAATCTATCATGGAAATGACTCCACTAAAAACTCTCAGATAATTGTGCATTCTCCAGGGGAAACTAAAATCTGTTAGGCGCTTTATTTCACAACTATCAGATAAGTGCCATCCATTTGCACACCTCCTATGCAAGGACATGAAATTTAAATGGGATTGCTTATGCCAAAAGGCCTTTGAGAAACTAAAAGAATATCTAGCATCATCTCTAGTGTTGATGCCTCCTACTCTTGGAAAACCCCTTATTTTGTATATATGTGCTACTGTAGTGGCATTGGCGGCATTATTGGCACAGACAGATGACCAAGGGAAGGAACATGCCATTTACTACATCAGTCAAACATTGGTAGGGTATGAACTCAATTATACCCCCATTGAAAGAGCATGCTTGGCATTGGTGTTTAGCACACAGAAACTCTGACACTGTATGCTAAACAACAAAACAAAACTAATTGCTAAAATTGATCCACTTAAATATCTCTTGTCAAAAGTTGCTCTCACTGGCAGAACTGCTAAATGGGTCATGCTCTTAAGTGAGTTCGACATCAAATACAAGGATAGAAAGGCAATCAAGGGACAAGTCATTGCAGATCCATTGGCTAAAGCTCCACTTCCAGGTGACCATCCTCTTCTCACATAATTACCAGATGAGTTTATTATGACTGTTACCACATCCTCCACATGGTGATTGTACTTTGATGGCTCCTAAACCCAAAATGGATCGGGGGTAGGAATATTATTGGTCACACCTCAAGGAGATGGCATCCTGAAATCATACAAGATAGCCTTCACATATACCAACAACATAGTAGAATACGAGGCACTCATCACAGGTTTGCGCTTGGCCATCCACTAGAAAATGGTTGAATATACCAACAAGTCTATGGCGATTCTTACCTCGTGATAAAACATGTCAACGATGAGTACCAGACAAAAGATGATAAACTCCTTCCCTACCGTACTATGGTTGAAGATCTTAAACAACATTTGACAACAATCAAGTTTGATCAAATCCCATGAACAAACAACATGGCTGCAGATGCAATGGCCACCATTGGCTCCCTCCTTCAAATGCCAGCACACAGTCAAAAGTGTGAGTTATTGGTTGAGCAATTGTTTATACCTACATATGACCTACTAGAGTCGGAAATGGTGTGTGTTCTTGTTGGTCCTGAGTCCCCTTAGTAACAAGAAACCTTCACTTTCCTCAAAGACAACACCATTCACCCATATCTCACTAAAACCCAACAACAAACCTTCATTCACTGATGTGCTCGTTACACCATCCTTGGAGACACCCTATTTAGAAGGCATTTTGATGGTTCCCTCCTAAGGTGTTTAGATAAACAAGAGGCAAAATGGGCATTATGCAAAGTACATGAGGGTATCTATGGGGCACACTCAAGTGGACTCACATTGGCTGAAAAACTTTTGAGAACATGATACTATTGGCCTAAGATGGAATTAGATGCATATAACTATGTGGAGAAATGCATCCCTTTCCAGCAACACAATGAGAAGATTCATACACTTTCACAAGAATTGCAGCCATTTATTACACCATGGCCCTTCTCATAGTGGGGGCTTGATCTCATTGGGAAAAATCACCCTCCATCTTCCAATGGACATAAATTCATTATTACCACCATCGAGTATTTCACCAAGTGGGTAGAGGCTATCCCTCTTACTTTTACCACTAGCAAGCAAATATCTAAATTCATCCTGAACTACCTAATCTGCCAGATATGGCATCCCAAAAGTTATCCTTACAGATAATGGCAGACAATTTAAACCAAGATGTCAAAGAACTCTGCCAAAAATTCAATATCCAACATCACTTTTCCACTCCATATTACCCCCAAGGCAATGGCCAAGCTGAGGCTTCTAATAAAACCCTAATAAAAATCCTCAAAAAGACAGTCAATGAAGTTGGCCATGATTGGCACCTCCAACTCCATCCCTCTTTGTGGGCCTACTGCACCTCCATCCACACCCCAACATGAGCCACCCCTTATTCATTGGTCTTTGGCTCCAAAGCCATCCTTCCCCTTGAGATCAATATCCCCTCTCTAAGGGTATCACTACAAAATATCTTACCAGATGAAGAATACAAAATTGCTCACTTACAAGAGCTAGAATTGTTAGATGAAAGGTGCCTCAAGGCCTTGAATCATCTTTAAGTATATCAAAATCTTCTGCACATGAGTTATCATAAAAAAGTGAGAACCCAAAAATTCTAGATTGGAGATCTTGTCTTCATGGAGAATCAGAAAAAATCTACAAGAAAGAGAAAAGAAAGGCAAGTTCGAGCCTAATTGGCTTGGACCATATGTAATCACAACAAAATATGGACTAGGAGCTTATCAGTTGGCTACTCTTGAAGGTGATCCTTTGGATGATCCAATGAATATCATGCACCTCAAAATATTCTATGCCTTGTCCTCAAAAAGTCTTAAATTGTCAAAAAACCAAATAAAAAAAAAACAAATCAAGAAAAATACTAAAAAAAATCAAGAAAAATACCAAAAATAATTAAAAAAAATAAAGCAAAAAAGAAAGAAAAAGAAAGAAAACACAATTCATCCACCAGTGAAAACCACTTTGTGGCACTATGGACAACTACCTTGGTGAAAACCTCCATGCAGGCACCAAGGTAAATAATCGGATCCACTGTCTATCGGATCGACACTGCAAATCACCCACCATCCGGTCCATCCATTCACAACATTTCTTCTCTTCTACCTCCCAACAGAACACGTGTATAATGATGAGTCTTTTCCTAAGTCATAAACAAGGAATGTCCCATTAAACTGAGCTTTTATGCCTCTCTATAAGCTTCAAGAAGTCTTAAGAAACAATCCCAAGTCCGCAGGTCACTTTCCAAAACCATAAAATCACTTGCCTAAATCCACAAGTCCACTTTGCCCTAGGGATGATTCCTTCCCTCGCCTAGCAACCTAATCCTCCATCCTAGTCCTACTCTTGGCAAGAGATATCATTTGGTCATAGAAGAATTGACTTGTTATATTTTGTCGGATCTTTTCATTTAGACTTGCATCTTGCCCTATGACTGCAACTATCTATAGCTGCCTGGGTTTCCCATATCTAGGTATGTTACAATAGGCGCATACTGGGGCATATTTTTATAGCATGGCATGTTTTGGATCTCTCTTGTATAAAAAGATGATCTGGTATTAGTGTTTGTCAACACCTACTCTTTCATGTATAAGAGTTATCAGTGTGTTTGAGGGTCTCCTTGCACGTACCCACAACTCTGTATTAGTGTTTCTTAACACTTTCATAGCTATGTGTAAGGAATTCCTATTTATCTGAGAGTCAGTCCATACCTTGGTTTTCTCATGGCATCTTGATTTCTATAATCAGTGATGCAAGTCACCCAGGGCAATATCAAACTAGGTTGGCTCTCCACATTTGTTGTGAACAAAATCTCACCATCATTCCATAAAATCCTAAACTCAATAATTCCATGGAGTTCTCAATTTCCCCCATTTCCCATCCATTCCATATTCTTCTATCTAAGATCATTGTGTTATTATTGACATATTCCCTCTTTATATTATTTATTAACATCATATAGATTGCATTACTTAGATAGTCATTTTCCACAAAACATTTAGTATATAAGGTTGCACTTAGGTTGCATCACATAAATAAAAGATACTTATTCATCCATATAACATTATATTTAGATTGCATCATAAATCATTTCACATCTACAAATCCATCACACATGTGCATTTATACATAAAGCATAAAAAATCACTCATCCTGCATCCAAAAACCATGTCAGCAACACATCATAAACATACATGTATACGCATCCACTTTGAATCACAAAATAAGTCAGCATAACACATCCATGATTGCATCCATATATGACATCATAAGAAAAACAAAAAGAATCCATCACAATAAATGCTACGCATCATATGTCACCAATCAAATCATGTATATATATATAAAGAGTAAAATCTGTCTATCATGATACAATGATCGCCCCGAAGGGTCAAAATATAATACACAAGAAATACAAGGAACTAGCTCTCCCCTCCTGTCTCTCCACCCCCTCTGTTGTACCTCCTCCCTGATCCTCCTGCTCCCCCTGCTGGTGACTGAAGACCCATTGATCCCCCTATCTGCTGACTCTAAGTTGGCCACTAACTATGGGTCCTGTAAGACCACACACTCTCAGCTTACGAGGCTTCTCGTTGTCCTGTAGGAACTACTCCGTGATATAGCCCCCTATAATACTGTGCCTCTTGGGATGACCTCTCTGAGCTCTCTCACTATTGCAGACTATCAAAAAATATCTGTGCCAATCCTGTCAGAACCAATGCTCGTCGGGTTGCATCCCTTTCCCCCTGTAGCCGTGTTGCCTCTGCCTCCACCCTCTTCACTCTGCCCTATAAACCCTCTAACTTGACATCCTACCAATGAAGGGCATCTTATAATCATGTTATGGTTGTCCCTATCTGGGCCTCCTCTAGCATCCTTTTTGACTCCTCCCCCTCCTCCCTCAAGGCATCCACCTTTGTCCTGATAGTATGAAGACTATCTATCAAATCAGCTATCTCCTATGTTAGCCGCCCCACCTTTGCCTCCATGCTCTCCCTCTGAGCCCTCTCTACCTATAGCTCATCCTCCATGGAATGAAGCCTCACCCGATAACTATCTCGCTCTTGTTGTAAATGGTCAAAATCAGCCTGTGTCAATCCTCCCCTCCCCCACCTATGTCTTAGGGATATCCATGGGAACAACCTCCCCTCCCTCACCAACTGCAACCTCCTCTCTCTTGCCAACTATGGCCTCCATAGCCTCTCCCACTGGGGCATCCTCTCCATCCCCCTCCTCCTCCTCTAGATCCCTCTACTACACAACCCAAACTCTCCTCTGTTGTCCGCCCACACCATGCCCTGCATGAACTACAACTCTCTCTCCTGAGCCATCATCCTCCCCACCCACCACCTGATCAACCCCTAGCTCCAACTCCTCATCATCCAAAACCCCAGGAATGATAAGCCGCACTGGCAAGTGCCCCTCCCATTAGCTTCTATATCCACCTGTCATGCCTGGATCCTCCTCTGCCCCCATCCGCTCATCCCAGACTATGTGAAATGTTGTCTAGAAGCTCATCTGACCATCTAGGGACTCGCTATAGGCCCCCAATACCTCACATCTCATGTGATCCGAGGATACACTGGGATTACCCCCACTATATATTGTACCTACCCAAGTTGTCGGGCCACCCTGAATGGAGCATAATACTCTATGATATACACAGATCTCCCAAAAATCCCCATATCAACTCCTTCTCAGTGCAACTGCCAATCATCTCTCCACCGCTCACATCCCAAAAATGGCCTCCATGTGAACTGCGCCAACTCATCTATGATCCTCCTCCAAAACCACATGGACATTGTCTGTGTGTAATGCAACAGTCCCATGTACCTATCCACAAACAACTATCGTGGCTACCTCTCCTGAACCTGTAGTGGCCAAGTCACTACAATATGCTTCCACACCCATATGTGTAAGAGTGTGACCCCAACAGATAAATTGGCATACTCCCTATAAACCACTAGATGCATGTCATGATACAACTATGCTAGCATTGTTGATCCCCATGAATACTGCTGACCATCATGCAACATGAACTACAAGTATTTTCTCCACCCAAGAGGAAATCCATGGCCACCAAAATTTGGAATGATCCGCCCACTCAGGAATCCACAAATCACCAAGAGCAATCAAGGAATCTGCCAAACACCCATCACCCAGCCTAAGTGCATCATGCTCCTATCTAACATAGGTGGCGTCTCATACTCGTACACCTCTCACAGATAAAAATTAGTTGTGTCCAACTGATACTCGGGGATCACACCATGAATGGGGATCTTCAAGATCCTCAAAACTATAACAAAGTGGTTGTGGCCTCTCAAGTTGGCAAATGAAAGGTGTTATACTGACTATCCCACCTCTCCACCAATGTTGTCATCATGGCAGTATGTGCTTGTATCCTCGGCCACCTTCGTACATAATGCAACCCTAGTGCAGCTAACACCTCCAGCTCATCATGGGCTAACTCATGATATAAAGTCACCATGGCAAGCCAATGCTCTCTCAAAGCCAGTGGTACCCTCTCCACCTGCATCCATTAGACCAAATCATTACTTTCATATCTCAAAAGCCCCTCCTGACCTCTGGAACCAACCATACCCTTCCCCCCATTCCAAAATTCTAAGCCAATATTCCATTTCCACCTATCCAAGGTGCATGCGCTGATTTACCAGGCGCTCATGCCAAAACTGTGATGTTCATGCCATTTTACAGGCGCTCGCACCAATAAAGAAAACCCTTCCCTCTATTGACCCCCTTTCGGGCCCATAAACGTGAGCACCCACACTTCAGCATGAGTGCTAGTGTAATCCCTTAGGCACCCGTGCTGAAGCGTGAGCAACTACATTGATCCCCCCCATTCCCCTCCCAAAACTCCCATTCTACCCGACCCCCCAGCAAGTGCCCATGTTGATCGCTAGCACTCACGCTAGCCTAGGGGTGTGCACGTTGAAACAGTGATTAGCGTGAGTGCGTTGCCTAATCTTGACGCCTATTTCTAGCCCTAAAATTTACCTAAAATCAAAAATTTCAAATGAGGGATAAACCTACTCACTAGTGGTCCATAGCTCGTCGATCGGTCAAAATGTTGGATCCTCTCAGTGCAATGATCACGAACTGGAATGTGGTCCATCTCTCCTTCTCTTCTTCTTCACTCTGAGTAGCTCCAGGGATTGTGTGTAACAATGACCCCTCATTGGGCCTGTTGTGGCTTATATGGACCCCCGTGAGGGCCCATTTCCTCTGTGGTCTCGTATCTCCTATTCTTCTCTCCAAATTCTTCACTACTTCATATTTCTTCCTCACTTATCTCTTCCACCCAAAATTCTTCTTCCTTTATTTTTCAAGAATTTTCATCCCTTTTCTGAAAAAATTCTCGAGGGGGCATACACCTCCCATGCTTTACACTCGGGAATCCTTTTCTTCTTCTATCTTCTACACATCGCCAAATTTACCCCTACGTAAAAGAGGGGCAAAACGTAGACACTTAAAAATAATTATTTAATTATTTTTAATTCCTCACATAATTAAGTAATTAACTATGTTAATTCAAATCCTCCTCAATAGTAATTAATTATAATTAATATTGTCACTATAGTATGTGACTGATTTATTTAATAAATCAATCCCTTTCTTTATTCTTCTAAAAATGAAAATCCTCACAAATCTTCCTCTTAACTAATTAAATTTGATTAATTAGTTAACCCACATAATTCCTCCAAATCATCTTCCTAATTCATCATTAACCTAATAAAGTCTTCTAGAAACCCCCTAAAATCACTTAACCTTATTCTTCTAATTTTTTATTCCCTCCACGCATTCTCTCTCCTAGTCAAATCCTCCTACAAATCCTATCCCACCTAATCTTTCCTCTAAACCCCCTCCTAACAAGTTGCTAGTGGCTAATCATCATGATTAGCCACAAAGTCAACTCCTTGTCCCTTCCATCCAACCACTAGCTTTTAATGCTCTTTTCCTAGGTGAATGTGAGATTTTCAAAATCTCACATTCCTCTAGGCACCCCTCCCAAGGAATTTTTAATTCCTTCTTATTCCTCCAATCCCCATGATCATCCCTTTTTGGAGAATTTTAAATTCCTCCTCCCCATTCTTCAAGGAATGTACCATCCCTTTCTCTTCTCAAGGCACATTGGGAAGTCTTTCCAATGCACCTTGAGGAGCGTGGAGACAAGAAATATCTTTAAGGCATATCTCTCGGTCTCCACACCTTCTCTTGGGCCTTGTGTGAGCTCACAAGCAATCCTATCCCTTCATCTTGAATCCATCCTAGCCATCCATTCTTCCTCTCCTCTTCCTATAAATTGAGGACTCCATCCCTTCATTTTTCATCTCCAAGCTTAGTAATCTTATGCTATGCTTTTGAGCCTAGGAAAATCATCTTAGCACCCTCATCATGTCAAAATCATCTCCCATCCATACTTGATCATCTCATCCCTATCATCCCTCAAGATCCATCTTATTTGTGCACAACATTGGAGATCCATCCACATCAAGCAAGCAAGAGGAGCAATTCAAGTGGAGCATCATCCAAGGGCGCCTTCACTTCATCAAGCTTCATCTGAAGGAGAAGGTAAAATAGCAAGGTATAAGGATTGTCTTCATGTTTTTCTTATGTGATTTGGTTTTTCCTTCATCTTCTTATGTTTTTAGTGTTTGATTTGCATATTAACAATCTAATCCACCTTGCTTCATTTTCCCCTCTTCATTTTGGCATGCTTGGAGGGACCCATGTCCCTAAGAACTAATGTTTTTGTGAGTTTTTGTGAGTTGTGAGACGCAGGTTCCGAAACAGCACAAGTGACTTGGGTTTAGCGTGACAGAAAACCTACTTCGGCACGAGCACAGATGCATCAGCGTGAGTGCCAGCGCACCAGCATGACCGCTCTGACATATTTTAAATTTTTCCCACTCATTGTCTAAAATTTAAAATTTTTGCTATCTATCTATTGGTTTGCCACTTGCACAGGTGTTTTGGCGTGAGCGAAGGCGCTTTAGATCAATGTGAGTGCTTTAGATTAGTGCAAGCGCTTTCATACGATTCCCACTCTAATATTTGAATTTAAATTTTCAAAATTTTTGCCCGCTCATCTGTCAGGTTTCTATTTTCAAGTTTCAGTGCAACCGTAGGCATTGCGACGCGAGCGCAAGCATTTCAACATGAGCATTTCTGATCAGCATGACAAATAGGTATAAAGCCCTTCTCTATCCTATGTTTTCTATCATTTTTATTAACTAGTTTTATTTCATTCAGTGCATATTCAGGTGTTTTGGTGCCTGCGCAAGCGTTTCAGCGCAACTGACTGCACTTCAGCGCGTCCGCTGTATGTGCAGTACAATTTGGACTAACTTTTCATCTTTCTAGTTTTTCAGTTTAATTCAACCATCCAAGACTCAAAAATAAAAAATAAAAACTACTAATCCCATTTTTTGCAAGTTGCATAGCATATTCAACCAAACATTGTGCATTTTTTTTTTAGTTAGGCATCTAGATGTTAATTAAAAGGGAATGAATCATTGTTTTATGTGTTTTAATAAAATGTAAAGGTAGGAGAGTATGCTCTCATCTAGCTAGATGATCAAAAATCCAGACCCTCCAACCCTTTCTTGTTTTATTGCATGTTTACCTCAAGCGGGTCTGCCCTCCCAGCTTGCTCTTTGAGAAGGTAAGTGGAGAATGACCCAAGTGAGTACACCTAGACCTAGTGTCCCCACCTCACTATAATAAATAGGCCATTGACTATGAAAGGGTCAATGGTTGGGGCTATATGAGAGTTCACTCTCACATTGGGTGCTTAGTAGGATCCTAGAGATCTCAATCATGCTTGCGTGACTACTAACTTCTTGGTGCTTCGTTGGGCTATAGGCATCAATTGGCCTTGTGCAACTGCGAAGGGTATTTCCTAATGGGAAGACTTACTAAACACCTTGTTCGTAGTGGACAAAAACCTTCTATTCATTGGTGCAAGAGGTCAAACCTCCGAAGTCACCCATATTTTTATGGCCCTTAGTAAAGACAGAAAGTTTGCCATGAGGAGTTTTCATGGGAATTGATGCTTGGTTGCCCCAGAGAAGTGAGTGTCGTGGAGGAGAGTTAGTGGGGTCAAGCATCTAAGTGTCCACTCTGGGTAGGCATAGCTAGGAAACCAATCAGGATCCAATGACTATTGTCCTTGCCAGCCTTAAGAATGTTGTGTATGAGCATGAGTGTCTTTGAGATAATATGCATTTGATCATTGTTTTTGTTTTGTTTGGTACATACTTGCCAAGAGTAGACTAAAGACACATCACTATCCCCAAACACTTTGCAAAAAACACTTGTCAAGACACAAACAATTGTCCAAATCATTACCCACACAAAGTCCAAAATTGCATCAAAGCGCCATCCATCCCATATTTCATAAGCCCAAGTGAGAAGCTAAGAGTTATTCCTCTCCATCAACATTCAAGTTTTTCCTTTGAAACACCAATTATCATCAAAATCAGGGTGGTCGTGTCCCTTCGTACAACTTACCATCTGAATCAATTCTTTATTGAGTCATGTTCATGCCAAGAATAACCTAGTCATCAAATTTCTTCTAAGTCATCACTACCACACCTCCTCAGTCAATCATCCTCAAAATTCCTAAGGACTTGGCATGTCAAATCAATCTCCCACTACTATCAAATCAATTATTGAAATCCAAATCCAATCATCCTTTAATCCAATTTCACCTCACATTAAGGTTGCATACCTTGGGAAGTTCCATTTAGACCTCATCATTAATGGATTGGCTCTCGTGCTTGAAGAAGAATCCTCTCCAAGTATCTTTTGCCTAATCCCTTTTGAGTTGATCAAGACTCTTAACTCGTATCTTTACTTTTCTTAGGGTCATTAGTCAACCCTTCGTGTAAGAGAGGCTTTTTAATCATCATTCCCAAGTCTAAATTCTACCCAAATTGGTCATTACCTTGCTTGTGGTTTCATCTACCACCTAAAATCCTCATCCAAGGACTAAGGTGTCAAATCCTAATCAAATCCGGGCTCTAATCCAAGAACCCCCACCAATCAACAAAATCCCTTGTCATCAAAGACAAAATCCAAATTTCCACAAACATCTTGCTAAGTCCTTTCATAAAAAATATCCTCCTCCAAGATTTTCTAAGATTATTCGTGTATGGTCACAACTTGATCCCAAAAGAAAAAGATGGCTGAACAACAATATGGCATGCCATAAATTAGTGTCCTATATGAAGATCCCACACAAGATCCTACACAAAGTGGGCAACCTAGCAATCAAGATCAAAGCCAAAATCCTAACATGGTTAGTCAAGATGAACTCTCCCCAAAAGTGCAAACTTTTCTAGCAGACTCTTATAACCAAGAGATGATTGAAAAGTTCATCCAACACAATCCTACTATACTTCTAAAGACTTTCCTTGAAAATGGAGCTCAACTTCCACCTAAATTTGATAAATCCACCCTCGGCCAACAACCATAAGGAGACCTTGCTCCCCTCATAAAGTGTTGTGCCTATTATTCAAACTCAATCAATTGCAGCCCCACCAATTATCCAAGCTCAATCAATGCCACCCGCGAAACCTCCCGCCATGGTCTCCATCCCACCTTCTTCCTCTTTACCATCTATACCACTATCAAATCCAATCTCATCTATTCTCCAACATGCTTCTATACCACCTCCTTCCATTCAACCACATATTTCTATTCCACAAACTCCCCTTCCCATCAACAATGTCGCAAATTTTATCCAAATCATACTCAATCCTGCCACAACAGTTTGCAGACTGCAATCAACTATCACCCAAATCCCTACGACATCAGTCCTCACATCTCACATTCCCACCTCCTCAACATATCAATACATTGGTGGTGCTGCACCTTCCTTGACTCATCCAATTCTTGGGGCAAATACAATTCACCATTATCAAAATCCACAACAAAACCTCATCAAGGAGATTCAAGACATGAAAAATATCATCAAGGACATGAAAGAAGGGACTAACAAGAGGAACCTTACTCATTTGAGGAATTTTGTCCTTGTCCTTACAACCCATCTATATCAGTTGCACCTTACCCTGTAGGATTCGAGATCCCTAAATTCACCAAGTATGAGAGAAAAGGAGACACCTGCGACCATGTTCGGGAATTTCACATCTTATGTCAAGAAGTCTCCTATAGTGACCTATATCTTCGCAGACTTTTTCCCAAGAGTTTCACAGGAGATGCCCTGGCATGGTTCTCATCTCTACCATGAGGCTCCATTGTCTCCTTCCTAGACTTGGCAAAGAAATTTGAGGCCCACTATTCTTACAACATGGCTAATGATATTTCTATGATCCAAAGGTGCCTCATCCAAGGGTGCCTTCACTTTTTCAAGCTTCATCCGAATTAGAAGGTAAAATAGCAAGGTATAAGCATTGTCTTCATGTTTTTTTTATGTGATTTGGTTTATGCTTCATCTTCTTATGTTTTTAGTGTTTCATTTGCATATTAACAATACAATCCACCTTGCTTCATTTTCCCCTCTTCACAAAGCTTGGATAGTTAGTTGTTGATGTCGGTGAACAACTAAAATCACTTGAAGAGGTAGCTCATGCTTTAGCAAAAAGAGATTATAAGAATAAAAGGGGAGAACAGTTAATGGTTGAGATAGATAAAGGCAAAGTGGCTCTAATAGTGAACAAAGACCTTTTGAAAACTAGAATAGAAACCGGAGGTAAAATTTTGGTCACTATATCTCAAGTATCATTATTTTATTCTAACTTAAAGAAGAAGAGAGAAGATACAAAGAAGGAACTAGAAAGGATAAGTGAAGCCTACATACCGGTACAGGACTTCGCAATAACTTTTGGTAAATCAGTTGATGCCTTACAACACATATTAGAAATTTATGATTTTGAACAGGTGAAGCAAATAAGATCCTTGATGGAGCTAAAGAATCAATTAATTTCAAAGGTTGAAATCTTACAGAGAGAATACAAGGAGCCTAAAGCAATATTGGCTACCCCGGAGATGAGCGTTGTTGATGTTATGGAAGTATTTGCTGCATAGAATTTGGCACATGTTGAAATCATTGAGACATTGTTAGAAACATGGGACAATGAGCTTAAGCAGTTAAAGGTTCATTTCATTGATATTTTCTTGTGAACTGCATTGTAAAGACTTCAAAACTCTTATATCTATCTATATATGAATTTTTTGATGACAATTTTGATGCAATGTATTTATTTTACTTTTGTAGTTTAAGTGAGTCTAAACTTTGTATGTATTATTAAGGGGGAGTTACACACTTAGTTGACACAATTTTTCCTAAGTATTGCCATCAATGCCAAAGGGGGAGAATGTTGGCATTGCATGCATATTGCATTGAAGAAGTATACTATTGTCATTCATATCAATAGCAACCAGTAATGAAGTAGTAAAGAAATCGATAATGAAGCAGTGAAGATCAACTAGTAACCCTAACTAGTTGAGATGCAGAACCCTAACCGATGGAACTTGGAGATCGATTGTGATGATCTATGACCGAATGATGATCACTGATGAAGATGCCACATAAGCATGTTGCACATGATGAGTTTTGAAAAGTTTTTGGCATGTAAAGATAACTGTTTATCTTGGGAATGATCAAATGCATAGTATGAAGTAAAAAGCACATGATGAGTTACAAGATTCAAAATGTGGTAATCCAAGAGCAGTTGTAGATGCCTAGAAGTATGTAAAGTTGATTGCATGTAATATAACGGTCAAGATTGAACTAATATGTTTGTAATCTCTATGAGAATTGTAGGGTTTGTGTTGTGTTACCGACCTAATGTATTTTCTTATAAGGTCAATGATTTGATTCAATGAATTGTTGGCAATTTGATAGAGTGTGGAAGTGATTGTTGCCAAACCAGGAGGCGTGTTTGCAGAATAATGTGAAGGTAGATAGGAGTAGTAAAGGATCTGATTCAACAAGGAAGTGCTATTTCCATATCAGTCAAGAACCTATTGTTCTCTAACCGTTACAACAATAAAATCCCTTAACTGGGCAAGCTTTAATAGGCTTGTTTTTAAAATCCTCTAACCAGGTGATCCATTAGCTTGGATTTGAAATCCTCCATCGAGGTTACCTTGAATAGGGTATTTATAATCAATTCCTTAGCCTAGTGGTCCTTAACTAGATTTGTTCCTACCAGAACTTTAATGTATAAGCTTCTAACAAAGCTTGGCTCCTAAAAGGGCAAACTTTAGAAGAGTTCAAAATACTTGTGGGTATTCATCCCCACCATGGTTTTTACAATTTGGGTTTTCCACGTATAAACTCTTGTGTTAGGTGGTTTATTCTTTATGTGGTGATTGCATACTTTGTGTTATTTCTTACATGTCTATTGAGTTTTAAGTTGGTGAAGTTGATATTCAGATTTGAATTGTTTTTATTATCACTAATTCACCCCCCCCCCCCCCTCTCAGTGTCGTATAAGTTTATCATTATGTTGTTTAATTGTTTTATAATTAAGGAATTTAAATTGGTTTGGTGATTTTTGATTATTTTTTAGAGAATTTATTAAGGAATTTAAGTTGGTTTGGTGATTTTTGATAGTATATTGTGTGTCCTTCAAAGTTGTTCAGTTAGATAGAGTTGTTGTTAAGACAATTGGGGTCATTACAATATATTATAAGCATACTAGTCATAATTTTCTGTGAGGCCTCACCTTGACTCAATCTGACATTCAGTGGATTTTATATTTAGACTATTATGGATACTTTATTTTGATGCATTTTGAGACTTAAAACTTATATGATTTCAGGATTTGGATAACATTACTATGTTTTGATGATTTACTTATATGCTTTATGAGATAGAACACTATATGACTGTTAGATAGGATGATATTGCAATGATAGATGTCGTTATTTAAGTTGCAGGACTTTTCTATGATAATAGAACTATGATGTATGGTTAAGTTTATGTGAATTGGGATGAAATTGTTTATGAGAATTTTGCTTGATAAAAGATGTATTTAATCTGTGCTGATGAAAATTATATGCAAGTGATGATGTGTATTGTTATTCCTTTGAATTATATTATATGTGGATATTTGAAAGTACTAATGTGTTAAATGAGATGCGCAGGAAATTTACCATGTGACCATGGAAAATTACGGAGAACCAAACCTAGACTTATGTATGTTCGTAAGCCAGGGTTTGTCTATTTGGAGAGACAACAACCCATTTGTGTTGTATTTTATTCGTAACAGTATATGCTGCATGAGTGCTAAGTGTTATTTAAGTTTAATGTGTAAAAACCACAAGAGACAATTTCATGTTTTATTTTGTAAAAGTGTTTTAATTGTGTCACTTGACACATGTGTGGATTTAAATTTAAATGTTTTATTTTTGTCTCTTGGTGGGAAAGTGTTTAACTATAGTTTTTCTTAAATAATATAATGTGTTGTCATAAATACTTTGGGAATATAATCTTTGGAGTGGTCAACATATGTTTGACCCGAAAATAAACATCAGAGGGGTTTAAAATGGGTTAAATGAACACCTAGGGGTAGTTTAATAGGGTTTCCTAAAGCCCATAAGGTATACCTAGGGGTTAGGGGTAATTTTAGGCAAGTTTCTACTTTTTAATGATCTTTTTAATGCTTTAAAAATTGGAATTGAAAAATTAGAACTTTAAATCTAATTGAGATTTTTCCTTTTGGAAGGAGAGTCTTTTTGCTTTCTGCTTTACTTTCCTTTTTGGTTTTTAGAAACTTGTGAGAACTCAGAGAATGAGCTTCTTAAGCAAGATTTTTGAGAATTGGAAGGTAATCACCCACTCTCCATTTTTGGAGACAAGAGAAACTTTGAAAAGAAAATAATAGTTTGGAATAGAAAAATTTAACGAAGGGTAGAAGAAAGAAGATTCGTGGATCGGGCAACTCTTCCTCAAATATCAAATCTACCATTGGGCAGAATAAGGTTGGTTTGATTACTCTTTAAAATGGTTATTTTCTTGCATGTGTTTGAGTGTATGAATGGTGAAAGAAATCTGTGTTTTTGTGTATGTCTTGTTTTAGAATTTCATTTGAAAATCTTTCATTATGCTTTGTTGTGTTTTGGGAGTTTTCTCAAGACCTCTTACTCTTGGGAGAGAAGAGGATCTTGTGGGTGGTAGCAGTGACAACCCTCGAGTGAGAGACTCTCTTTTGAGAGCGATCACAAGGGATCTTTGTGTGACCCTTGCTGCATGGCCTGTTTGTGCAATGGGGGTCATAAGGAGGGATATAAGGCTAGAATGCCTTTGGGGGGCATAAGGAATAAGGGTTTGAGGTTCTTGATGTATTTATTGTGCCATGAGGTGGCTACTTGTTTTTTTCCATACTTGCAGTTCTCCTCAAGGTATTGGTCCACTACCACCCTTGAAAAGATCATCACCAAAGTGTGGTGCTGTGAAGCCAAGTTGGGAGTGTGTCTGAAAATCTGTATGTATTTTTCCTTCTATGTGTTTGCCTGTTTGTTACCCGTCTAGGTATTGGTTCTCCGAGCTCGGGGGTGGCTACCAGTTAGCCTAGGCTGGGAGGTGAGCACTCCGTGGTCATTTTGTGATTTATTATGCAGGAAAGTCAAGAGAAGAGAATAGGAACAGCGGAAAGATGTAGAAGATTATTGTTGAAGATACTTAAATCCATTTGCAGTTATTTGTTTAAATTTGATAGTAGAAATATACCCTCATTTGTGGAATGAGAGGCAAGTTGTAATTTTGAGAAAAGACATGAGATTTAGTATTGTAGTTAAATAAGGAAACATCTTGTGATTTTGCAGAATATTGAAAAGCTAGATATGCTTCTATTTTCTACTTTGAAAAAAAAAGGGTTGCTTTGAATTGCATGCAAAAGTCTTTTTTGAAATATGAAAGAAAATCAGCTTTTTAATTAATTTTACCTTCATTCTACTTACAGAAAAATATGGGTAGTAATTATTGTTAATATTTTAATGAGTGTATGCATGTTGTTTTAAAGGTGAATATTGAGTTTATTTCTCTAATTATAAGATCTAAGTTTCTTTTTGGATCCTAGAAAATAATAGTAACAAAAATGAAATTTCACAATTAAGTTTAAGAATAAAATCAAAGCATTCATCTCTTCCAATTTCTTAATTTGAGTTTATTAAACTTTAGATTATTTCTTTTAGTTGCTATTAAGTTATTGAATTCTATGGTTATTTTATTGCAAGATATAAACCTATTACTTTGTTGTTATCATATTAAATTTATTCATCTTAGACACCAGCATTATCATAAATTTTGCTTTTGATAAAATCCAGGCTAGGAAAAAAAATAAAAAAAATCAGTGTTAAATATATAGAAATTTCTTCTGAACCCTACATTCATAAATCAAATGAAAAAGAGAGCCTAAGTTTACTTACCATATATATATATATATATATATATATATAGCATTATGAGATTTCTTTATTATTTTGTGTCTTTAATAAAAAAAAATTTGCATGTAAAACTTTTGAAAAAAAAAAAATTTATATATTTTCACACTTATAATTTTTATATTTATAAATTTATATAAATATAAATATATATATATATATATATAATTATATAAAATATATTTAAAAAAAAAAAAATTTAAAAAAGGGGTTTTTCGGGCTGCGCGGGTTTCGGCCGCATCCCACTGTGTGAAAACACAGTGGGTTGCGCCGAAAACGCCGCCACTGTGTGGGCACATAGTGAGAGGCGCCAAATGCCATCACTATGTGGCCACACAGTGGCGTGGCGCCCAGCGCCACCACTGTGTGGGTACACAGTGGGCGGCACCCAGCGCTCCACTGTGTCACTGCACAGTGGGCGGCGCTTGGTCTGCCTCCCCCGCTCGACCCGCCGTGTATTTTAAAAATGCCGCCGACCCTGCATAAAATCCAATGCAGCCATGGACATTCGGCCCTGTGAGTTATGGTATCAAAAATATTAAACCCTAGCCCGGGTAGGGCTAGGTAAGTAAGTAAAATAATATGTTAAATTTAAATTAGATTAGATGCCTTTTTATATATAAAAAAAAGAATCCCCAATTAGGGTTGGAAAAATATTGACTATTATATTGGAAAGATATTTTTAAAGGATTAATATATATATATATATATATATATACATATATATATATATATATATATATATATATATATATACTGGTTGTATTTTTGGAGTAAATATTTAATGGAGAATTAAATATTTAAATACCTTCGTATGATTACTAATAGGAAGTAAAAGAAAGAGAAATATATAAATTTAGGAAAAAGCCTAGTCTTATAATTTTAAATGTATTTAATGTGTTAAATGCTTAATATTGCCCCAGTTAATTTAATTAGAGCATTAAAATTTTAAAATGGATGTTTAGACTGTATTGTCATATTGGAGATTGAATTAATCTTCCTTTCCTAATTTTTTTAATGTGATTGATTTAATAAAATTTAATGACTAGGTATCTCGTGGAGATAAAATTAGACCAGTTAGATTTCCGCAAATAAAATTAAACAATAATCGATGCTTGGTTCGTTTCAGAATTAGCTCGAGCATAGATATGGCAAATACATTAACGCTTGTCGTGTGAGCGAACTTGTAAATTAATTAGTTTTTAAAAAAAAAAATCGTTCCGTTTTTGCCCTAAATTTTGGGCATGACATTTTTGGTATCAGAGTAAGGTTTTTACACTAGAAACCTTACTCCACTTACGTTTCGCCTTAGAATATTTAAAATTATTTTGTTAAATTGATTTTATCAGACTTTTGAATTTAATTGAATTAAATATTAATCTAAAAGAAATTAATTAATTAATTGTTTTGCCTTATTTTTTCTCTTAGGATGCCTTCGACGACGTGACAAGCTCGCAAGCGCGGATGGGGTCCTAGACGTGTGCGCATAGTACGCGAAGAGGTAGAGAGGGAGGCATCGGTTCCAGAGGAGAACCCAGGAGCACCTCTCGAACAGCCAAATGAACCTAACCGAGACCTCTTAGCAGCCATTCAGAATCTTATTGGCATAGTTCAGGAAAGGATCCCAGCAGAGAACCCTCAGGTTAGGAGTCATGACTCTGGGAGTCATAGATCTATTGATAGAGAATGAAGCAGGAGCCCAGCTCTGATTCCTATAGAGAGTTAGGGTGGTAATGAGCCAGAGTCTGTGCATATGCCAGGACCACCTCCAGCGGTGGAACCAGTTTATTTTGAGAGAGCTCGTCGAGATCCAGGGGATCTCATCAGGGAGGTCATGCGCCTCCAACCACCATCCTTCGGAGGTTCTACAGATGGAGTAGAGGCCGAGGTATGGCTTCTAAGTCTTGAGAGGTGCTTTGTGTTGCATTCTTATGAGAGCAACTTGAAAGCACGTGTCGCAGTTCATCTTCTGAGAGGGACAACCTCCACTTGGTGGAGACAGGAAGAGTACAAATGCGGATTAGTTCCTGATACTCTCACTTGGGAGATATTCACAGAGAGGTTTCGTGAGAGGTACCTATCAGAACACTTCAGGCAGCGTCGTATAGACGAATTTCATGATCTCCAACAAAAAGGCTTGTCAGTAACCCAGTATGAGAGTAAATTCTTTGAGTTGTTGCCTTATGTGGATTATCTAAAGGATGAGAAACTTCTTGTAAACCACTTCATCAGGGGATTAAATGTCGGTATAGCTGGGCCTGTTAGGATGTCCGCTCCAGAGAGCCTTCGGGTTGTTGTAGAGAAGGCACTAATTGCCGAGGAAATTCAGGTCAAACCACAGGACAATAGGGACCGGTTTCAAAACCGAAATCCCGCACCTTAGACTTATGGATTCCAGAAACCACATTGGAAAGGAAACAAACAAAATTCTTAGGGGTTCTCCAAACCCCCTTCTCCACAACAGACACCACAGAACTAGAGGCAGAAGCCTCCATAGTATCAGCAGGGCTCCAAGCCCAAGCAGTGGCAGACTCAGGGACAGAAACGTGATCAGAGAGCACAGGGGCAGTACACACAGCCGGCGGGGACTCAGCAGTCCTCTAGGGGTGGGTATAGCGGATCCAGTAGGACAGGAGGTCAGGCATTCTCTAGGCCTTAGGGTGCCCAATTTCAGGCACAGGGTGCTTGCTTTACATGTGGAGCCATGGGGCATATGGCGAGGGATTTCCCTCAGGGACAGGTGGCAGGGAGTCAGCGGATGGCCACTTCAGATCCGACAGTTGGTGATATGGGTAGGTCCCATAGAGTATTCGCAGCGGTTGACAACCGCCAGGCTGAGCATCAAGCCACAGTTATCGAATCTTCAGGTATAATCAAAGGTAACAATGTATCTATTTTGTTTGATTCAGGAGCTACTGACTCCTTTATATCTCCATTGGTTGTGGAGCATTGCGAGCTAGTGGCAACTAGACAAGGTGTCAGTTGGGAAGTGGAATTAGCTTCGGGAGCTAGAGTGTTAGTGGAATCAGAGGTTAGGGCATGTCAGCTGCAGATTGGCAAGACCACCACTTTAGTAGACCTTAGAGTGACTCCATTTGGATCTTACGAAATCGTACTTGGCATGGATTGGCTTTATGCCCACAAAGCCAAGATGGATTGCCGCCTGAAAAAGATCGAGTGTGAGGATGATCATGGTTCGCCCATAGTTATTACCGGGATTCAGAGGCCCATGTCTCTTCGTATGATCTCCGCAATGTAGCTTAAGCAGAGCATGTGGAAGGGATGTCAGCTTTTTTCTATCACTATCAGTGACAAAGGAGAAGAGGAGGAAAAAGAAACATCGCTCGATGACCATCCTATCCTTAAGGGATATTCAGATGTATTTCCTTCAGAGTTATCGGGAATGCCTCCCCGTAGAGAGATTGATTTTCATATAGACCTAGAACCAGGAGCCGAGCCAATTTCCAGAGCACCTTATAGGATGACCACAAATGAGTTAAATGAACTTAAAATGAAGCTTGAGGAACTCCTTGAGAAGGGTCATATTCATCCTAGTGTATCCCCTTGGGGTGCACCAGTCATCTTCGTTAAGAAGAAGGATGGATCTCTCTGATTGTGTATGGATTATCGACAGCTAAATAAAGTAACCATCAAGAACCGATATCCTTTGCCTAGAATTGATGATTTATTCGACCAACTTCAAGGTGCCAAAGTCTTTTCCAAAATAGATCTGAAGTCAGGGTACCATCAGTTAAGAATAGTGGAAAGTGATATCCACAAGACCGCATTTCGCACTAGATATGGTCACTATGAGTTTACCGTAGTTCCATTCGGACTTATGAATGTCCCAACAGTCTTTATCAGCCTCATGAATGGGGTGTTCCATACCTTTTTGGACCGTTTTGTTATTGTGTTCCTCGATGATATACTGATATATTCTCGGAATGAGAAGGAGCATGAGGAGCACCTGAAACAGGTATTGCAGTGTTTGCGGGATAATCAGTTGTTTGGCAGCCTATCAAAGTGTGCTTTCTTTCGGTCTGAGGTCAAGTACCTTGGGCATGTTATTTTCGATGATGAGATCTCAATTGACCCATCAAAGATTAGGGCTATTATAGATTGGCCAGCACCTACTAGTGTGACAAAGGTTAGGAGTTTCATGGGCTTAGCAGGGTATTACTGACATTTCATCGAGGGATTTTCCAGAGTCGCACACCCTATTACTTCTCTTCAGTGTAAAGGGAAGAAATTTGAGTGGATAGAGAAGTGCGAGAAGGCCTTACAGGAACTCAAGAAGGCACTTACTAGCACTCCTATCCTTGTTGTACCAGATCCTACAGCTAATTTCATGGTTTGTACAGATGCTTCTCTAGAGGGTTTAGGGGCAGTTCTTATGCAGGATGGTAGGGCCATAGCTTTTGAGTCTAGGAAACTTAAGACTCATGAACTTAATTATCCCACTCATGACCTTGAGCTCGCAGCAGTAGTGCATGCACTTGTGAGGTGGAGACACTTCCTTTTAGGACATCACTTCGAGTTGCATTCAGATCATCAAAGTCTTCAGTACATCTTCACTCAGCCAAACCTTAATGCACGTCAGAGGAGATGGATGGAGTTATTGTGCGAATATGATTTTGACGTTCACTACATCAAAGGTAAGGAAAATGTAGTTGCAGATGCCTTGAGTAGGAGACGTCATGAGGTTTACACCATATCCATGGGCACGGATTTGAGAGACCGTATACTTCAGCACTTGCCAGAGGATGGATGGTATGCAGAGGTTGGTCAGGTAATACGATCTCAGGCTACTCTAGAAGGGAAATATTTGGATTATTCTTTGGAGTCCGATGGACAGTTACGCCACAGAGGGTGCATTTATGTACCTTCCTCCAGAGGATTGCGAGAGTTCATTGTCACGGAGGCTCATAGAGCTCCTTATGCAGCGCATCCCGGGGTTAAGAAGTTGCATGCTGACTTGAGACAGTTGTATCATTGGCCGGGAATGCGGTAGCTCATTGCTGAGATAGTCGCTCGATGCCTCGAGTGTCAGAGGGTAAAGGCGGAGCACCGCCATCCAAGTGGGTTGCTTCAGTCTCATGCTATACCAGAGTGGAAGTGGGATACTATATCCATGGATTTCATCATTGGTCTTCCTATGTCTTCTCGTCGCCATGATGCTATCTTGGTGACAGTTGACAAGTTGACCAAAGTAGCTCACTTTTCACCAGTCCGTACTACTTTCATAGCTCCAGCAATAGAACAGGTGTTCTTGCGAGACATTGTTAGACTTCATGGCGTGCCCTGCAAGATTATTTCTGACAGGGATTCTCTTTTCACTTCTTCCTTTTGGAAGTCATTGCAGGCAGCTATGGGCACTAAGCTCAATTTCAGTACAACCTATCACCCGGAGACAGATGGTTAGACAGAGAGGGTCAATCAGGTGTTAGAGGATATGCTTCGCATGTACGTCATGGATCATCAGACCCGGTGGGAGGAGTATCTTCCCTTAGTGGAGTTTGCCTATAACAATGGGCATCATACTTCTTTCGGGATGCCACCCTATCAGGCATTATATGGCAGGCCTTGTAGGACGCCCTTGAGTTGGGATCGCATAGAGGATAGAGTTGCTATTGGTCCTGAGATAGTTCGGGATATGGAACAATAGGTGGATCTGATTAGGCAACATCTCAGGGAGGCTCAGGATAGACAGAAGAAATATGCTAATGCAAAGAGGATAGAACGTAGCTACTTGGTTGGAGACAGAGTTTTCTTGAGAGTGCGACCGCATAAGAGTCCAATCTGTTACAGAAAGGGTTCTAAGCTTGCACCTCACTTTGTAGGACCTTTTGAGATTCTTGAGAGGATAGGCCCAGTTGCCTACCGTTTAGCATTGCCACCTAGCCTATCACGCATCCATGATGTGTTTCATGTTTCAGTTTTGAGAAAATATATCTATGATGAGTCTCACATTTTAGATTGGGATGCTTTGGAGGTGGAGTCGGACGGACAGCTAGCTTTGGAGCCCATTCACATTTTGGCACGCTGGACATTGGCCCTTCGAGGTCGAGAGCTGGACCAGGTTAGAGTCTAGTGGGATTGTTATGATGAGATTACGGCTTCATGGGAGGACGCAGCACATATGAGATCAAAGTACCCCCACCTCTTTGATGAACTCCAGGAGGAAGTTCATGCCTAGAGGGGGAGGATGTGAGGATTTTATATTTAGACTATTATGGATACTTTATTTTGATGCATTTTGAGACTTAGAACTTATATGATTTCAGGATTTGGATAACATTGCTATGTATTGATGATTTACTTATATGCTTTATGAGATAGAACACTACATGATTGTTAGATAGGATGATATTGCAATGATAGATGTCGTTATTTAATTTGCAGGACTTTGCTATGATAATAGAACTATGATGTATGGTTAAGTTTATGTGAATTGCGATGAAATTGTTTATGAGAATTTTGCTTGATAAAAGATGTATTTAATCTGTGCTGATGAAAATTGTATGCAAGTGATGATGTGTATTGTTATTCCTTTGAATTATATTATATGTGGATATTTGAAAGTACTAATGTGTTAAATGAGATGCGCAGGAAATTTACCATGTGACCATGGAAAATTACGGCGAACCAAACCTAGACTTATGTATGTTCGTAAGCCAAGGTTTGTCTATTTGGAGAGACAACACCCCGTTTGTGTTGTATTTTATTCGTAACAGTATATGCTGCATGAGTGTTAAGTGTTATTTAAATTTAATGTGTAAAAACCACAAGAGACAATTTCATGTTTTATTTTGTAAAAGTGTTTTAATTGTGTCACTTGACACGTGTGGATTTAAATTTATAAGTTTTATTTTTGTCTCTTGGTGGGAAAGTGTTTAACTATAGTTTTTCTTAAATAATATAATGTGTTGTCATCAATACTTTGAGAATATAATCTTTGGAGTGGTCAACATATGTTTGACCCGAAAATAAACTTTAGAGGGGTTTAAAATGGGTTAAATGAACACCTAGGGGTAGTTTAATAGGGTTTCCTAAAGCCCATAAGGTATACCTAGGGGTTAGGGGTAATTTTAGGCAAGTTTCTACTTTTTAATGATCTTTTTAACGCTTTAAAAATTGGTTTTTTTGAGTTGTGCGAAAATTGAAAAATTAGAAGTTTAAATCTAATTGAGATTTTTCCTTTTGGAAGGAGAGTCTTTTTGCTTTCTGCTCTACTTTCCTTTTTGGTTTTTAGAAACTTGTGAGAACTCAGAGAATGAGCTTCTTAAGCAAGATATTTGAGAATTGGAGGGTAATCACCCACTCTCCATTTTTGGAGACAAGAGAAACTTTGAAAAGAAAATAATAGTTTGGAATAGAAAAATTTAACTAAGGGTAGAAGAAAGAAGATTCGTGGATTGGGCAGTTCTTCCTCAAATATCAAATCTACCATTGGGCAGAATAAGGTTGGTTTGATTATTCTTTAAAATGGTTATTTTCTTGCATGTTTTTGAGTGTATGAATGGTGAAAGAAATCTGTGTTTTTGTGTATGTCTTGTTTTAGAATTTCATTTGAAAATCTTTCATTATGCTTTGTTGTGTTTTGGGAGTTTTCTCAAGACCTCTTACTCTTGGGAGAGAAGAGGATCTTGTGGGTGGTAGCAGTGACAACCCTCGAGTGAGAGACTCTCTTTTGAGAGCGATCACAAGGGATCTTTGTGTGACCCTTGCTGCATGGCCTGTTTGTGCAATGGGGGTCATAAGGAGGGATATAAGGCTAGAATGCCTTTGGGGGGCATAAGGAATAAGGGTTTGAGATTCTTGATGTATTTATTATGCCATGAGGTGGCTACTTATTTTTTTCCATACTTGCAGTTCTCCTCAAGGTATTGGTCCACTACCACCCTTGAAAAGATCATCACCAAAGTGTGGTGCTGTGAAGCCAAGTTGGGAGTGTGTCTGAAAATCTGTATGTATTTTGCCTTCTATGTGTTTGCCTGTTTGTTACTCGTCTAGGTATTGGTTCTCCGAGCTCGAGGGTGGCTACCAGTTAGCCTAGGCTGGGAGGTGAGCACTCCGTGGTCATTTTGTGATTTATTATGCAGGAAAGTCAGGAGAAGAGAATAGGAATAGTGGAAAGATGCAGAAGATTATTGTTGAAGATACTTAAATCCATTTGCAGTTATTTGTTTAAATTTGATAGTAGAAATATACCCTCATTTGTGGAATGAGAGGCAAGTTGTAATTTTGAGAAAAGACATGAGATTTAGTATTGTAGTTAAATAAGGAAACATCTTGTGATTTTGCAAAATATTGAAAAGCCAGATATGCTTCTATTTTCTACTTTAAAAAAAAAGGGTTGCTTTGAATTGCATGCAAAAGTCTTTTTTGAAATATGAGAGAAAATCAGCTTTTTAATTAATTTTACCTTCATTCTACTTACAGAAAAATATGGGTAGTATTTATTGTTAATATTTTAATGAGTGTATGCATGTTGTTTTAAAGGTGAATATTGAGTTTATTTCTCTAATTATAAGATCTAAGTTTCTTTTTGGATCCTAGAAAATAATAGTAACAAAAATGAAATTTCACAATTAAGTTTAAGAATAAAATCAAAGCATTCATCTCTTCCAATTTCTTAATTTGAGTTTATTAAACTTTAGATTATTTCTTTTAGTTGCTATTAAGTTATTGAATTCTATGGTTATTTTATGGCAAGATATAAACCTATTACTTTGTTGTTATCATATTAAATTTATTCATCTTAGACAGCAGCATTATCATAAATTTTGCTTTTGATAAAATCCAGAAAAGTAAAAAAAATAAAAAAAATCAATGTTAAATATATAGAAATTTCTTCTGAACCCTACATTCATAAATCAAATGAAAAAGAGAGCCTAAGTTTACTTACCAAATATATATATATATATATATATATAGCATTATGAGATTTTTTTATTATTTTGTGTCTTTAATAAAAAAAAATTTGCATGTAAAACTTTTGAAAAAAAAAATATTTATATATTTTCACACTTACAATTTTTATATTTATAAATTTATATAAATAAATATATATATATATATATATTTATATAAAATATATTTTAAAAAAAAAAAAATTAAAAAAAGCGGTTTTTCGGGCTGCGCGGGTTTCCGCAGCATACCACTATGTGAACATACAGTGGGCGGCGCCGAAAACGCCGCCACTGTGTGGGCACACAGTGGGAGGTGCCGAACGCCACCACTGTGTGGCCACACAGTGGCGTGGTGCCCAGTGCCACCACTATGTGGGTACACAGTGGGCGACGCCCAGAGCTCCACTGTGTCACCGCACAGTGGGCGGTGCTTGGTCCGCCTCCCCCGCTCGACCCGCCGTGTATTTTAAAAATGTCGCCGACCCTGCATAAAATCCAATGTAGCCATGGACATTCGGCCCTGTGAGTTATGGTATCAAAAATATTAAACCCTAGCCCGGGTAGGGCTAGGGTAAGTAAGTAAAATAATATGTTAAATTTAAATTAGATTAGATGCCTTTTTATATATAAAAAAAAAAATCCCTAATTAGGGTTGGAAAAATATTGACTATTATATTGGAAAGATATTTTTAAAGGATTAATATATATATATATATATATATATATATATATATATATACTGGTTGTAATTTTGGAGTAAATATTTAATAGAGAATTAAATATTTAAATACCTTCGTATGATTACTAATAGGAAGTAAAAGAAAGAGAAATATATAAATTTAGGAAAAAGCCTAGTCTTATAATTTTAAATGTATTTAATGTGTTAAATGCTTAATATTGCCCTAGTTAATTTAATTAGAGCATTAAAATTTTAAAATGGATGTTTAGACTGTATAGTCATATTGGAGATTGAATTAATCTTCCTTTCCTAATTTTTTTAACGTGATTGATTTAATAAAATTTAATGACTAGGTATCTCGTGGAGATAAAATTAGACCAGTTAGATTTCCGCAAATAAAATTAAACAATAATCGATGCTTGGTTCATTTCAGAATTAGCTCGAGCATAGATATGGCAAATACATTAATGCTTGTCGTGTGAGCGAACTTGTAAATTAATTAGTTTTAAAAAAAAAAAAATAGTTCTGTTTTTGCCCTAAATTTTGGGCATGACATTTTCCCTACCTTCTTTGATTTCTATTTATCTAGGGAGTTCATTGTGAAGATTGGTATATACTTAACTTGAGATTAGTCCCACATGATATCTAGAAAAAGGTATTGTACAAAGGTGACCATAGAAGTAGAGCCTATTGCAAAATATCACATTTAACCCTACTCTCCAAACACCATAAATACATGAATTTCACATTGGATTAAGAAGGGGATGAGTGTAATACTTTGTTTGGTTAAGAAAATTAGTTTTTGTCATGTCTTAGGAATGTAGGGGTTACGAAAATTTGATTCAACTAGAAAATCAAAGAGGCGAAGTTTTTTTTGGTTGGATACTCTAAGGAATGGAAGGTACAATGCATTATTAATAATAACATACCTATTTTTAATTAGGGCTATCCTTTTTTCATTAAAAATTGTAGGTCTTTATTTATATCTAGGCACTACTCTACATAAGCTTGAAGTAGGATGTGAGGTTATGATGGAAATGCAACCAACATTGCAATTTATGAACTAATTTCATTGTTCAATTACTTTTAGGTAGTATTCTTTCTTTAATATTGGGATTTTTTATGATATTCCAATGCAAGTGTCTTTGAGAGTATCAGTGGTTGGAGCTCTAAATTAAGGAGCAAGTATAATAGAGGCATATGTATTAGTTATGTATCTAGGATAACTTGATAGTAGGTTGCATTGATGTATTTGTAAAAGATGACTTTGATGTAGTTGTAATTATGATATATGATGTAATTGTACATGTTGCATTGATGTAGTTGTATAGATGATATACGATGTATTTGTACATGAGGACATGGGAAATTATAAGGATATATATGATGTATTTTTACACTAGGACATGAACAATCATAAGCACATGCAGTTGTAATGGTGACTGTGTTTAGAATGTATGCAAATTATGATTATTGTGATGAAAAAGATGCATAGACTAATAAATATTATGTGCACAACCTACTTATGTATGTTCATGGATGTCAAATGTAAGTGTAATGGTAATCATGTGTCTAGAATGTATACAAATTATGATTAAAAAGATGCATTTATTAACAAATATTATGCATATGATCAACTTATGTATATTCATGGATGTCACGTGTATATGTAATGGTGATTATGTATCTACAATGTATGCAAATTATGATGATTATGATGAAAAATATGCATAGAATCGCAAATATTATGTGAATGACTTACTTATGTATGTTCATGGATGTCATGTGTATGTGTGTCTAGAATGTATTTGCATTCATGTTAGTTCATTTTAGTTAGCCTTTGCATTCATTTTCATTAGGGCTTAATACAGGCTTGTTAGTATATATTTATCCTTTTCATCCTCATTATAATTTCATTAAATCTTTCATTAGTTGAATTCTTGTCACATTAATTTCATCTTGGATAATCATGTCTTGTTCATTTCATTATCTTGTTAAGTGCACTTTTCATCTCAATTAGTGTTATTTTATTAGTATATTATTCATTTAATCTTGTATTAGTTTTGCATCTTCGTAGCTTCATATTAAAGGCATTTGCATCAGTTTATTTATTAGATTTATTTATCTTCGTATTATCATTTAATTAAATTATACCTAATATAGACTTGTTAGTCTATGTTATTTATGTTCATTTAGTTCACCTCATTTATTCCTTTAGGCTCATTAGTCTTTTGGAATTCTTTAGGTTCATTTTATCATACATTCATTAGAATGTGTCATAATGTTATCATTTAATTATTCTACATGTACAATATAGCTCATAGTAATCATCATTATACATCCATAAGAAAAACAAGAGAATTCGTAACATAAACCTACATACCTAGACATGTTGGAATTGATGCTTCATGTGCACGATGAACAAAACAAAGTTAGGCTACCTTGTAACTTTTCATTGCATTTATTTGATGAGTTTTGCATCAACAAAAAAAATCTATCTTAAGAAAATGGCCCCGAGTATTGAAAATAGGAGATAGGTTACTATAGAGGGGCCTCACACTAGCCTGTAGGTTCAAGAAGATCATTCATATGTGCTCCAAATTTTGAGAAATGACTTATTAAAGTTTGACAATCTTTTGAATTTAAGTCATTAAGAGATAGAGACACTACTATATGGCCCTGAACATTTGTGTGACTTGAGAAGAAAAATAGGAGCATTCCTAGCATAAAGCCACCTAAGAAGACATTTTGGCATTTATGGTTTATGACCATGACAAACAAAACAAAAATTATGCTACCTTGAAACTTTTAATTTCATGCATATGGAAATTTTTGCATTACAAGAAAAATTGATGCCCTAAGAAAATAGCTCCAAATCTTGAAAATTTGAGATAGGTTATTGTAGAGGGGGCCCATGTGACCCTATAGGTTTAAATGGATCATTTGTATGTGCCATATATTTTGATAAATATATCATCAAAGTTTGATGATTTTTTAAACTTAGGGAACTTAAGAGATAATGCTCCTAGTGTATGGGCCTAACATTTGAGCGAGTTGAGAAGAAAAATGGGAGCATTACTAGCATAAAACCACCTACCCTCACATTTTGGCAGTGATGGTTTTTACCCATTGTAATGGTGAAAATATTAGGGTTTCCACAATTAGATATATGAAAACCACTAATTTTTAGACTTAGGTACAATTACATTAAAAGAGGGGGGTAAACCCAATGGATCTAGCCACAAATAAACAAGGATTAAGGGAAAATAATTCTATTGGATTTACTAGATTTTAATTGGATTTCCCTCTTTTAAGTTGAGTTGTAAAATTTGTTGAAATTAGGGTAAATGTGTTGGAATTGAAGTAAAAACACATAAACAGTAAGCTATAGTCCTCAGAGTGAGCCACGAACCTAGATCTGAGAAATGTAAATATATTTGAATCTATTCCCAGGAGGACCTTTTGATTTATCAGGACCAAAGTGATGCTTGCTCCGGTCCTCCACACTTTTCACACTCTAATGGGGGATTGATTTGTCATTGTAAATAAAGCCAATTCTAAATATCACAACTTTGTACTTGTTCATGTGCATATTAGAGAAGGGAATAGGGGTTTGCCTTAGGTCAAACCCCAATTTTGGAATTAATCATGAAGTAGAAATGAAATATGATGGAATTGTAGTAATGGAAATATCTCCTTTTCATAGAGATGTTGAATAATGACTAAAACACAAATGCTATACCTCTTTGTGAAGTTTTGTTTATCTCCACATGGAATTAGGGTTTCATGAAGTCTTCAATAACATAGAACATGAATTTCAACTCCAATTCTTGAAACTTGACCTTATCTCTACTCCAATGATTGAAATAATACCGATTACTTGCTCACTTGGACTTAAATGATTGAATTGATTGATTAGTATGATTGTCGAATCTGAATTGTATATGTAAATGATAGGTGTAGACCTTCTTTTATACATACCCATCGAAAAACAACTTAATTTTCTTACATGAGCCAACACATGGTTAGGATTCCCACTCAATTCTTGTGACTAGTAAGGTGCTAAAAAAGGGGTCCTAATTGGGAGGACCAAGATGCTAGACACTCTAGTCTATTGGCATTGAATTTGTCATTGATGTCAACATGTGTGTGTGTGTGCAGGGTTGATTTGATGAAGTTGCAGAAGAGACCACTGTATTACCATTGATATCAACAAGGTCATGTTGCATGTTGCAGATGAGATGAGGGGTAGTGAATTGTAAAGAAAGTGTAGCAGGATAGAGATTGTGCAGAAAGACATACAAGACACCCACTAGATGGAGATGCAATGAGATGCAAACGTATGCAAAGATAATTGATGTCGACAGTTGCAGTACTAGATAGAGTGTCGGTGCAACATGATATAACACACTCTGTTAGTCCCACATGGAGATATAGAAGGAAAGAATGGGATGTGCTATTGAGATAGGTTATTGGACTAAGAAGACAAATCCTAGTGAAGTGGTAAAGGCATTGAGAAAACTAGTTTGAATAAAGCTACAATTGTATATAACATGCCATGTTAGTCACATACAGTTACAGGTTACACAAATATTACAAGTGGTGTGCATAACATACAAGGATTAAGGGAAAATAATTCTATTGGATTTACTAGATTTTAATTGGATTGCCCTCTTTTAAGTTGAGTTGTAAAAAATTTTGAAATTAGGGTAAATGTGTTGGAATTGAAGTAAAAACACATAAATAGTAAGCTATAGTCCTCAGAGTGAGCCACAAACCTAGATTTGAGAAATGTAAATATATTTGAATCTATTCCCAAGAGGATCTTTTGATTTATTAGGACCAAAGTGATGCTTGCTCCGGTCCTCCACACTTTTCACACTCTAATGGGGGATTGATTTGTCATTGTAAATAAAGCCAATTCTAAATATCACAACTTTGTACTTGTTCATGTGCATATTAGAGAAGGGAAACAAGTTGGGAATAGGGGTTTACCTTAGGTCAAACCCTAATTTTGGAATTAATCATGAAGTAGAAATGAAATATGATGGAATTGTAGTAATGGAAATATTCTCCTTTTTAGAGAGATGTTGAATAATGACTAAAACACAAATGCTATACCTCTTTGTGAAGTTTTGTTTATCTCCACATGGAATTAGGGTTTAATGAAGTCTTCAATAACATAGAACATGAATTTCAACTCCAATGCTTGAATCTTGACCTTATCTCTGCTCCAATGCTTGAAATAATACTGATTACTTGCTCACTTGGACTTGAATGCTTGAATTGATTGATCAGTATGATTGTCGGATTTGAATTGTATATGTAAATGATATGTGTAGACCTTCTTTTATACATAACCATCGAAAAACAACTTAATTTTATTACATGAGCCAACACATGGTTAGGATTCCCACTCAATTCTTGTGACTATTAAGGTGCTAAAAAAAGGGTCCTAATTGGGAGGACTAGGATGCTGGACACTCTAGTCTATTGGCATTGAATTTGCCATTGATGTCAACATGTGTGTGTGTGTGCAGGGCTGATTTGACAAAGCTGCAGAAGAGACCACTGTATTGCCATTGATATCAACAAGGTTATGTTGCATGTTGCACATGAGATGAGGGGTAGTGAATTGTAAAGAAAGTGTAGCCTGACAGAGATTGTGCAGAAAGACATACAAGACACCCACTAGATGGAGATGCAATGAGATGAAAAGGTATGCAAAGATGATTGATGTTGATAGTTGCAATACTAGATAGAGTGTTGGTACAGCATGATATAACACACTCTGTTAGTCCCACATGGAGATATAGAAGGCAAGAATGGGATGTGCTATTGAGATAGGTTATTGGACTAAGAAGACAAAGCCTAGTGAAGTGGTAAAGGCATTGAGAAAACCAGTTTGAATAAAGCTACAATTGTATATAACATGCCATGTTAGTCACATACAGTTACAAGTTACAAAAATGTTACAAGTGGTGTGCATAACACACAAGTTATCTCAATCTACAAAACTATAGAAGGCGACTGAGATGTCAATAACATGATGGCTATGTGACTGTAGATGTCAATAACATGGTGGTTATGTGATCACAGATGTCAATAACACAATGGGCTAGTCATGTCATTTATGCGATAGGGGATGTCAATAACATGACAGGTTTTTTGCCCCGCTATCCCGCGACTAGGGATATTAGATAAGGAAGACTCTACGATGAGATCACTATAGTGTAAAAACCTAGTTATCTCGCTAGTCGCAACAATTTTGATGGGTGTTAAATGACCTTGCGGGATAACACATAAGACAAGCCAAAATGAATCTCCTACCAACCTGCAAGGGTAAGAAGACCAAAGTGAAACTTTTGAAGGACAAAAGAGTCTAAGGGGAAATGGTGTGCCCCGCTATTCCGCACCATGTAAAATGGGTGAATGATGATCTTGTGAGGTAACACAAAGTGATGGGAGAGATGGAGGCCGCTATCCCATGATGTCGAAGACCAAAGGTTGGAAGCACTATGGGGAAATAAATAACTATGATGGGTGAAGCATCCCACTATCCCGCATAGTCAAGGAAAGAAATGAGGAACACAGGATAAGAGGAGTGTTGTGGGATAACGGGTTTCCATGAGGAGCAAGGAAGTCCTTACCCCGCATGGGTTAAAAGGTTGCACGAGGTGTGGTATGGGCTAACAAGAGTGATGGGGGTAGTGATCCCTGTTATCGCACATCATGAGAACAGGGGAAGGATTTCGTTGAAGCTTACCCCGCATGGGTAAAATAGGCTCATAAATAATGATGTAGGGAAATTAGGGGAAAGAAGATAGTGGCTCCCGCCATCCTGCAGGCATACATGTGATGCAGAGAATGCGGAAAGGTTTAAGGTTATTGTGACTGTAAGAGGTGATTTAGCCAACATGTTGGTTGCCCGAAAGCCAAATGGTCCACATGGTAGTTGACCAAGTTTGACCAAGTGATTTGGACATCCAATGAGAATATTTTAACAATACATTTACATGCTGATAGGGAAGATAATCCACATGCGTATTGACAAAGTTTGACTAGGTGACTTGGATATCGAATATGAATACATATGGCAAGTAAGGATGTCGAAAGGAGATTTGATATGCATAGGTCTATCCCTAAAGATGGTGGATTTTAAATGAGGTTGTTGTTGATCCAATCAAAATAGGAGAATGGAGAATGTACTAATAGTGATTCTTTAGTAGACTAGTCTGAGGCTCGAGATGATCGTCAGGAAAGATATCAAATCTTATGGGAATGTAAATATTACTAAAATAATAATCTAAACTCTATGATCAAACTAAAGAAGGAAGATGTTGCAATTAATGGTGACCGCCAAAAAATCTGCATAGTAGATACTGAAGATCAAATCATCTTGATCTTTTAGATGTATATTTGAACTTTAGCTCTTGGTGGGAAAGTATGTGTACTCTTGAGATAGAGAGTGGCCAAACCAAATGGCTGAGGTGTTTGATGATGTGGCATGTGGAACCATAACAATGGCAATATTGACCTAGCCTTTTTGGTCAAATATATAGAGATAAATGGTCCAGATTCAAAGAAATTGAAGAACATGTTTTGGTGTGTCAACTAAGTGTTTTGGGAACTTGGACAAATCATTCTGGATTGCTAGCTAATTGATAAATATAGAATGTGGTAGATTTTCTATGCCAAGCTGATGAGATTAGAATCCAAAATGACTAAATGGATGATCTGTATGAAGCCTAGGAAATTGTATAGATCATGTTGTATGATAATGATGCAAACTATGTTTGTTTGATCTATGATGAGTTATGATCTAGTGGACCTTATGTAGGTGGATGCTAAGTATATAAAGAGCATGTAAGTCAAAATGAATAAGGAGAGTATGTGTGAGTGATTCCAATTCATGTAGAGATTGTTGTTAGTCATTGAATGTAGAAGGAGAAAGAGTTGCAGAGCTGGGCTAGACTGAGAAAAAGAAAAAGAGTAGCAAAAGGAAGCTAAGAGTTGTAACTGTGTGAGAGCTGAAAGAAAAAGAAGAAATAATAGAATGCAGTTGTGAAGAGAAAATTCTAATGACTAGAGAAGTGCAGAGATATGGCATAGTGGTTACAAGGCATAGATAGAAGTGTTTATTGACAAGAGAGTGAGATAGAGAGTTGCAATGACCAAAAACTAGGAAGGTGCAAAGTTGATATAGATAGCACAGTGGGAGGAGGAATGATTAGAGTAGAAAGAAGAGAGTTGGTTAGAAAGAGGAGAATGTTGGCATTGTGTTGTCATTGATGTCAACCGACAAGTTGATGTTACCGATATGCAAGTATGAGTATTGCATATTATTGGCATGTTAATGTCAACCGGTAAGTATGTCAATCGGTAAGCAAGAAAAGAGACAAATTGAAGGACCCGAATAAGAAGATAAAAGGATGTGAAGTATTTTCCACTTTGACAAAATAGTTGAGGACTATCATCGGTAAATGATAACATGTCCTAACTAGAAAAATAGAGAAGTGCATGATATGAAGGTTAACTCGTTAGTGTATATTGATAGTATGTTGTTGGCCATTTGGTTGAATTGATTATGTGTTGCATTGATATTTTATCATCGATGCCAACACTAGTTGTTTGGATGCTTTACCGGCACCCTTCTGGTCTCGGTAGGTTGAGTAGTTTCTAGTTGGTTTGGATTTGGCATGATCTGGTAGGCTCCAGTATAGTTTGGTAATGGAATTGGCTTATTCATGATACTCATGTTCATATTCAGTAAGTTGGTTTTGGTCTAGTGATCGGATGCTATCCTGTTTGCTTGGAAGCTTGGCTTGTGGTTTCGACGAGGGTTTCACTAGCAAAGCTTTTTTGAAGATCTTTGATGATATGCATAAGTGGTGTTAGTTTAGTTTTTGGTGGAATTTCAGGATGTTGTTGGTGATCATGTTTGAGACTTGGCAGATGGAGATCATTGCTTTAGCATGTGGACCTATATTGGGTCCTGGTTGATCTAGGTTATGGACCAACTTAATGAAACATGTGGATTGGACCTCTCGATATGTTAATGGGATGTCTTATGTGTTGGATATTATTTGTTTGGTCTAAGGCTGACATGTTTTGTAATTATGTAATTGGTTTATTGTTTGGTGTCTGACTTGATTATTTATGATCAAGGGTTTGTATATATAGATGTAAGATCTCATTGTAGATCATCATGGTTATGGTCAAAGGATGTAATGTGCAAATAATGTAATATATTTTAGGCAAAGGATTTTATTAATCATTGGAGATCGAATTGGGTTTATGTAAGAGGATTTAGTCCTCCCATATTGAGATTAACCAGAATTGTACTCAGGCATAGGAGATGCTATCTTTGCAGTTCAACACTTCTTCTGGATTGTAGTTTGGATTTCTATGTAGTCAGTGAGGCTCCTTTTGTGATGAGCAGTACGCTCTAGGCTATTGGTCTTCCTACAAGTGTAGGCCCCTCAATTGTAATTCACATACTGCAGAAGTATTATTTGAGTGTGGGTAGGCTTCCCACTGTGGTTTTTCCCTTTACCGAGTTTTCCACGTATAAATCTTGGTGTCATGTGGATGGTATTTATTCTATGATTATTATTTATGCTTAATTGGTTTAACTTATAATCTGGTATTTGGTTTAATCATTCTGGTATTAATGTTTTGGGTTCTGGTATTAAAGTTTTAATTACAAAAGGTTCTGGTAATCTTTGACAATTGATTCACCCCCTCCCCCCTCTCAGTTGTCTTCTGGCTATTTGAACTATCTAACATATGTTTCATCAATGACCAAGTTTTAACTGACATAATCAAGTGAGTTGGATGCTGACAGAGATGTCATGTGGACTCCAAGTGGAAAACATGCAATGGTAGGTGAATGGTGCATCGTCGAGGTAGTTTCCAATTAGGTCAGTATTAAATGAAGACTACGAAAATCATAGATCAATTGCAGAGGATTGTGGCTCAAAGAAAATCAAAAGGTACAGATTTTATTTTTTGATATCATGATCAAAGCAGGACATCTGATCATCTTGTTGATCTGGAGAAGGAAACAACTAGATCATTTATTGTAATTGATAAAATCAAGGTTGATGAACATGATCCAGTTTGCTAAATATAGTAAACATTTATTGGAAGAATAAAAAATGATAGAGCCTTTTTTGTTGATCTTTTGTAGGTTGTCGATTCAAGAAGATGAGATCCACTTTGATATGGATCGTGGTCAGTGAAGAAAACCCTAGGCACGTAAAGCTTGAACCTTTTTTTGGCAGGAAAGCATGTGTATAAATATGTAGATCAAAGACTTAAGCAGTTGGATGATGGATGAGTGATGAAAAAGTGTGATCATGCTAAATGAGAGTTGATAATTTTGAGTGTTGATAGCAAACTATTCAAGTGACTCAGTGTCAAAAGAAGAACTGGCAAGAAGGGTCAAACTGGAAAGGTTTAAGGTAACCGATAAACTGTTAAAAAGCATAATAGTCTATCAAACTGACAGAGATTGAACCAGTAAGGTAGCTAATGAGAGTGAAGGAGAGTAGAGAGAGAGTGAGAGGAGATCTGACTAGGCAGAAGCTGAGTTGAAGAGGATTCACACAAAGAGAACTAAGATCTAGTAAGAAGAAGTAGTGTGACAGAAAATAGTTCAACCGATAGAGTGAATAGTTTATAAAAGTTACAAAACTCATTTGTAACAAGGTTCTTATCATTGTATTGATTTAATATCTCATTGTATTTCATTGAGGGGGTCCTTAGTGTAGGGGTTGAGGGGTTGGTGCTCCTTTGGGTAGGTGCCCATAAATTGTTAGGGGTTAGTTCTCCTTGGGTTGGTGCCCTAAAACATTGTAAAATTGTTATTTCATTGTGACGTTGGATTGGAGCACTAGATCTCCCGCAATATTTCTCACCAAGGTTTTTCCCACATTGTGTTTTCCTTGTATATCTGGTGTTTTGTGATGTGCTCTTGTGTGTGGTTGCTTGTTAGTGTTTTCATTATCCTACTGGTTGCACACATTATTTAAAATTGTTTATAATCATTGATTCACCCCCCCTCTCAGTGATATTTTGTGTTTTACAATTGGTATCAGGGCCTTAGGTTTCCTATTTGTCAAAGATTTCTCTAGCTTGGGTAGATTCTGGTTTAAGAACACAATGGAAAGGAATGAATCCTTCTCCTCCAAAGCTACCATATTTGATGGTGCCAACTATGCCTTCTACAACAGAAGAATGGAAACTTATCTATCTTCCCTAGGTTTTTATGTTTGGATGTCTGTGAAGAATGGGTATACTATCCCTAATCCCCCCCTACAGATCTAGATGCTAAGAAGGAGTATGAAAACAATTCCAAGGCTAAGCATGCTATTCTCAATGGATTTTCTGATAATGAGTTTATTAAGGTTATGCACTACTCTTCTGCCAAGGAAACTTGGGAGAAGTTGAAGAGATTATTTGAAGGAGATGTTAAGGTCAAGGAGGCTAAACTGCAAACACTAAGAGCTCAACTTGAAGGCTTGAAAATGAAAGATGAAGAAAAGATTGTTGATTATCTTCAAAGAATTGATGAAATGGTGAATACAATTAGAGGACTTGGAGATGATGTATCTAATGAAGTTATTGTCAAAAAGGTACTTAGATCAATCACATATAAGTATGATACAAAGGTATCTTCAATATAAGGAGCCAAGGATCTAAAGACCTTTTCAATGGATGAGTTATTTGGGTCCCTAAGTTCTTATGAGATGAGAACAACTGGTGAAGAAACTTCAAGGAAAGAGGCTGATTTCAACTCCATCAAAAAGGGTAAGGAAGAAATTAGTTAAGACTCAGATATAGTGGTAGTAAACTTTGTAAGGAAGTTTAAAAGAGGATCCAGTAAGTACAAAGGAAAATTGTCTTTCAAATGTTTTAAGTGTGAAAAAATAGGACACTTTGCTTCAAAATGTCCCTATGATGAGAATGTTGGAGAGGAGCAACAAAGCACCAACACACCTTTGGGTAAGGATAAAAAGGAGAAAGCATACCAACAAGAAAGAAGAAGCTATCGAAAGTAGAACAACCTATATACTTTTGAAGATGATGCTATAGGAAGAAAGTGCCTCAGAAGATGACTGATGTTCGGATAAAAGAGAAATTAATCTCTTCATGGCATAAGATGAACCAATTGATGGAGCTAATGAAGATGAAGACATTGAAGCTGAAGTGGAATTTGAAGGTAAGCTCATAAGTGCTCTTGAGGAGTTGAGATAAATAAGAAGAGAACTCAAGAAGTATAAGTGTGTTGCTATAGAAGAATGAGATCATTTAGAGAAATTTGTGGAGAAGTCCAAGAAAATAATTTCTAATCTGAAACTCTAGTTGGAAGAACCTAAAAGGATATGTGAAGTTACATCCTCTAATTTAAATAAGAAGGAGAAGGAGCATTAGAATCTGGAAGAAGAAATTGTAAGGCTTAGAAAGGAGCTTGAAAAGAGAAAGAATGAATTAAAGATGAGGAGCAAATATGAAAGCAACACTAAAGCCTTGGACAAGATGTTGAGTAATTAGAAGCACTCAAAAGATACAAGAGGTATAGGATTTGAAGAGGGATAGAGTTCCAACAACAAAGACACACCTTGCAAGGAGATACAGTTTACTTCTTCAAGTTAAAGTAAAGAAAAAAAAACCTTTACAGTCAACAAAGCTATTGAGAAGAAGACTTATGCTGAAGCTACTAAATATCAGCTTGTGAATCGAAATTCTCAAACTTTGAACTGGAAGGCTCAATCATTGTACCAAAATGCAGATCCTAAAGGCAAGCTTAAGGTTGATAATGAAGGGTTCACTAGAGTCAATAATGTGAGAAGAAACACTCAGTGAGACAAATATTTTCCGGTCCAAAGAGACAAAATTGGTATGTACCCAAATTCCATGGTTATTGTCACTGGGGTAATAAGTCTGGACATAGAATTGCTAATTGTAGTTTAATGCATAAGCCCCCTAATAGTTCTGAAAGTAGAAATCCATTTGTTTCACTCTGGGAAATTAATGTTATTTGTTATCATTGTAATGGATTTGGTCATAGGAGTTATGAGTGTAGGAGAAGTCAGTCGATGTCCTACAATAATTTTTCAAATTCATCATTTAATAGAAATATAAAATGTTATCATTGTAAAAGTTTTGGCCACATTGCAAAGCATTACAAACCTAGAAAAACTAAGCAAAAGAAGCTAGTATCAGATCATATACCAGAAGAAAAATAAAACTAGAAAGATGCTACAAGAAAGGAGAAGAAAGCCAAACAACTTTGGGTTGAGAAGGATAAGAATAAAGGAAAATCAAGTCTGATTGTATAGACCGCCCTACATGCAGAAAGAATAAATTTGTGGGTTGTAGACAGTGGATGTTCCAATCACATGATCAGAGACAAAAATAATCTCATCAAGTTTGAAGATTGGAATGGAGGATCAATGAGGTTTGCACACAACTCTTCCATCAAGATAAAAGGAAAAGGAACCTTGAACATAGATAGAAAATTAAAAGCACATGATGTATACTATGTGGAGGGACTAAAACATAACTAGCTAAGTGTGAGTCAAATGTGTGACAAAGGATACAAGTTCAATTTTGACTCTACCAGTTTTTAAATAAGGAAGGAGAGTACCAAACCGATTGTTGCAAAAGGAAAGAGGATAGATGGAAATGCATACAAACTTAAAGAATGCTTTAAATCCCAATTCTTGATGGGAAAAGTAGATGAGAGTTGGTTGTGGCATAGAAGATTAGGCCATATAAGCTTTGATAATTTGGTTAAGGTGAGCAAGAAAATCTATGTGAGAGATATACCACAAATCACCAAACCCACAAGCACCTTTTGTGATGAATGTCTAAGAGGTAAGTAGACTGAGGTGACCTTCAAGAACAAAGAACATAATACCTCAAGGCCCTTAGAACTCATGCATACTGATCTATGTGGACCAACCAGAACAAGATCTTTAGCCAGTGAAAGATGTTAGGATTCCCACATATACTAAGAGGGGGGGGGTGAATCAGTATCTAATCGGTGAAATTAATTTCTTAACTTAAAACATGTATAACATATTATAACAGTGTACCAGTAAGAAAGAAATAATGTAATAAATAGAATTAGAAGCAACCGCATGAAAAACACACCATAACACAATATTTTAATGAGGAAACCCGGTGTGGGAAAAACCTTGGTGGGATTTGTAACCCACAATATTCACTTACTGGCCAATAAGAGAATATTACTTACAAGAGGTGCCTGCACATGCAGGAAGGCCAACTGCCTAGAGCTCACTGCTCAATGGGAAGTCTCACTAACTTACAATGATGGATTATACAAATCCAGTATCTTGTACTGCTTCAAAATAGCATCTATAATGCCAGATCTAGTACCGGTTTCTGCTCTGCTTCTTACATAAACCCTTAACCTATAATTCACATAATAGGTCTGCCTTATTTCACCTAAATACAATCTTCTTCCTTACATTTTATGTTCTATAATGATCTCTTATATATATGAGTCATTTTACAATGATGCCAAGTTGGCTTACAAAGATTTTACAATAATAAACAAAATATAATATAACAAAAATCCTGTTGGCCTCTATGTTAGTATGTTTCCTTTCTCTGCCAGTGTAGAGTCTGATCTTGCTAGTGCCGATGTAATGCCTTGCCGGTGCCATAGTATTGTAAGGTTTCCATCAATGACAAAACCTTGAATCACCTACAATGTCTCATTGGACTATGCATATGCCAACAAAATATACTTTATGTTGTTCATTAATGATTTTTCAAGAATGACATGGGTTACCTTTCTACATGACAAATCACAACCATATGAGAGGTTCAAAATATTTTGGAAGATGGTTGAGAAGGAAAGTGGATGCAATCTAAAGTATCTAAGATCATAATAGGGTGGTGAGTTCACAAAAAATGAGTTTGAAGATTACTATGAGAGATATGGAATCAGAAGACAGTATTCAACCCCAAGGACACCACAACAAAATGGTGTTGTAGAAAGGAAAAACTAGACTATCAAGGAGATGGAAAGAACTAAGTTGAATGAAGCAAACATATCTAATACATACTAGAAGGAAGCATATCATACTATTGTATATACATTGATCCAGGTTCAGCTGAGAGTAAATAGAAAAATGACACCTTATGAATTGTGGTATGACTGGAAACCATCAATCAAATACTTCAAAGTGTTTGGAAGTAAATTCTTCATCAAGAGGCATGAACATGGTTTAGGTGGTTTTGGTTCTAGGAGTGATGAAGGTATTTTCTTGGGTTACTCAACTCACAACAAGGCCTACAAATGCTACAACAAAAGATTGAGAAGAGTCATTGAGAGTGTGCATGTAAGAGTAGATGAAGATTGGCATTAAGGCAGACAAATATAAGTAAACCAGTATGATCACTCATGTGATGAAGATGAGGTGCAGTGAGAAAGTGAATAGGAAGAGGCACCCAGCAAGACCCCTAATAGATATGTGCAGAAAAATCACCTAGAAGAGTAGATTATAGGAAATAAAAGTGATGGTGTGCAAAATAGAAGAAAGATTGCATAGAACAATGAACAAGTGAATTTCTTCCTCATGACTGAAATGGAACCCAAAACATTTAATGAGGCCAGCAAAAATGAGAAATAGATGGATGCAATGGAAGAAGAGCTACAGTAGATTGAAAAGAACAAGACTTGGGAGTTAGTTCCAAGACCAACAGATAAGAATGTCATTGGTACTAAATGAGTCTATCAGAATAAGATGAATGATGAAGGTAAGATTGTCAAGCATAAAACAATATTTGTGTGAATAGGGTATTCTTAAGTAGAAGGAATTGATTTTGAAGACACATTTGCACCGGTTGCAAGACTTGAGGCTATTAGAATGTTTATAGCATTCTCTACCTACAAAGGATACAAGGTATATCAAATGGACATTAAATCTGCCTTCTTGAATGGTAATTTGGAAGAAGAAGTCTACATAGAACAATTGAAAGGTTGTCTATTGCATGATGATGAAACTTTTGTGTGCCGACTGAAAAAGCCATTTTATGGTTTGAAGCAAGCTCCAAGAGCATGTTATTAAAGGTTAGATAAGTATCTTCAGGATCAAGGTTTTAGAAAGGGAAATACAGATAGTAATGTGTACATCAAAGCAGATGGACATCACATGACTATTATTGTTGTGTATGTGGATGTTGTAGGCAACACATATACCTTGTGTAAAGAGTTTTCTAATCAAATGTAGTCAAATTTTGAGATGTCAATGCTTGGAGAGTTGTCATTGTTAGGTCCCCGAGACAACTGAGAGGGGGGGGGTGAATCAGTTGTCCAATAAATTCAACCAAAATTAACTTAACCAAAACTTAATGCTTAATACCGGTAAACCAAACTTTATGCTGATAGGTAGTCTTATTAGTTAATTGTAGTATCGATAAAGATTAATGCATGAAACAAAAAGACAATAAAATCCATAACACATAACACCAATATTTGTACGTGGAAACCCTATACGGGGAAAAACCATGATGGGAAGCCTTACCCACAATCAAATGATACTACTACAGATAGTATGTGTTTACATTATGGATTATGCACATGTAGAAAGGCCAACTGCCTAGAGCTCACTGCTCAATAACAAAATGAGAATCACACTAACTACAATTGGATGGTTAAATCTAATGATAATGTACTACATAAAATAGAGTCTTCATATGCTGGATTCAGTAATGGTGTAGTTCTGATTGCCTTCACAAAATCATTCCTTTAACCTTCAAATGATCTCTACATGTATAGATCTTCTTATCTTTGCATAAACCTTATTGCAATCCTTTTCGAATTCACAATCCCAACTCTCTATTTGATCTTACAAATAAGATCTTACATATATACCATAACCTAAGACCAATTGAATAGGTCGGCTCACTAAAAGATATTACAATAAAATCAATTACAAAGAAGTCAATATCCGATGCATGATGTTAGCTCAATGCATTTACAATAATAATAAGTCATCTCCCTAACATGTTGTGCTAATCTGGAATAGATAAGTTTGTCAGTGCTTATCTTGGACCTATTTGCCGGTAACAGCAAATATGCAAACCCGAACAAAAAATTAACCAAATCGCCAAAACCAAGTGATTGAATAATGTCTTTGACATAACCAAGTAGTCTTCAAGTCATTCCAAGTGCTGGCAAACAATATAATCTGCTGCTGAACCAAATACCAATGACTTGCATAAGTCTCTGACTTGCCGATGAACATAACCAAAGTCTCCAAATGCCGATAAGTGTTGACAAGTGTTGACAAGCGATGACAAGTATTGACATCAATGACAAAACCATATCAACATATCCAAAATACCAACATTCTCCCCCTTTGGAATTGATGGCAACACAAGATGGAAAAACCATCAAAGTGCCAAAATAGAAATGCCAAAAACCAAAAACCAACAATCTCAAAAAGAGATCATTAACCAGAAATAAAAAATACATAATATCTTTCCCCAAAGTAATAATCTCTCCCCAAGGGATAAAGTCTCTCCCCCTAGGAATAATATGTGTTATCCATGTGTTTTTCAATAGCAATCTCTCCCCCTTTGACATCAAATGCCAAAGCAATACAAAACCAAATACAATTAGTTCAAAGAACTTATCACAAAATACCAATATACCAACTACTCCCCCTTAGAAGTAGCTCTCCTCATCAAAGCCGGAATAAAAGATTTCTCTGTTAGTTCTGTCGGTTGATGACAAACATCAACTATCTAAGTCTCTATCAGTGGGGGTAGGACTCCAAGTTTCTCTCTACGATACTCAAATTTTTCCTTAGGCAAAGGCTTTGTAAAAATATCTGCAATCTACTCTTTAGTATTCACATAAACCAATTTCACTTCTTTTGCTTCAACATTTTCCTTTAGAAAGTTTAGTTTGATAGAAATGTGTTTAGATTTAGAGTGAAGTACTAGGTTCTTTGATATATAAATTACTGTTGTATTGTCACAGTAAATAGTTATAGGTTCCTTGCAATTTACCTTTATGTCCTTTAACATTTGCTTGATCCATAATACCTATGTACAATTGGTTGTTGCTACAACATATTTTGATTCTGCTATTGATAGACTTATACAACTCTATTTCTTGCACAACCATGAAATTAGTCTGCTGCCAAGAAAAAATGATCCACCGGTGGTGCTTTTTCTGTCATCCACATCTCTTGCCCAATTAGCATTTGTGTATGCACATAAGTCAAAATTTTCATCTCTAGGATAACATAGATCAAGATTTGTAGTGCCTTGTAGGTATCGAAAAATCCTTTTCACTACTGATTTGTGATTTTCTTTAGGATTACTCTGAAATCTTGAAATAATACATACTGCATTCATAATATCAGGTCTTGTTTGTGTCAAATACAATAAACCTCATATCATATATTTGTATCTAGTCGGATTAACAGGTGTAGATTCATCCTTCAAAGATAATTTATCATTTGTAGTCATAGGTGTGCTTACTGGTTTACAATTCTCCATGCCAAATTTCTTTAGTAATTCCTTCAAGTACTTAGATTGACATAGGAATATACCTTTATCAGTTTGTGAAATCTGCAATCCTAAAAAGAATTTTATCTCTCCAATCAAAGAAATTTCAAATTCTTGCTGCATTTTGTTAGAAAAGTCTTTACACAAACCATCTTCTCCTCCAAAGATTATATCATCAACAAAAACTTCAATAACCAAGATGTCATCATTAGTCACTTTGTAGTATAGGTTGTTGTCAACATTACCTTTTGTGTAACCAAGCTTTAAAATATATTTATCCAATCTTGTATACCAAGCTCTAGGAGCTTGTTTCAATCCATATAAAGCTTTTCTTAACCTGCAAACCATGTCTTTGTTATCTATCAAATAAAATCCATCAAGTTTCTCAATGTAAACTTCTTCTTCAAGATCACCATTTAGAAATGCACATTTAACATCCATTTGATATATTTTATAGTTCTTGTGTGCTGCAAAAGCCAATAAAAGTCTTACTACCTTAATTCTAGCTACCGGTACAAAGGTTTCAATGTAATCAATTCCTTCTTTCTGTGAATATCCCTTACACACCAATCTTGCTTTGTTTCTGATTACCATGCCATCTTCATTAATTTTATTTCTAAAAACCTATTTAGTTCCAATTACATTTTTGTCTTTAGGCCGGGGAACTAATGACCAAGTGTTATTCCTTTCAATTTGTTCTAATTCATCTTCCATTACTTTAATCTGATATTTATCTTCACATGCCTCATTAATTGATGTAGGTTCAATTTGAGAAATAAGACATACCTCCTCATTTTCAAATCTTCCTCTATTCATAACTCTTTGAAATTTGTTTCCAATTATTTGATCTTTAGAATGATTCAATCTTACATATCGGGGTGTTTTTACTTGTTGTTGTTCTTCAGTGACTGTTCAATCTCCAGATGATGCTGGTGTAATTGGATCACCATTTTGTACCAGTGTATTCATAATAGGTTCATTTGTGATTATCTCTATTGTCGGTTCAGAGTCCGTGTACCTTGAATTTCCTGTAAACTGTTCATCAATTTCACATTTGCACTCTCAACAATTTTCTACAATCTCTTGTTAAAACATCTATATGCCTTGCTCTTAGATGAATAACCAAGAAATATTCCTTCATCACTTCTAGGATCAAATTGGCCAATATACTCATCTCTTCTAATATAACATTTACTTCCAAATATTCTGAAATATTTAAGAGTGGGAGTATTACCATACCATGGTTCATGTGGGGTCTTATCAGATTCTCCTCTGATGTGAACTTTGTTGAATGTATAAACAATTGTATTGACCGCTTCTCTCCAATATATATTGGGTAGATTTTATTTTGATATCATACTTCTGGCTACATCCAATATAGTTCTGTTTTCCCTTTCCACAACTCCATTTTGCAGAGGTGTCCAGGGTGTTGACAACTATCTTCTGATCCCATTCACTTCACAGAATGTATTAAATTCCTTAGATGTGAATTTACCTCCTTGATCTGATCTCAAACATTTTATTTTCTTGTTGGTTTCATTTTCTACCATCACCTTGAATAGTTTGAATTTCCCAAATGCTTTAGATTTTTCTCTAAGAAAAGTAACCCAACACATTCTAGAATAGCCATCAATGATTAGCATAAAATATCCATCTCCTTGTATACTTCTAGTTTTTGCTAGACCACATAAATCAGTATGAATTAAATCAAGAACATTGCTGGACTTCTCTGGAATACTCTTGAAAGTTGCTCTAACTTGCTTTCCAAATTGACATTCCTTACATACCGAATTGTGAGGTTTAACAATCTTAGGTAAATCTCTAACTGCCTTAGCAGTACTAATTTTCACAATCTAATCAAAATTTACATGACAAAGTCTTTTATGCTATAACCAACTTTCATCAATATGTGCAATCAAACATGCTTTCTCATTGTTGTTCAAATGAAAGATGTTACCTCTAGTCTAATTATTGGTTGCAATTTCCAAACCAATTCTATTTAATATTTTGCATTTACCATTCTTGAATTGTAATTGAAATCCTTTCTCAACTAATTCACCAACACTCAAAATATTATGCTTCAAACCTTCAACATAGCAAACATTATCAGTATTGTGCTTAACATCAAAATATATAGTTCCTTTTCCTTTGATCAAACAATCTTAATCATCTCCAAACCTTACCAGACCTCCATTGTATTCTTGAAAGGTTAAGAATTTACTCTTATCACTAGTCATATGATGTGAGCATCCTGAATCAATAATCCATTCATCCTTATCTTCAACTTTAGCTGCCAGGGCCTACTCAACCGGATGAATAGTAGGTGTTAGTTGATCTTTTGTTATAGCAACAAAAGCCCATCCATTGTTTGTCAGATCCTCATCAGAATCATTAGTAACTCCTTCATCAACATAATAACAAGATTTGTCTATATTCTTCTTAAACTTGTATTTCTGATAGTCAGGGTTAGGATTATATGTTCTTTTATCTTCTTCTCTTAGTCTTGCATGTCTATTTGGACATCTAGATGCCATATGACCAATCTTATTATAGTTAAAACATTTAAAGGGTACTTTACCTTCATACTTACTTCCAATTGGACCTTTAGGCATTTTCCTTGCAAATAGTGGTTCAAGTTGTTCAAGTTCTTCATTTTATCTCCTACTTTCTTCAAGTTCTCTTGCATAGAAGGCTTTCCAATCAGGTTTATCATGTGATGATGACAATGTAGTTGATGATGATGCTTTAAAAGCTAGATTTGTCTTGATAGTAGTAATAGGACCAAATTCCTCAAGCTCAAAAGATGAAATTTTTCCAACCAAAGTGTCTCTAGATACTAATGCATTAGGCATTGTTCTTAATTCATTTATAGTAGTAACTTTTATTTTATATGCTGGTGGCAAAGCTCTTAAAACTTTAGAAACAATCTCATCTTCACTTAGGGTTCCTCCACATCATTGTATACCCAAAAACAATTTCATTTACTCTTTCCATAAAAGCATAAATTCTTTCTTCTTCTTCCATTTTTTAGACTTTCATACCTGACCCAAAAGCATTCAAGTTTTGCAATTTTGACTATGGAATCTCCTTCATTCAATGTTTCCAGTTTGTCCCAAATAGATTTAGGAGTAAATCTATCTGACAATCCCATGACTTGTTGATCTGACAATGTGCTCAAAAGTGCTTCTCTTGCTTTGCAATCATTTTCCTCCTCTTTTCCCAAGGTTGGTAGATTAGGTTGACCGGGAGTAGGATCAGTATAACCATTCTTTGTAAGCTCCCATATATCCTTTCCAATGAAATTCAAGTGTGTCTCCATCCCGATCTTCCATATGCCATAGTTAGTTCCATCAAATTTTTGACCGTCCTTCCTAAAATAGTTAGAAGACATTAGATCTTCTCAAGCTGTTAAACTTCTGCAAAAAGAGAACTAGGCTTTGATACCAATTGTTAGGTCCCATAGACAACTGAGAGGGGGGGGGTGAATCAATTGTCCAATAAATTCAACCAAAATTAACTTAATCAAAACTTAATGCTTAATACCGGTAAACCAAACTTTATGCTGATAGACAGTCTTATCAGTTAATTGTAGTACCGATAAATATTAATGCATGAAACAAAAATAAAATAACATCCACAACACATAACACCAACATTTGTATGTGGAAACCTTGTAAAAAGAAAAAACATGGTGGGAAGCCTTACCCACAATCAAATGATACTACTGTAGATAGTATGTGTTTATAATATGGATTCTACACATGCAGAAAGGCCAGCTACCTAGAGCTCACTGGTCAATCAGAAAATGAGAGTCACAATAACTACAACAAGATAAAGGAATATTTATCTCACAAATCAAGTGTGTCAAAGATGTGTTGAAGAAGTTTCAGATGGAGGATAGAAAATCGGTTAGTACCCCCATGGTGATTGGATGCAAGTTGAGCAAGGTTGATGAGTCACTGGAAGTGAATCAGACCCTGTATAGATCCATGATTTGTAGTCTGTTATATCTTACTACCTCAAGACCATATATAATGTAGGTGGTATGTATGGTGGCAAGATTTCAAGCTACACCTAAATAGTCACATGTGAATGCAGTCAAAAGAATCTTCAAGTACCTAAAAGGAACACTTAATTATGGCTTATGGTATCCAAAGCAAGGATATTTCACTTTACAGGCCTACACTAATATTGTTTGGGCAGGTTGCATTGATGACCAGAAAAACACAAGTGATGGAACATTATTTTTTTGTAACCGGTTATTTTCATGGCACAACAAGAAGCATGATTCGGTCTCCTTATCTATTGTTGAGGCAAAGTATATTGATGATGCTACATGTTGTTCTCAGGTGTTATGGATGGAGAAAACATTCAAGGACATTCAGGTAGAACTATCTGACCCTATTCCTATCTAGTGTGATAACTCAAGTACAATCAACACTTCAAAGAATCTGGTTATGCATTCAAGGACAAATCATATTACCATCAAATACCATTTTCTCAAGGAGAAGGTTGCAGAGAAAGAAGTAAAGGTAGAATATGTCCCTACAAGTGAACAAGTTTCTGATATCTTCACAAAATATCTACCAACAAACACATTTGAGTATCTAAGACACAAGTTAGGAGTAGTCCCACTAGCTTTCTGCACTTAAATGTGTATGGAGATCTATGGTTTAGGGGGAGTTCATAGCTATACATCTTTTGACTCTTGGAATATATGTTGTACACAGGGGGAGATCAGATTATTGTATTCTAGTACAAGTAGTGGTGGGATTGAATGTAAAGACCAATGTTAATTCTAGAAGTTATACTACTTGAGGTCAATATCACACACAAAGGGAGAGTGTGCACCACCAACAGGTTTGAGATTTTGGGAGTTGTCTATTCAATTTGCCTATCTACAATAGTTGCATTTGGATTGACGAGGAGAGTAACTTCAAAGGGGGAGAACTTGATCATCAATCTCTGGAGTGAAGTTAGTGTTTGAGCCCTTTGTCATTGTTGTCAAAGGGGGAGAAAGAGTATAGTTATGTATGTGCATTGACATTGTGTGTTGACATCAATGCCAAAGGGGGAGATTGTTGGCATTGTGTTGTCATTGATGTCAATTGGCAAGTTGATGTTATCGGTATGCAAGTAGGATTATTGTAGATTGTTGGCGTGTTGATGTCAACCAATAAGCATGTCAATCGATAAGCAAGGAAAGAGACAAATTGAAGGACCCGGATAAGAAGATGAAAGGATGTGAAGTGTTCGCAACTTTGGCAAAATGGTTGAGGATTGTCACTGGTAAATGATAACATGTCCTAACCAACAAAAAATAAAAGTGCATGATATGAAGGTTAACCAGTTAGTGTATATCGGTAGTATGTTTGGTCAGTGACCAAGTTTGAACTGACACAATCAAGTGAGTTGGATGCTAACAGAGATATCACGTGGACTCGAAGTGGTGAACATGCAGTTGTAGGCAAATGGTGCATCGTCAAGGTAGTTATTGATAAGGTCGGTATTAAATAAAGACTACAGAAATCATAGATTGATTGCAGTTGCGGCTCAAAGAAGATCGAAAGACAAAGATTTTGTTTTTTGATATCATGATTGAAGCAAGATATCTAGTTGTCTTGTTGATTTGGAGAAGGAAACAATAAGATCATTTATTGTAATCAACAAACTCAAGGCCAATGAACAAGATCCAATTTGCTAAATTTAGTAAAATTTTATTGGAAGATAAAAAAGGACAAAGCCTTTTTTGTTGATCTATTGCAAGTTGTTGATTCAAGAAGATGAGATCTGATTTGATATGGATCATGATCGGTGAAGAAAACCCTAGGTGTGTAAAGCTTAAACTTTTTTTGGGTGGGAAGAAATGTGTATAAATATGCAGATCAAAGACTTAAGTAGTTGGATAATGGATGAGTAATGAGAAAGTGTGATCATTCTAAATGAGAGCTAATTAGTCTGAGCATTGATAGAAAAATATTCAAGTGACTGAGTGTTAGAAGAAGAACTGGTAAGGGTCAAATCGAAAAGGTTTAAGGTAACCAGTAAACTGTTACAAAGCAAAACAGTCTATCAAACTGACAGGGATTGAACTCGTGAGGTAGACGCTGAGAGTGAAGGAGAGTAGAGAGAGTGTGAGAGGAGATCCGACTAGGAAAAAGATAAGTCGAAGAGGATTCAAACAAAAAGAATTGAGATCCGGTAAAGAAGAAGCAATGTGACAAAAAATAGCTCAACTGATAGAGTGAATAGTTTGCAAAAGTTACAAAACTCATTTGTAACAAGGATCTTATCATTGTATTGATTTTATATCTCATTGTATTTCAATAAGTGGGTGCTCAATGTAGGGGTTGGTGCTCCTCTAGGTAGGCCTCATAAATTTTTATGGGTTGGTGCCCTAAAACATTGTTAAATTGTTATTTCACTGTCAGGCTGGATTGGAGTAGTAGATCTCCAGCAACATTTCTCACTGAGGTTATTCCCACATTGGGTTTTCCTCATATATCTAGTGCTATGTGATGTGCTCTTTTGTGTGGTTGCTTGTTAGTGTTTTCATTATCCTATTGGTTGCACACATTGTTTGAAATTGTTTATAATAACTTATTCACCTACCCCTCTCAATGATATCTTGTGTTCTACAGAGAAGAGGACAAAAGGCACAGAACAAATATTGACATCAAAGATCAGAGGATAGAGATCAAACCTTGTGAGAAGGAGAGAATCGGGTCAATCTCAAGAGCAAAACAAAAGTGAGTTACAAAAATTCATTTGTAACAAGGTGCTTAAATTTTTTTTGAACACTTATTCATTGTATTTCTTTGAGTGAGATGTGAGAGTAGGGGTAGGTGCTCCTTTGGGTTGGTGCCTGGTGCAGGAGCACCTGAGCACCTGAATGCTCAAATCCTAGCAGGTATAGCATTTTGTTGCAAATTAAGAATGTGTGTTTATTTTATGCTTCTAGTAGGTTTAATAGGTTTTTTTTGTGGTGTAATAAGGTTTGGAACTCATTTTTGTTTAAGAGTTTCCAAGATTTTTGTTTTTTTGCTCAGTGGGCCAAAAACTGTTAATTTTGGGTCCAAATGAGCATTTTTGAATTTTGATGTTGTAAAGCCTTGAAAGGCATTGGAGCATGTTTATTTAGTGTTTCTAATGATGTTGAGTCATTGGTTTGAGTGCCAAGTCACCGGGAGTCAAAATGCAACTTTTTGAGCAACAAAAGTTGTCAAAAGTTGTCAAAAGTTGTCAAAAAGCTGTCAAAAGTTGTCAAAAAGCTGTCAAAAAGTGCAAAAAAGTGATTTTTGGTGGTTTTGGTTAGTTCCAGCCTATACCTGTCCATACAAAGGCTTCAATAAGTTGGCACATGTATAAAAACCATGTTCCCATCATTGTATGGTGGTTCATGTTGGAAAAGTAAAAGAAATACTTGTTTTGCTCTTGTTTTTTTGTGAGTTTTAACTAGTTTCCTGCACTTTTGAGAGTACAGTCCATACCATGGCTTCATGAGTCTGTACTACTCCTATTTTTAATTGGTGTGTTCTCCTTTGATGTTTGAGTAGTGATTTGGAACAAGTTTTGTTTGAAGTGCTCTTGAGAAAGGCACTATTTTGTGGTTCCAATGGAAGGTCATTCATGATCCAACTAGTTTCTTCAAAGTCTATTCATCCATGGCTTTGAGGAAATTTGTTGGACCCTTTGTACATACTGTATCATACATCTATTTTCCTTTTCTAGCAATGCACAAGTGTTTGTAAGCCCATGGCAAGTATGTGAAGTGGACAACTTGGCTTGGGTATTCTTAAAGTTGTTTGAATGGTACTTTCTTGTTCATAGCACTGTACTTTGAAATGTTGAAGAAGAATTAACTTGGCAAGAGTTATCATTGCATTTTACCATCCTTGTCTCTCTCATGACTTGGTTGGATGCAAGAAGCAAAGGTGTAATCAGACTGTAAAACAGTGTGTCACTGTTTCATTGTTAAAACCTCATTGCCAACCTTCCTAATGGACAGTATGGAATGATGGATTCCTCTTTTATGCATCATGGGAATGTATTTACAAGTGTTTTCAATGCTAAGAAGACAAGGTACACAATTTGGTTGTAAAGGACTTAAATAAGGATCCTAGAAAAGTGTATTCTTTGTCACAGTCTTATAATGTTGTCATGCTTTGTGGCATCTTTTAAGTGTTCAAACTTACAAGATCTTTGGAGAGGCTATATGCATTGTTTTACCTTGCCATTAACACCTTTTTGTAGGCTAGGGATAGAGTGAAGAAGTAAATTAAAACAAAGAAAGAAAGTTGTAACAGTTTTAATACTGTCAAAGTGCAGTGATGGCAGGTGAATGAACAACAGTCATAAAAAAATCCTTTCCTATTTGTTTTGTAGGTTGTTCCAACTTCTGTCAAGTCATTGTTGCATCTATATTTGACAGACTTTCATTTTATTTGGTTTACCAATGTTCAAAATGTATGCAAAACCTTAAAAAAATCATTGTCTAAGTCCTCTAGACTGTTATTTCTGTGTAAAAGCAGCAGTATGGCATTTGTTTGACATAATGACAGTATTCTGAGATAGGTTTTGAATCCTTGGGAGTGTTTTGAATATGTCATAGCAAGGTTTGAAACATTTAATTGGGTCTAGTATTATGGAGAAGGCCTTTAATTTGCAAACCCTCACTAAAACCCTCAAAAACCCTTGAAAAATGCCTATTTTGTGGGATAGTCCTCAAACAGTCCGTACAGTACTTGCCATAGCAAAAATCCTTGAGTTTTCATCATCAATTGACCACATCTCCAAGGGTTTTCCATGAAGTTTAGCAGATTGAGCAGGGTGAACAATTTTCACTAAAAACTAGGGCTAATCCTAGTAGCCTTTTTGGAGCTAATTTGACAATTTCATGAAATCGGTAAGGAAGGGGAAGTAAATGATTATTTCAAACCATCAAAATTGGTAATTTAAGACCTAAGACACCCTACTACAAGCTCCACAACATTGCATTAAGTCATTTGATCAAGATGACCTTTTGAACCTAGAAGTTGCCTTGAGTAGAAAAACGCTCATTGCATCCAACTTGGATATTTTCATTCTTGAAAAGGTGAGGAACAGTCATCAGACTTTGCAAGCCTATCCAGATGCTCATTCAACACATTAATATGATTGAAATCCTTAAAAGGTGCAAACAAGGTTAGGTAAACCATGGTTCTCCAACAGTTGCCCATTCCTGGAGGAGAGGAGATTCAACCAGTTGGACAACCAAACTTGTTCATTTTTAGTGACACACAAGAGGACCTCATTTTAGATTTGAATGCCTTAGCATGGAAGGTAAGGAGGAGTGATGTGAAATAAAATAGGGTGCAAGTAGTGTTGAATAGAGAGGAGGAGATAGGAGAAAGGTTTAGAAGAATCCCATTTGTGCCTAGGGATTGATTTGGGAAGCACATTGAAAACAAAAGCCCACCAAACTCCAAAGAAGACCAACTTCTATTCTACCTCCTCATCATAGTGGTATCAAAGCCAATTCAGATTTGGGTTGAGAGATTAGCACATGTCAGGTAGTGAGTCAGTGGGAGACAACACCAACAACATGGTGACCATTGCAGAGTTAGCAAAGAGGATGGAGGATCAGGTTGAAGAAAATAGACTCCTTAGGTAAAGATCACAACAACTTGAAAAAAAGTTGAACCAAGTAGAAGTCAAGACTAAAGAAGTTAGTGAGAGAGTAGAAAATGCTAAATATAAGAAGGAAACCTTAGAGGAAGAAGTCCCAGAACCAGATCCAATCTTGGATAGAGAACAAGAAACCTTTTTACAAGCTTTGAAAGCTTTGACTGGAAAGGCCCTAGATGGAGTGTCCCTTTTCAGTGGCAAGATGGAACCAGAAGCACTAATGGAGTGGATAGAGGGTCTAGAGAATCACTTTGAATGTGATGGAATTATTTAAGCATAGAAAGTGAAGGTAGCCAAATCCAGAATGAGAGGGGCAGCCTTAACCTGGTGGAAGTTCATCCAAGAGGAGAGGGTGAAAGAGGGAAAGAAACCCATAGCCACCTGGAAGACAATGGTAACTAAAATCAAAGACACCTACATTCCTGAAGATTATGAAATCCAGTTACATAGGAAGAGACAAAACTTGAGACAGAAAGACCTAGATGTCAGTAGTTATACTGAAGAATTCCAAAAACTATGCCTTAGATCTAAGGTACAAGAAGATGAAAATGTCAAAGTAGATAGGTATCTCAATGGGTTAAGATGGAATATTTAGGAAGAGTTAAGCCTATGGTGTCCCAACACATTACAGAAGTGTTATCAACTAGCACTGAAGGTAGAAGAGAGAAACAAGAAGAAACAAGAATAGAATGGTAGAGGCAGAGGCAGAGGAAACAGAGGCAGTCATAGAGGCAGTTTTGGGGGAAGAAACAAAGATCATAGGTCCTAGGGAGAGTCTAATATTATTGAGCAAAGTGGGGATTCTCAGAGCAGACCCAACTATAGGGGTAGGGGATCAGGCAACCCAGGAAGGGGTAGATCTAATGGACCTAGAAGAGGTTCATACTTCTCCACCATGAAGTGTTATAACTATCAGAAACTAGGCCATCCAGCATATAGATGCCCAGAGAAGCCAAGTTCATCTCAAGGAGGTGATAAGAGAGTCCATTTTGTGCAAGAAGAAACCACACCAAATCAAAGGTGTCTACCATCAGAAGAAGGGGAAAACCTCATGATCAGGAGGATCCTCATGAAAGAGCCATCTCAGAAAGATATGTCTCAAAGGAAAGCTCTTTTTAGGATCAAATGTAAGATCCAAGGAAAGGTGTGCAAAGTTATCATTGACTCAGGATCAACTAACAACATCATATCAGAAGAAGCTACTACAAAACTTCAACTACCTAGGATACAACACAATGAGCCCTACAAGGTCACATGGTTGAAAAAAGGGCAGCATTTATTGGTGAGTGAACAAACATGGGTAGAGTTTAACATAGGTGAGTGCCAAGATAAGATTTTCTGTGATATACTACCTATGGATGCTTGTCATTTGCTTTTAGGAAGACCTTGGCAATTTGATAGGAAAGCACAATATGATGGTGAAAAGAACTCATACTCATTTTTCAAGAATGGTATCAACTATAAAATTCAGTCCCTTAATGAAGAAAGTGAGGGCAGCAAACCACAAGTTCCTAACACTTTGTTAGTTGGTGAAAAGGAGTTCATTCATACCCTAAAAGAAGGTGATGGCATAGGTTTTGCATTGGTAACTAAACCAGTTGATGAAAAGAAAGAAAAGAAGGTAGAAATCCCATATGAGGTGCAGCAACTTCTAGATTAGTTTAAGTCAATTGTTAATGATGGTCAACCAACCTCTCTACCTCCTCAGAGAGCCATTAGCTACCAGATAGACTTCATCCCAGGTGCATCCTTACCAAACAATGCTGCTTACAAAATGACACCTGAACAAAATCAGGAAGTGGCAAGACAAATCCAAGAGCTCTTAGACCAAGGACTGATTAGAAAAAGTATTAGTCCATGTGCAGTACCCACAGTGTTAGCACCAAAGAAAGGTGGGGCTTGGAGACTTTGTACAGATTCAAGAGCAATAAACAGGATCACACTCAGGTATAGATTCCCCATCCCTAGGATAGAAGATCTTATGGATTGTTTAGGGGGAGCAAAATATTTCAGTAAGATAGACCTAAAAAGTGGTTATCATCAAATCCGCATCAAAGAGGGGGATGAATGGAAAATAGCTTTCAAGACAAATGAGGGGTTGTATGAATGGCTAGTCATGCCATTTGGGTTAACAAATGCACCCAGTACATTTATGAGATTGATGAATGAGGTATTACATGACTTCATATGAAGGTTTGTAGTTGTGTACCTTGATGACATCTTAATTTTCAGTAAAACCAAGGAAGAACACCTCCAACATTTGCAGATTGTCTTACAAAGATTGAATGATGAACAACTTACTATCAATCTAGAGAAATGTGATTTCCTTAAGCAAGAGCTGGTCTATTTGGGTTTTGTTGTTTCAGGGGGTGATTTGAAGATGGATCCAAGTAAGGTAGAAGCCATAGTTAATTGGCCAACCCCTAAGAATGCTAGTGATGTCAGGAGTTTTCATGGACTTGCTCAATTTTATAGGAAATTTATTAGAGGTTTCAGTGAAATATGTGCACCTATGTTGGAAACCATTAAGGGTGGTGTGAAAGTAAAATTTTAGTGGACAGAAGCAGCCAACAAGGGATTTGAATTACTGAAAGTCAGAGTTGCTACTCAACCAGTGTTGATTCTACCTAGTTTTGACAAATTGTTTACCTTAGAGTGTGATGCAAGTAACATTGCTATTGGTGCTGTTTTGAGTCAGGATAATAGACCTGTTGCATTTTTCAGTGAAAAGCTTAATGATGCTAAGAAGAAATATTCTTCATATGATCTTGAAATGTATGCTTTGGTTCAGGCACTTAGGAAATGGAGGCATTATCTTCTTCCTAAAGAATTTGTGGTTTACACTGACAACCAGGCACTTAGTTTTCTCAATTCACAGGATAAGCTTAGTCACAGACATGTTAAATGGGTAGAGTCTTTGCAAGCATATACCTTTACTTTGAAGCATAAGAAAGGATAGTGCAATAAAGTAGCTGATGCATTGAGTAGGAGGTTACTTACTATTCAAGAAATTCATATTAGAAGTATTGGTATAGAATGTTTTAAGGATTTATATCCACATGATTCTAATTTTGCTAATATTTACAAGGTTTGTCAAGATTTTCAGAATACGTTTCATAGTGAATATGCTGACTATACTTTGCAGAATGGATTGTTATTCAGGGGTGGACAGCTGTGTGTGCCAAAAGGTTCAATGAGGGAGAATCTGATACAAGAAAAGCACAATGGTTGCTTGAGTGGTCACTTTGGTCTTAATAAGACTTTGGAATTGGTTCAAAGGCACTATTTTTGGCCTAAGATGCAGGCAGATGTCAGGAAATATGTTGAGCAATGCATGGTATTTCAGAAAGCCAAGGGTACTAGCACTAATGCTGGTTTGTATCAGCCTCTTTCCATACCTTCTAGGCCTTGGGATTGCATCAGTATGGATTTTGTGGTAGGTTTGCCCAGAACTAAAGCAGGGTGTGATAGTATTTTTGTGGTTGTTGATAGATTCAGTAAAATGGCACATTTCATACCTTGCAAAACTACTAATGATGCTAGTCATATTGCTTTTCTTTTCTTTAAGGAAGTTGTAAGAATTCATGGTTTGCCATCCAGTATTGTATCTGATAGAGATGCTAAGTTTTTGGGTCATTTTTGGAAAACTTTATGGAAGAAATTGGGTACTAACTTGTCTTTTGGCTCAACTTATCATCCACAGACAGATGGCCAAACAGAAGTGGTGAACAGAACATTGGGTAACCTACTCAGATGTCTTACCAGAGAATATGGGCAAAGTTGGGATCAACTCATCCATCAGGCAGAGTTTGCATACAATGACAGTGTAAATAGATCCACTGGTAAGAGCCCATTTCAGATTGTTTATGGAATGCATCCTAGAGGTGTTTTTGAGTTAAATGATGTAACTAATTTGCAGCATGTGAGTGGTACAACAGAAGATATGGTACAGTCTATGAAAGAAATTCATGAGCAGGTACAGAAGTCTTTACAGGAAACTACTCAAAAAGTTAAGGAGAGAGTTGATGCTTCAAAAAGAGATGTTCAATTTTCAATGGGTGATTATGTGATGGTCCATCTCAACAAGTCACGGTTACAGAAAGGAGTGCCTACTAAGTTGCAAATGAGAAGAGTAGGACCATGCAAAATCTTGGCTAAATATGGCCATAATGCTTACAAAGTTGATTTGCCTAATGAAGTTTCTATGTTTCCTATTTTCAATGTTGCAGATTTGGTGCCATTCAAAGGGGAGCTACCATCAGACTCACAAAGAGTTTTAGATCTTTCTCATTCCCTTTCTGATCTTTCTTTCCCCTCTTCTTCTACTCCCATTCCTCAGCAAGTACTAGATTCAAGAATCATCAAAAAGACAAGACACCACACCTACATGGAGCATCTCATCAAGTGGAAGGATAAACCAGATTTTGAAGCCACTTGGATACCTGGAAGTGACTTTCTCAAAGCTGGAATTCCTCTTTCTTTACTACCTAAAGGAGTCACATGACTTCTTTGTCCTTAGGGGAGTATGGTGCATGAGCACCTGAGCACCTGAATGCTCAAATCCTAGCAGGCATAGCATTTTCTTGCAAATTAAGCATGTGTGTTTATTTTATGCTTCTAGTAGGTTTAATAGGTTTTTTTTGTGGTGTAATAAGGTTTGGAACTCATTTTTGTTTAAGAGTTTCCAAGATTTTAGTTTTTTGCTTAGTGGGCCAAAAACTGTCAATTTTGGGTCCAAATGAGCATTTTTGAATTTTGATGTTGTAAAGCCTTGAAAGGCATTGGAGCATGTTTATTTAGTGTTTCTAATGATGTTGAGTCATTGGTTTGAGTTCCAAGTCACCGGGAGTCAAAATGCAACTTTTTGAGCAACAAAAGTTGTCAAAAGTTGTCAAAAGTTGTCAAAAAGCTATCAAAAGTTGTCAAAAACCTGTCAAAAAGTGCAAAAAAGTGATTTTTGGTGGTTTTGGTTAGTTCCAGCCTATACCTATCCATACAAAGGCTTCAATAAGTTGGCACATGTATAAAAACCATGTTCCCATCATTGTATGGTGGTTCATGTTGGAAAAGTAAAAGAAATACTTGTTTTGCTCTTGTTCTTTTGTGAGTTTTAACTAGTTTCCTGCACTTTTGAGAGTACAGTCCATACCATGGCTTCATGAGTCCGTACTAATCCTATTTTTAATTGGTGTGTTCTCCTTTGATGTTTGAGTAGTGATTTGGAACAAGTTTTGTTTGAAGTGCTCTTGAGAAAGGCACTATTTTGTGGTTCCAATGGAAGGTCATTCATGATCCAACTAGTTTCTTCAAAGTCTATTCATCCATGGCTTTGAGGAAATTTGTTGGACCCTTTGTACATACTGTATCATACATCTATTTTCCTTTTCTATCAATGCACAAGTGTTTGTAAGCCCATGGCAAGTATGTGAAGTGGACAACTTGGCTTGGGTATTCTTAAAGTTGTTTGAATGGTACTTTCTTGTTCATAGCACTGTACTTTGAAATGTTGAAGAAGAATTAACTTGGCAAGAGTTATCATTGTATTTTACCATCCTTGTCTCTCTCATGACTTGGTTGGATGCAAGAAGCAAAGGTGTAATCAGACTGTAAAACAATGTGTCACTGTTTCATTGTTAAAACCTCATTGCCAACCTTCCTAATGGACAGTATGGAATGATGGATTCCTCTTTTATGCATCATGGGAATGTATTTACAAGTGTTTTCAATGCTAAGAAGACAAGGTACACAATTTGGTTGTAAAGGACTTAAATAAGGATCCTAGAAAAGTGTATTCTTTGTCACAGTCTTATAATGTTGTCATGCTTTGTGGCATCTTTTAAGTGTTCAAACTTACAAGATCTTTGGAGAGGCTATATGCATTGTTTTACCTTGCCATTAACACCTTTTTGCAGGCTAGGGACAGAGTGAAGAAGTAAATTAAAACAAAGAAAGAAAGTTGTAACAGTTTTAATACTGTCAAAGTGCAGTGATGGCGGGTGAATGAACAACAGTCATAAAAAAATCATTTCCTATTTGTTTTGTAGGTTGTTCCAACTTCTGTCAAGTCATTGTTGCATCTATATTTGATAGACTTTCATTGTATTTGGTTTACCAATGTTCAAAATGTATGCAAAACCTTAAAAAAATCGTTGTCTCAGTCCTCTAGACTGTTATTTCTGTGTAAAAGCAGCAGTATGGCATTTGTTTGACATAATGACAGTATTCTAAGATAGGTTTTGAATCCTTGGGAGTGTTTGGAATATGTCATAGCAAGGTTTGAAACATTTAATTGGGTCTAGTATCATGGAGAAGGCCTTTAATTTGTAAACCCTCACTAAAACCCTCAAAAACCCTTGAAAAATGCCTATTTTGTGGGACAGTCCTCAAACAGTCCATACAGTACTTGCCATAGCAAAAATCCTTGAGTTTTCATCATCAATTGACCAGATCTCCAAGGTTTTTCCATGAAGTTTAGCAGATTGAGCAGGGTGAACAATTTTCACTAAAAACTAGGGCTAATCCTAGTAGCCTTTTTGGAGCTAATTTGACAATTTCATGAAATCGGTAAGGAAGGAGAAGTAAACGATTTTTTCAAACCATCAAAATTGGTAAGTTAAGACCTAAGAAACCCTAATACAAGCTCCACAACATTGCATTAAGTCATTTGATCAAGATGACCTTTTGAACCTAGAAGTTGCCTTGAGTAGAACAACGCTCATTGCATCCAACTTGGATATTTTCATTCTTGAAAAGGTGAGGAATAGTCATCAGACTTTGCAAGCCTATCTAGATGCTCATTCAACACATTAATATGATTGAAATCCTTAAAAGGTGCAAACAAGGTTATTTAAACCATGGTTCTCCAACAGTTGCCCATTCTTGGAAGAGAGGAGATTAAGCCAGTTGGACAACCAAACTTGTTCATTTTTAGTGACACACAAGAGGACCTCATTTCAGATTTGAATGCCTTAGCATGAAAGGTAAGGAGGATTTATCTGAAATACAATAGGGTGCAAGTAGTGTTGAATAGAGAGGAGGAGATAGGAGAAAGGTTTAGAAGAATCCCATTTGTGCCTAGGGATTGATTTGGGAAGCACATTGAAAACAAAAGCCCACCAAACTCAAATGAAGACCAACTTCTATTCTACCTCCTCATCAGTGCCCATAAAACTAGAGGTTGGTGCTCCTTTGGGTTGGTGTCCATAAACTTCAAGGGTTGGTGCTCCTTTGGTTTGTGCCTTAAAAGTTGTAATCAGTTTTCATTGTGAGGTTGGATTGGAGCAATATAATCCAACATCATTTCTCACCAAGGTTTTTCCCCACCATGGGTTTTCCTTGTATCTTTGGTGTTATGCGTTTCCCTTGTGTGTTTGCAAATTTGTTCAGTATCTCTACTGATAGTTTTGATTATTTGTATTAAATATTTGTGTATTTAGATAGTTAGAATTTGTTATTATTAGTAATTCGCCCCCCTCTCAGTGGTCCATTATGTTTCTTCAATTGGTATTAGAGCCCTAGGTTCCCTATTTGAAAAGCTTTCTCTAGCTTGGGTAGATTCTTGTGTGTTAACACAATAGTGAGGTATGAGTCATCTTCTATTGGTGTACCAAAGTTTGATGGCACAAAATACATCATTTGGAATTCTATGATGGAAGTATATTTTTCCTCCTTAGGTTATGATGTTTGGATGTCAGTTAAGAATGGTTACAATTTCCCTACTAGTCCTCCTACTAACCCGGATGCAAAAAGGGAATAGAAATGCAATGTTGAAACTAAGAAGGTTACCCTCACTAGATTATCTGATATAGTGTCTTCAAAGGTCAAGATATTTAAATCTACAAAGAGCATATGGGATAGAGTAAATAAAATCTAGGGAGAAGAACCTACCACTTCTGGAATAGACAATGGAATAAATAAGAATAAAGGTGCAGATAAATGTGTAAATGATAAATGTAGATCAGTTGGTTGTTGCAATGAAGATGAAAAAGAAATACATATATTCATGGCACGAGAGAACCAAGATGAAGAGAAGATATCAAGATGTGATAGTGGATTCAAATCTGACAAGCATGACTTATTTGGTAGTGATAAAGAAGATGAAGAGGAAGATGAAATTGAGGCTGAAATGGATCTTGAAGGTGAACTTGTAAGTGCACTTGAGGAACTCAGAAAGGTAAGGAAAGCATACAAAAAGTGTAAGAATGCTGCTATAGAAAAACAAGATGAATTAAATAAATGCCTTGAAGAGTCAGAGAAAATGATTACTAATTTGACAACTCAATTGGAAGAAGCTAGAAGAATGAATTAAGTGATAAATTCATATTTTAATGTCGAAAAGAGTAGGTGTGAGGAGTTAAGATCAGAAGTGAAGACAAAACAAAACAAATGTTAGAAGCTGGAAGATGAATTGAAGTCACTAAGTAAAGAACTTGAAAAATGAAAGGATCATCTTAAGACAAGAATTAAATATGAGGCCAACACTGAGTCTTTGGATAAAATGTTGAGAAAAAAAAGCATTCAAAGGATAGTATCAGCTTTGGATATGAATAAGGTCAATGTTATACCAGAAAGAACACATCTAAGAAGGAGATATACTTTGTATCTTCAAGTGATAATGGTAATAGATAAACCTTCATATTTAGGAATGCCCCAAGGAAGAAGATAGATCTGACTACACTTGCTGAAAACATGAAGATGAAGGCTACTTCTACAAGGAAGAATGATGCCAATCCAGGTAAGATGAATGAAGATGGCTTCATCAGGGATAAGCACATAAGAAGAAATTTAAGGAGACCTTCTACTAGAACAAGACTAGGATATGTTGTTGCTCACAATACTAAACAAGTTTGGAGATAGAAGGGATAAGATGAAAGGTCTGCAGCCAATAGACAACCCAAGGTCAACAACAAAGGAAGAGGAAATGGAGAAAACATTCTTGCAAGATCTCCACACTTGTGGAAAAATAAATTTGTAAGTTACAAGTGCTCCTTTGATTATTTTTATTCATGTAAAGGTTATGGTCATAAGGCAAGTGAATGTAGAAATGGACCTAGGAAAGATCAAGTTGCATTCTATGGAAATAAAAAATGTAGGCTGTCAAAGATGTAATGCATATGGGCATAAAATTTCAAGTCGTAGACACATGCATAGATCTAATCCCATTTATGATAGGAAGATTCCATTTTCTATCTCAAGAAATAAGAATGTAATTTTTTATAGCTGCAATAAATTTGGACATAAAAGTCTTGAATATAGAAATAAAACTTTTCAATCATATGGCAGCCCCTACACATCCTCCTTCAACAAAAATGTAAATTATAACCACTACGGTCAGCTTGGAAGAGTGGATAGAACCTATGTAAGATAGGGATATGCATGGAACAAAAATAGAGGGGTCTTTGGTATGTCAAGAAGTTATTTTGTTCCATTTTTTGGTCACAAAATTATGGATTGGAGAAGGAGAACATATCAATTCAACAAAAAACCATCTACTCCTTTGTTTAGAAAAAACATAGTGTGCTACTACTGTCACAACTCTGGCCACACTGCAAAATATTGTAGATCAAGGGTGGTCAAGAAAAGGAAAATGATCAATGCTGCTCCAAATGTTGCAAATGAGAAACAAAGGGAGATCAAGAAAATGTGGAGGTTAAAATGCTATCAAGGTTATGAGAAAGGCAAGAATGTATTCATGGGCTAGCATGATGCATTCCATGCACAAGTGACATCTCCCAAAGCTTAAGGAGATGCAAGACCTTAGGGAGAGAAACATATTGATCACATCCTCTACCCCCAAATATTGAAAAGGACAAGTGTAAGGATATGATGTTGCAGATATGAGGAAAACTAGCTCAAAGAAGAAGACATGGAGGAAGAAGATGAGATGGTAGATTTTATAGTTGATATTGAGATAGTTTAAAATGTTTGTCAATTTTCTCCAGTTGTTTGTGTTAGAGAAGTTTATGCCTTGGTAGTATAATAATGTTCAACATTGTTGGCATGAAGGATAAAGATAACAATATAAAGTGGATAGTACTGAGGACTAGCCAGAGCTATGCAGATTGGTTCAAAGCAATGGAAGAAGAATGACAACAGATGTGAAAAAAAAGGAAAAACTTGGTCAGATCCTTGCAGTGGAGAAAAAGAAGGATATGTATGGAGCAGGATAATGCACATTGAAATAGAGGTATCTAAGTCATAAGGATGGATAAATAATAGATGTTGTGATGAACCAATATTAGACACATAGTTAGCAGTGAAAAGGTAGTGATACAATCAGCACCATGAGGACTATTGTGATGGGTCATGAGGCTGTAGGAAGAGAAGTTACATGTATTTGGTTAAGGGGGAGCTCATAGATTCTTATTATATATCCTTGGACCCTTGTGTGTTCTCCAAGGGAGATGGGGCATAGAGGCTATTAGCCTCAAGAGGAGACTATTGATCAAGTGGACAACAAAAACATTGCATGTGTAACAGATGAGAAATCATTAGGGGGAGATGATCCAATTATAGGGGTCAATACATTGATAATAGGTGTTGTTGTTGCTGAAGGAAGAGAAGTTGACATGTTGTTGAAAGTTTGTACTATATTATTGACCATAGGTACAATGTAGTTGTCATAGGGGGAGTGACATGTGTTCCCAGCTGAGACAAGAAGGAGAAGATGAACAAGGTTGACAGTTGGTTGTCCCACTCTTTTCCATTGTTGTCAAAGGGGAATAAATTGAGTGTGGTTGACATCAATGCCAAAGGGGGAGATTGTTGGCACTGAAGTTGCCATTGATGTCAACATGTGTGTGTGTGTAGGGCTGATTTGATGAAGTTGCAAAAGAGAACAATGTATTGCCATTGATATCAGCAAGGTCATGTAGTAGGTTGTAGATGAGATGAGGGGTAGTGAATTGCATAGAAAGTGTAACCTGACAGAGATTATGCAGAAAGACATACAGGACACCCACTAGATGGAGATGTAGTGAGATGCAAATTCATGCATAGATGATTGATGTCAACAGTTGCAGTACTAGATAGAGTGCTAGTGCAGCATGATATAACACATCATGTTAGTCCCACGTGGAGATATAGAAGGAAGGCATGGGATGTGCTATTGATACTATTAGGATTAATGATAGTCCCAAAGATACTGAGAGGGGGGGTGAATCAGTATCTAACCGGTTGGCGGAATATTTAACCTTATTAAATATTTTGCATTCCAAAACAATGTACTGGTAAATAAGAATTATTGCAGTAAACAGGAACAATAAAGACAACATAGAAAACACACCATAACACAAGATGTTTAATGAGGAAACCCAGTGTGCGAAAAACCTTCATGGGACTTGTGACCCACAATATTCACTCACTGGCCAATGAATAAATATTACTTACAATGAGGGGCCTAGACATGCAGGAAGGCCAACTGCCTAGAGCTCACTGCTCAATCTACAAAATAGAAGTCTCACTGACTTACAAAATGGATTATGAAAATCCAATACAATGTACTGCTTCAAATCAGCATCTTCTATGCTAGGTTCAGTACCGGTTTAAGCTCATACTATAACCATAAACCTTATACAAAATTTGCCTTAATATTCGCTTATTCCTTCTATCTATCGTTTTTTCTTATTCTTTTATCATATCAAAATGATTTAAAAGATCTCATACATATATGAGTCTATTACAATATGCCATGTCGGCTTTACAAAATATATTTACAATTAAATACAATAAACAAAATTTTGAGCCTGTCGGATGGGGTGCTGGTATACATTGTTATTGTTGTCGGTGAAGTGCCTATCGATGTCAGTGCCTACCGATGGTTTACCAGATGAATGCCACAAGGTTTCCTGAAGCTTTCCACAAGGTTGCCATTAATTAAAACACCTTCAATTCTCATTAGAGTGTATAATGCCAACAATCTCCCTCTTTGGCATTGATGGCAACACTCATGAGAAAAATAAAAAACTATTCCAAAAAGTGAAGTAAAAAATTTACCAAAAATGTGTGCTTCCGCTAAGCAGATGATCTCCTCTGATTAGCCATTTTTCTTTGTCCACTACTCCCCCTTTGAAATCAATGAAAAAGGTTGTCAAAAATTGTCAAACGAGTGCAAAATTTCACCTTAACGTTTGTAACCGGTTGGTTACAATCTGATATATATCAGCCAAAATCAAGTTTAAACTCTGTATGAATCTGTTGTTGTCCTTCATGGTTGCCTCAATTCTTTGGATTGTACCGGTGAGATGATGCATATGCTCCTCTGGTGACCTTTCCCCTTTAATTAATGCCTTAGAGATCTCATTCCTCAGAGAGATAATGTTGTCCAATTTAGGACTGAGTTTGTACTTCAACTCTCTGGAATTTGCCTTGATCCTTGCTTTTTCTTTCTCCAATTTCTCTAGCTTTTCCTCAAATCCTAATATTTCTTGCTCAATAATTGATATAGGTTTGGATGAACCAATTATGTTATTAGCTATATCATCAATTTCCTTTTTTACTCTACTTATTTCTTTTTCAATGTCCCGAGTCAACAAATGTGGCTTGCATGTTTCTCTGTATAGTTCCTTATACTCCAAAATTGTTGTATTCAGTGCCAGTAAAAGTGTGTTAATGTGTTATGTGCACTTCTTTATTGTTTCCTCAAATAATTTTTCTTTTTCTTTTTCTATCTTCTCTTTGAAAGTTTCCTCATTTATTTGATCAATTGTTATTACATTTCTAGCAATGAATTTAGACAATGTGTCTAACTGACTTAAAGAATCCTTTACATGATCTAAATTGCATTTTGGTGCAATCATCTTAAGAATAGGTATAGTATCATCAATTGCCTTGTAGGCCAATGCATTATAATCAGTTATCTTCTTAATTGAGTCCAGAAGTACTTCAGTCACATTTGTAGGTCTGAATTCACTTAGTGAAGTACCTGATGTCTAACCAACTGCTTTTACTATTTCAGTGCTTGCAATATTAGTAACCAATTTGCTTGTATCAACCTTTGATGGATTAGTCTGAGTTTGCATTTCTACTAGCAATGGTTTGGGTTTCTTAGTGATTACCAATGGCACTTTCTCAATATGTAGCTGTATATCTATCGATTTCTCTATGTTATCTGTTGCCGGTATCTCTGTCATTATCTCTATGGGTTTTTCAGTGCTAGCATCAATACTTCCAGTATTCATTCTACTGTCCAAAGGTTCCACTGAATTCTCTATTTGCTCTGCTTTCTCTATTTGTATTCCAACCTCAATATTTTCTGCCAGTTGCTCAACAATGTTTCCAGTAATATCATTCTTCACCTCTGCGCTATCCTTATCCAGAACAATGTTCACTTCCTGAATATCAATATTTATTGTGAATAGAATTTTTGATTCAGGGTGTAGACACCCAAAATTGTCATGTCTAATTAAATAAATATTTTATTTATTTAATTATCTAAGCCTAATTCTTCTATTAATTAAATAAATCTTTATTTATTTAATTAATTCATTTATCCTCTTCTAGCCTTATTTCTCATTTAAATAAATACATTTATTTATTTAAATTATCCTTTTCTTAAATTAAATAAATATCTTATTTATTTAATTATCCCACTTCTTCTATTAATTAAATAAATCTTTATTTATTTAATTAATTCATTACCCTTTTTCTACACATGACACATGTCATTCATCTCTTAATTCATACATTACCTACCCCTCTCATTATTTTATTATTTCTTCTACCTACCCTCTAATCATAGCCGACCTCTTTTTACACCTCTCAATCTTATCCCTCCATTTCATATTGTGTCTTCTATTTAAGGAGATGCTTCCTTCATTATCAGACCCTAATCAATCATCCTAATGAATCTTCTTAAGGACTTGACTACACTACGATCCTACTTGCAACCACATTCCGTTCTTTGTTGAGCTCTTGTGCATATAAAATCTGAGAGCAAATATATCAAGCAAGATCAATGGAGATAGGAAGAATGGAGATCAAAACCCTATTGGACATGTGATGGTATAATCTTTGTGATTTCATGTGATTTGCATTGTCTTAGGTAATCTTCATATGTTATGGTGGATCTTTGTTGATTGTTAGGCTAGGGTTTTGTGGTTGAATTCATTTAGCCTTTCAATATTGTTATTATTGTTATCCATTTTCACCATATATATTTTGGCACGCCCGGTGGGACTTCTTGTCCCTTTGCATTTAACCTTTTTTGTTGCAGATTTTGCGTTTTTGAAGTTGCAGATCAGACATTTTTCGACGACATTTTAGGTTTTTCCACGTCTGTGAACTTTCGGATCGCGTCTTGGATTTTCAGGAGCGTCTGTGGATACTGGAGTCGCGTCTGTGTTTTTGACAAATTTTATTTTGCAAGTCTCAGACAGGAGCATCTATGTTTTCTAAGCGCGTCTGTGTTGTTTTTGATCGCGTCTGTGTCCGATAAGGGCGTCTGTGATTTTTGACCGCGTCTGTGAATCACAGAACCGCATCTGTGTCATAAAGACATGTCTGTGTCGTAGGTAACAGCGTCTGTGTTTTGAATGTTTCGAAATTTTTAAATTTTCATTGATTCGGTTTTCAGATTTCGTACTTAGGGTTTCAGATCTGGTTTATTTTTGGACTAAGCCTTTCAGATCTAGCTAACTAAGTTGGTGCAGCTCGCCTTGGAAGCTAAAATGTTTTGGTTGAAGGCCCCTCTTTCACAAAGTCTTTTGGGTTTCTAAAATTTACCTAACTTGTGTGCTTGCAGGAAGGGGTGATCATTTGAAACAACCCAAACTACTAACAACTCTTTTTTGCAAGTCCTTGGCAAGAGTTTTTGATTTTTATTGTGTGCCTTGTTTTCATAGACTAGCAAACACTTCCATTGGTGCACTAAAATTGAATCATTGTCTTTTGTGTCTTGAGCAATAGGCTCTTTTTGTTTAATCTTTAGAGGGCCTGTCTTCTCGTGTGGTCATTAGGACTACTAGTGAGAAGAGGACGACCCAAGTGGTAGCGAGGAAAACCCACCTCATCCGAACCACTATAATCAAATGTATTCATGGTGAAAACTATGGATAACGTGTGCTGATTAGTTCATACCGACACTATGTCTCCCCATAAACCCGTTTGATCAAATTTATTTGATCATTTGTAGGGCGTAACCCCTACCAGCTGGGAGCCTTCTGTATTTACAGAGCTGAAAGTGCCGCATGTATGGCCACACGAGCGGATGCCCTTACTAGCACCATTTTGTTTTAGAGGCCCAAATCCTTCTAGTTGTTGGGGCAGGAGGTCGGACCTCTGGTAGCAGCCCACACACATACGGTTCTTAGTAGAGATACAAAGTTCGCCATGGGGAGTTTTCATGGGGACTGATGCTTGGCTGACCCGAGAATTGAGTGTTGAGGGTGGAGCCAGTGAGGTCAAGCATCTAAGTATCCGCTCTAAATAGCGTAGCCTTGGGGGTAAAACCCTATGTGGGATCAACAACTATTGTCTTGGCCAGCCATAAGAATTGTGCTTGACTTATGTTAAACATTCAAAGCATTCAAGATCAAATAGCAAAACATTGTGTCTTTTGTGTCTTCAAGTGTATGCAAAACATTTTACATCAAACAACACACTTTTGGAGTCTAAACATTTGCAAACATTGAGTCCTCATCAACATTGTGTCCTCTTGTCACGAAAAATAGTCAAATAGTCGGATTTGGTCACAACAAAACAACTTCACAGATTGGAAAAATTGCACGAAGTTTACAGAAACGCGTCTATGTCTGTTTTAACCGCGTTTGTGTTGTCTAAGTGTGTTTGTGAAGGGCAGAATAGCATCTGTGTTTATAACAATGTCTGTGTTAAGCAGGGTAGCGTCTGTGTCGAGTAACCGCGTCTATGCAGTATACAGTCGCGTCTGTGTCCAGAATTGCAAAATCTTTACAGTCCAGCAAACATAAACAAGAAAATCGCAGAAGCATGTCTGGGTTAAACAGAGTAGCGTCTGTGTCCGAAAACCGCGTCTGTGAAGTATACAGTCGCGTCTGTGTTCAAAATTGCAAGAAAATTTCAGAGTCCAACAAACAAGAGAAATCAGTTTCGGAATACTTGAGCTTCCTAGGTTGTTTCTTCAGGTTTCATCTAGCATTCAACCTGTCTCTAGGTCTCATATAGTCCATCATTGCTTCACATCTCATTTTACATTCATACTTGTCTAAACTTGAGTCAAAAGGTCACTTGCTTGTCCTCATCATACTTTGTCAACATACTACATACAACTACACTTTGCTAAGTGGTCCCTCATCAAGGTTTCTTACCTTTGGGTCTCATTTGGTCTTACTTAGAGTCAAGGTCAGCTTACCTCATCAAGAGAAACTATCCTCTCTTTGGAAGTCACACCTACTCTACTACGTACATACTTGGTCTTACAATTTGGACATTGCAAGTAAACTTCAGATTCATTTACACTCCATACAACTCTTGGTCTTCCATACTCTTTCCATTTTTCATCTAGTCTCTCACATCTTGGTCAAACACCTAGTTCATGGTTGAAACTCATCTTCAAAAATCTAGGAGAAAAGCTAAAGAAGCTCAAGAGTTTGCCAACATGAGTTCTTATGAGTATGACATGATTTATTTTTCAATCCTGAGCACACTACACTACCTGACATGGATGTTTATAGACACATTCCAAATGTGGAAAACGCAGACACTAGAAACAACAAGGCTACACACAATGACAATGTGGACAACTTTTCAATACAATCAGCAGATATAGAAGAATCCATAATGAATCCTCATTTCAATAGATTGGTTGAAGAAATAATGAAGAGGGATAGACAATACTTCTTACACATGATGGCACAAAGTGGAGCTAAAATACCTCATGACTTTGACATGTCTCAACTTATGGAAAACCGACCCTCGCAACAAACTCACTCCAACATGGATCAGGGGAGACCTAATAGTGGAGGAAATAGAGGACCGCATATGGTACCTGAATCACCATCAGCTTTGCTTCAAAAACCAGAAGTCCCACATACACATGGTCAAACATATGATACTTACCTTCGAAGACCATTATGGAAGCCTTATGTAGATAGATATGCTCAATCACATGCTCAAGCTATGGATCAACCAAAACAATTGGACACTCAAAGGCATGCTCAAAATTTGGACATAAGGAAACCTCATGTCAAATTTGGGGGCAACGCAATAGAACCCGACGTGCCTATAGAATATGGTATATATGCACAAAATAGATATGGGGTTCCTCAACATGAAGCTATACCAAGTGCTCCCTATATGCCGCATCAATATAAACCTCCTCCATATGAACATGTCTATGATCAATATCATCCATACATGCAACAAGCTTCTCCTCAAATTGGTGTCCCAAACATGGGGTATGCTACAAGAAATCGATCGCCACCTAAGAATAATTTGGAGCAACAAATCAGAGATTTACAAAAGAAAATGGAGGACATGAGTACACCAAAACCAACATACACTATGAGAGACATATGTCCTTATCCATTTGATAAGAGCATTCCAATGCCTCCATTTTCGGCACACTTTGTGATGCCAAAATTTGACAAGTACAGAGGAAAAGGAGACCCCAAGGCACACATACGACAATTTTTCACAGCTTGCATAGAGGTAGCGGCAGAAGAAACATATTTGATGAGATTGTTCCCGCAAAGCTTAGGCGATCAAGCTATGGAATGGTTCTCTCAATTACCTCCTGGTATTAAGTCATGGGGTGACTTAGCAGAGGCATTTATTCAGCATTTCTCCTACAACATAGAAATAGATATCTCAGTCACTACTTTGTGCAATACTAAGAAAAAGGAGGGAGAATCTTTTGCGTCATTTTTACAAAGATGGAGAAATCTAGCCAGCAGATGCTCTTGTGAAATTCCCCAAAAACAAATGGTAGAAATGTTCACTCAAAACGTTAACAAGGATATTGGCTATGATCTAAGGAAAGCTTGTTTGTCCACCTTCAAGGATGTTATTGAAAAGGGCTTAGCAACAAAAAAGGTCCTAATTGAACAAGGAGTCATCAAGCTATTCAAGGAAAACAAAGATGACTTTAAAGGAAAAGACAAGCCAAGATTTTGGAATAAAAACAAGAACACAGTCAACGATGGCATTGTTGATGCCAATATAGTGAGACCCAAGTTCATCTTTTCAGGATCAAGTTCTACAAACAATCAAGTGAATACTCAAACAACTTCCAGATCACGAAGGAAGTACACTCCATTGGGAGAACCACTTGAATCAGTCTTTAAAAAGCTAGTGGCAAACAAAGTGATTACAGTTCCAGATTTTCCTCCATATGAACCAAAGGTCAAACCAAATTGGTGGAATGATGATGAGTATTGTGAGTTTCATAAGAGCAAGGGTCATAAGACAGGAAATTGCCATCGACTGAAGAATATCGTGCAAGATCTCATTGATAGAGGTGACATTGAGATTGAGGGACATTCGTCTAATCAAGAACATGAGATGTTTAAGGAACCATTCCCAAAGCATGACAAAGGAAAAGCCCAAGTCACATATGATCAGGCCAACTATAATAGAGCACCTTACAACTATGACTCAACTATCAATCACATCTCAATGGATAATCATATCTCTACTATTACCATCAAGAAGAAAAATCCTAAGAATCCTCCTCAGAGACCCAAGATTGTTCTAAGAGGTGTTGGATCTTCTTCCAAGCCTACCTCTGAATGTCATGTTACAACTCATCGAGGTAAAATTACTTTGCCAGGTGCCTCCACTAAAAAAACCACTTCTTCATCTACTAAACCTGAGTATGACCTTGTAGAACAGTTAGGGAGGACACCCACTCTCATCTCCATCCTTGAGCTCTTACGCATATCCCCCGCTCATAAAGCTATTCTTGACAAAATCTTGAGAGACACCGCCGTTCCTACTGATCTGAACGTGGACCAGTTTCAAGCCATGGTGGGATACCTATCCATTCCACATTCCCTTACATTCACAGAAGCTGATGACGCCTCCATAAGTCAGCCACATAATGCACCATTACATATTGAAGCCTTCATACACAAGAATCGAATAAAGCGAGTCCTGATAGATGGAGGAGCTGGTCTAAACATTTGTACATTGAGCACCATTAAACAATTGGGATATTCCGATAAAGCGGTGAATTCAAAGAATCAAATTACCATCAAGGCATATGATGATGAAGAACGCTCATCCAAGGGCACGGTCACCTTACCTCTAAGAATTGGGCTAGTTACAAAGGATGTGGTTTGTCAGGTCCTGGATTTAGATCTCACTTATAATATATTGCTAGGATGTCCTTGGATTCATAAAATGAGGGCAGTCCCATCGACATATCACTAATGCATTAAGTTTCCTCATAATGGAGTCGAGGTAACAGTTAACGGTGATCCTAATCCGTTCATATATTGCAATAACCTGAGATCACATACAGAGACCATCATTCCCAGTAATCGTGAAGCTGTTCCTTCTTCGGCATACATTGACCCTGAGTCATTAAAACCTTCGACATCAAAACAAGGTGAACTTAAAGGCAGATTTTAGGACAAAGGCATGGGAGAATATAGTTTAAATCAGACCATGTATTTACGACAAGTCATGAGCTCTCCAAAATAATTTGGAAGGCCACATCCTAACAAGCAAACGTTCATCATGACGCTCAAATGGGATCCTACTACCTTTCAAAGATGGGGCGAACTGGAAGAGGAAGATTTATACAAAATGCTCTATAAAGACATTGAAGATGACACACATGATCAGATCAATATACCTTGTGAGAAATATGGCAAAGGCTTCAAGATTCTACAAAAATTCGGGTATGATGGAAAAAGCCCTCTTGGGTTACGCAAAGAAGGTGTCATGGAACCCCTACAACTTGAATTGACTGTAAGAAGAGAACGCTCAAAGGGACTTGGTTTTCTGACTTCCAAGATCCACACAAAAAGGACAGAAGAGGCATCACAAATCAAAGTTGCCAAAGTTCAACAAGAAGATTGCTATTCCACAGATTCCAACGAATGGGAATGGGGTTCAGACAAATCCTCCAGTGACTATGAGCTCACCGAGACATTCAGAGAGCCAGATGAACCCACAGAAGAAGAGGAATTTTATAAAAAGTTTAGAGTTGGTCAAGAAACAACCCATAAGGATTCTGCACAGTCTTCGTCTCAAGGTTCTAGGTCGAAATCACATAGGATGAGGACACCTGTCCCGGAAGGCGCTACTAGTAACGACAATTTGGATTCGTTTGCGACCGAAATTGATGAGGAGAGTGCCATTGATGACCTCGATGATTGCCTCGATATACCCGAATATAACCATATCTTCACTCTTAGCCCTGCAAACTCTGAAAACATTAAAGGCCTTCCCCTTGTTCACCACCAACTCATTGACTGGGATTATGAAGGACCGGCACAATTTGACACATTTCAGAATGACGAAGCTATTATTGACTATCTTGGTATACGAGATGATCTTCCCCCTGGGGACCACAAAGCAGGATACACCATAGAACTCAACAACATGGCATATTTTGGTGAGGGTGTCGGACCTTTCAGTCGCAAAAATGTGAAAATAAGAACAAATCAAGGGTCTTATGGCGAAAACCACACTGTGGCACTATTTGACCCCAAAAAAGTAAAAAGAAAGGACGTATTTGAGGGCGAAAATCTCTCTGAGGCACCTGAAGATGGAAGGCTCGACATTCTCCCAGCATCATATGAGGAAAAATCATCCATGTTGGTAGAGGAGACTATCAAAACAAACATTGGTACAGAAGAGGTTCCACACAACATATTCCTGGCTCAATCATTAACAGAGTCCGAAAGATCAAAATTCATAAGCTTCTTCAAAGAACAACAAATCAACTTTGCATGGTTATACGCTGATATGCCTGGACTGGATCCGGATTTGGTAATGCATCATTTGACAGTCAAACCGGGGGCAAAGCCAGTGAAATAGAAATTAAGGAAAATGCATCCACAAGTGGCATTACTAGTCAAAGCAGAGCTTGAGAAATTACTCGATGTCGGATTCATACGCCCAATTGATTATCCCGAATGGATCTCCAATTTGGTACCTATCAGTAAACCAGATCGCAGCATCAGAATATGTACAGATTTCAGAGACATCAACAAAGCTTGTCCAAAGGATGACTTCCCATTACCAAACATTGACTTGATCGTTGATCTCACAGCAAGTCATGAAATGTTATCTTTAATGGATGGATTTTTTGGTTATAATCAAATCAGGATTTCACCTGAGGATCAACACAAAACATCATTCACTTGTCCGTGGGGAACTTTCTATTGGAATGTCATGCCCTTTGGGCTGAAAAATGCAGGTGCTACATATCAAAGAGCAATGACCACTATTTTTCATGATCTCATGCACATAACCATGGAAGATTATGTTGATGATCTCTTGGGTAAATCAATAGATAGAGATACACATTTGGACATACTTTCAGTCGTCTTTGATCGGTTGGAAAAGTACAAAGTAAGACTAAACCCTAAGAAATGTGTCTTTGGAGTAACCTCCGGGAAACTCCTAGGATTCATTGTATCCAAAAGAGGAATTGAAGCGGATCCAGCAAAAGTCAAAGCTATCTTGGAAATGCAATCACCAAGAAATATCAGTCAACTTCGATCCTTACAAGGGAGACTCCAGTCCATCCAAAGATTCATAGCACAACTGGCGGATAAGTGTAATCCTTTTCAGCACCTGCTACATAAAAACATCAAATTCAAATGGGATGACAACTATCAACAGGCTTTCCAGACGCTCAAAGATTATCTTCTAAATCCGCCAGTTCTGATGCCACCAGTTCCAGATCAACCATTGTTACTATACATATCAGCTACTCCAACAGCACTGGGGGCACTCCTAGCGCAACAAATAGCTGACGGCAAGGAAAAAGCAGTATACTATATCAGTCGCACATTGGTGGGATATGAGCTAAACTACACACCAATCGAGCGTGCATGTCTCGCTGTGGTCTTTGCTTCACAAAAATTACGACATTATATGCTCACTCACAAGACTAAGTTGATTGCAAGAATTGATCCATTAAAATATCTTCTCAACAAAGCTACACTTACTGGGCGACTGGCCAAATGGGTAATGATCCTGAGTGAATTCGACATCGAGTATGTGGACAGAAAAGCAATAAAAGGACAAGCCATCACAGATCAATTAGCAGATGCTCCCATGATAGATGATGTTCCTTTAAATTCAGAATTTCCAGATGAATCCATTTTAACAGTGTCACGTGCAAAGCCATGGCAACTGTACTTCGATGGCTCATACACACAGCATGGGGCAGGAGATGGAATCCTCTTTATAGCTCCTCAAGGTGATTCTATACCAAAATCATACCGCTTATCATTTCCTTGCACCAACAATATAGCGGAATATGAGGCATTAACAACAGGATTACGAATTGCAGTTCAATGGAAGATCCAGGAACTTCATGTTTTTGGAGACTCCCAACTTGTTATCCATCAAGCAACTGATGATTACCAAACAAAAGATGAAAAATTACTGCCTTACAAGCAAATGGTGGATGATCTGAAACAACACTTTACAAAGATAGATTTTGAGCAGATACCAAGAGAGCAGAATCGTGCTGCAGATGCCATGGCTACAATTGCTTCACTAATTGATCTACCTCAAAATGAGACCTGCTATGAGTTCTTGGTAGACAACCTGTTGGTTCCTTCATATGAGATCACTCCTACTGAAATGATATGCGTTGTCGGTCCCGAATCTCAGTTATATGGTTCCATTTTTACATATCTTCACGACAATATCTTACCTCTTGATCTATCAAACAACCAACGCTGCACTTTCATTCACCAATCCTCTCGATATGTCATTTTAGCTGATATCCTATATCGGCGAGGTCTAGATGGCACTCTTCTTAGATGTCTAGAAAGCGATGAAGCTCAGATTTCGTTACGTGAAGTGCATGAAGGGATATGTGGTCCACATGCTAGTGGTCCTACCTTGGCCAAGAAACTCATTAGGACTGGATATTACTGGCCCAATATGGAAAAAGACTCATATCAGTTTGTCAAGAAATGTAAGCAATGTCAAATTCATGGAGACCTCATACATGCGCCGGCACAAGAACTACAACCACTTGCGTCTCCTTGGCCCTTTTGTCAGTGGGGACTCGATCTCATAGGCAAGATTCACCCTCCTTCTTCCAATGGTCATAAATTCATTATCACTGCCACAAAGTATTTTACAAAATGGATTGAAGACGTGCCTCTCACACAAGTCACTGGAAAACAAATTGCTACTTTCATCCTTAACTATATCATTTGCCGATATGGTATTCCTAAGTCCATTATTACTGATAACGGGTGTCCCTTCAAAAATCAGGATGTTCGTGAACTCTGTGACCGCTTCCATATTTCCCATCGTTTCTCCACACCATATTACCCCCAAGGTAATGGCCAAGCTGAGGCATCTAATAAAACAATCCTTAAAATCCTCAAGAAGACAGTCGATGACGTTGGCCGTAACTGGCATATCCAACTTAATCCTGCACTTTGGGCCTACCGCACAAGTGTCCGTACACCTACAGGAGCTACACCATATTCACTTGTCTACGGCGCTGAAGCCATCTTGCCTATTTAGGTTGAGTTACCTTCTTTACGAGTCTCTTTGCAAAACATCATCACTGATGAAGACTACAGGGTCTCTCGCTTACAAGAACTAGAACTGTTGGATGAACGGAGACAAATTGCTTTTAATCATCTCAAGGCTTACCAACAACGAATGAGTCACAGCTACAATCACAAGGTCAAGCCTCGCACATTTGAGGTAGGTGACTTGGTTCTTAGAGAAAACCCCAAGAATCAGCAAGACAGAGAGAAGAAGGGCAAGTTTGAACCAAACTGGCTTGGTCCTTACATTATTATAGCAGTATATGGCTCTAGGGCATATCAGCTCTCTACTATAGAAGGTGAACCTTTGGAGGATCCTATCAACAGCATGCACCTTCGCAGGTTCTACACATAGCTCGTCGGAATATCCTAATTCAAAAATACAAAAAAATAAAAAAATTCAAAAATACAAAAAAATTGAAAAATCAAATCAAAAAGTAAAGAGAAATAATTTTGTCCAACGATGAAAACCACTTCGGTGGCACCCTGGGCAAGTACCATGGTGAAAACTGGGTTCCCAACGCCATGCGTAGAGACATTGCTCCTCCCTCCTTCAGGATTCTCTTTCATCATTTCACTTTGCACACACTCACGACCTATTCATTCATAATAAACTTACCCATTCCCATCATGGCTTGTCAATTGATCTGCCCAAGATTGGTTAGCCATTCATAATAAACATTCCTTTTCATCCCTTTCCATCCATAATAAATCATATCTTATCTGTGGCTAAGGCAAATCCTACGTCTAGTAATGGGTGTGGAACTAAGAACATCACATGTTTCGAGGAGTACAGTTTCTTCCAGCTTTCTCCAGTCTATTCGCGCACAATCCGCAATAAAGCAACATCTGCATCGCCAGATCCGCAATAAAGCTTAATTTTCTCCCCAATAAAGTATCAATTTCATGGATTCAGTCAGTTGCAGATGAGATACAGCAGCAACAATGGGCTTCAACAGATCAAATCTTTCAACAGACTCAGACAATATTATGGTTCAGTGCTATCTATCCTTTCTGTGAAAGTAAACATTGTGACCACAATCAAATAAGACTTATACAAGTGACAAGAGACACTAAACTTGAGGACTACAGTGGATGTTGGTGTCGAGTCTTGGTTTTCTTTTGATTTCATCTTTTTTGGTGACATGTTTTTTAGCTTTTCCGGGATGTCTTTGACTAGAGATTCTATCTCCAGGATGTCTTTGACTAGAAAAGCGAGGATGGGGTATCGTCACCTATTTGTGCTTGCTGTCTGTGGATTGTCTCTTAGTAATGCTATGACTTGTCCAAGGATATGAGGACACTGTGAGTCTAGTATGAACTGGGGCATCCTTTGTTTGTGACTGTCTTATCTCCATGCAAATAGGTACAATGACTTTCTGGGTCGAACACATGCCTCGATTGTCATAACCTATTTGCCATAATAAAGCTCAATGATGATAACGCACAAGAAGCTCTTTCACTTTCATATCTTCTATCTTTCATCCCCCCTTTCTTGATTGACTTCCAGCGTCCTTCTCAAGTCCGCGTAGCCTACTATCACATGACTGAGTATAATGACACACCAAAAATATTTGCATTTCATGTAGTTGCACCTGCATTACCACATATAAGCATCTCATACATACATCTAGATATCACAACTGCATCACATCCTGCACACAACACCTGTTAGCACAATTTACATTTGCATTATCATATTCATCTGCATTACATACATTCACATTTGCATTAGCATAACATATAGAATCATAAAAGAACAAAAATATTGCATTGCATCATGTAAATATTTGCATCCATATCATAAGCATCACATGAGAACATCTCATCACATAGGTACACATGCATATAGCTGCCGCAAAGATGAATCATCTCTCATATATATATAATCAAAAATGTCATGATACAATGATGTCAAAAAATCATATGGCTACAATCACCCGCAAGTGTCTACAATATAAAAAATGGTACAAATACTGATACAAGGGAGCCCTCTATGGCTATGATGAACTCCCTCCCTCAGAGCTGCCTAGCCTCGACAGAATCTAAGCCCTAGAAGGACCCACTCCAGGATCACCCTGCCTGTCTGGTGGTGGTGGAGGACCCATGACCCCACCACTCGATGCCTGTCTCCTCCGGCTCCCTCCCGTAGCTGTCACTGTCCGCGATGGTCTATGGAAGCTCCTCGCCCGCTAATCTACTGGCACGACACCATAATATAGGTCCCTCAAGTAGGCAATCTCCTCTCTGGCTCATAGGACATATGCGTAGCCTACTCCTGTGTCCTCCGCCACCTGCCTCCCTGCCCTCAGCGCTGTCTCAGCCTCTGTGTAGCGCTGGATAGCCTGATCCCGCTCTCGCTCCGTATCCCTGAGCCTGGTCCTGAGCCGATCCCTCTCCCTCTCCAGATCCTGAATCTCATCTGCCTGGCCCTGGTAGATCTCCCTCAGATCCAGCAGCTCAGCCTCCACTGGGTCACCCCCCTCTACCTCTACCTCTGCCCCTGCCCGTGGCTCTCCCTCTGCGGGTGGTTGCCCTTGTACCTCTCCCTGTACCTATACTGGTGCCTGAACGGGTACCTGTCTCGGTACATGCCTAGGTCCCTGTACTTGTCTCTATCCCTGTGCCTGTACTGGCACCTATCCCTGCACCTGTCCCTGTCTCTATCCCGTGCTCTAGGACCCTGTGCTGCTGGTACCTGTAGGGGCACTCCACTGCGACCCCTCACCACCTGGGCCTGTCCTTCCTATCCACCCTCTCTCCGAGGTGCTACCCTCCTCTCCCCAACTACTCCCCTCCACCGCCGTCGGCCTCTACCCCCATCACCCCCACCATCATCATCATCATCTCCTCCTCCATCTCCATCCAGTAGCTCTCCTGGATCTGTCAATCGGGGGAATGGATGCTCGGCCCAATACGCTATATACTTTGCATCCATCCCGACGTCCTCAATCTCAGGCCACATGTCGCAAGGAAGGGGTATCATCTCTGCCAGCTGTGTGACTGCCTGATCATATGATAATAAAGGCCCGAACTGCGCCTGATCCCTAACTGTATGGGCATACATACCCGAGCCTCGTGGCATCCGCTGGATCTGGCCAAATTGTCGGCCAATCCTGTCTACCAGCTGCCTCTCCAGTATATAGGGCGTCCGCCCAATCAAATACCTACTCCGAAAGGTGTAAGGCAGCTCCACTGCATCATCCTCCCACTCCTCGCATCCCAGATACGGCCTCCAGATGATGACATCAATGTCATCTATCACTCACCGCCAATACTCTAACCTGCCAATCCGAGGCTGTGACATGATCATGTCGTACAGATGAACAAAACTCCGTCCATGACCCCTGCCTCTGAAATGTATTGGCCGTGTGATAGGCAGATGCTCGTATGCCCAAACCTGCAGTAGTGTCACTCCACAACCCAGTCCTACTGATCCATGGTAGACAAACTGGTGAAGCTCATAATATAGGTGGGCCAAAACACATGGACCCCACGCATATCTGGTGTGCTACGTCACCAATGTCTCCAGTGCTCCTCCCCAGCCCACTGCCAACCCCCGTGTCGCTCTATCCGGACATAGGAACCCACTGATAGCTCCTCCAATCACAGCTGGCAAAGCTAACCCTGTCGCAGTCATGGTATCCCATGCCACATGTCCTGCTCTCATCTCTAGTCTGGGATCCTGGAACACCCGTCTCAATGCCTCCCTGTCTCCGTCATGATCATATGGAATCAGCTCTCCATCGATCGGTATCTGCAGAATTCGGTAGACATCCTCGAGGGTGACTGTCATCTCACCCATCAGCAAATGAAATGTGCATGTCTCTGAATGCCATCTCTCGGCCAGCGCAGTCAGCAAACCCATGTTTGCCCGAAACTTAGGCACATACAATACGTGTCTCAAACCCATCTCCTCGATGGCAGCTCTATCCTGAAAGGACAACTCCGGTCGCAACCTCTGTGTGGACGGGAATCTCTCCCGTGACTCCAGCATCGGCAAATACTCCTGCAGTCAAGCAAATCAATCATGTCAGTCATGGTGGCATTCTCTGTTCATCACAAAATGCTACTCGCTGTCTAAATGCATATGGTTATCTATTCTAGTGACACTCACTGTTCATCACAAAGTGTTGCTATCTATCCTAGTAGTGCTCCCTGTTCATCACAAAGTACTACGTGTGTGACATTCCCTGTTTATCACAAAGTGTTACTCACATTTTGCACTCCCTGTTCATCACAAAGTGCTGCTCATACTTTGGGTACTCCCTATTCATCACAAAGTACTCTATCTTGGTGCTCCCTATTCATCACAAAGTGCCTTGATCTATCCTAGTCTTCCTAGAGGACCTGCTTGAGTGTATCCTCTCAGCAGCTTATCCAATCGACAGCGTATGTTCATCACAGAACTGCCGATTTGACCTAGAAGACCAAAACCTTGCATTTTCAGACACAAACGCATTTCTAACTCACAAACACGCCTATAGACTGCACAAGCGCGCCTGAACAACGCAAATGCACCTGTTTGACATAAACGTGCCTACATTATTCATAAACACGAATTTGGCAACACAAACGCCCCTTCAGGACGTAGACGTGCTTGCATTCGACACAAACGCGGTTCCAGACGCAGACGCGCCTGGCACCGACACAGACGTGCCTGGCAGACATAGACGCGCCTGGCACCGACGCAGACGCGGTTGCACGTTTTTGCATTTTTTTGTGCCCTATTCCTAAGTGCATTTATTGCTAACTAGCATACATTAATGACAAAATTGAATGCGTCAAAGTAAAAGGAGGTTTGGTGGTACTTACCGGCTCTCCTGCCTCTGCTGGTCTCTGAAATCGGCAAACGCGGTCGAATTTGTGTACGAAAGTCATCGCTGCTGACTGCTACTGCTCTTTTTCTCACTCTGCATTGTGATCTCGTGAGGGTGTAGATGACAATGAGGATGTGTTTTGCCCGTGGTCTATCTTATAGCCTATCCTAGCCTTAGCCTTCATTTCCTGAGTCAGTCTTCTTCATCCCATGACTCTATCACTTTATCCGGTCAATCCATTCTAGCCTTTCTTTCTTATCGAGAGATTGTCTGTAATTCTTTTCAGACATTTTCATCCAATCTCTCGAGGGGGCATATCATTCCCATCCTAGGGCAACTCTATATCAGTTCATCTTATCTTCTTTGAAACAACGTGACAAGCCGCATTGTCTCAAAGAGGGGCAAAATGTAGACACCCAAAATTGTCATGTCTAATTAAATAAATATTTTATTTATTTAATTATCTAAGCCTAATTTTTCTATTAATTAAATAAATCTTTATTTATTTAATTAATTCATTTATCCTCTTCTAGCCTTATTTCTCATTTAAATAAATACATTTATTTATTTAAATTATCCTTTTCTTAAATTAAATAAATATCTTATTTATTTAATTATCCCACTTCTTCTATTAATTAAATAAATCTTTATTTATTTAATTAATTCATTACCCTTTTTCTACACATGACACATGTCATTCATCTCTTAATTCATACATTACCTACCCCTCTCATTATTTTATTATTTCTTCTACCTACCCTCTAATCATAGCCGACCTCTTTTTACACCTCTCAATCTTATCCCTCCATTTCATATTGTGTCTTCTATTTAAGGAGATGCTTCCTTCATTATCAGACCCTAATCAATCATCCTAATGAATCTTCTTAAGGACTTGACTACACTACGATCCTACTTGCAACCACATTCCGTTCTTTGTTGAGCTCTTGTGCATATAAAATCTGAGAGCAAATATATCAAGCAAGATCAATGGAGATAGGAAGAATGGAGATCAAAACCCTATTGGACATGTGATGGTATAATCTTTGTGATTTCATGTGATTTGCATTGTCTTAGGTAATCTTCATATGTTATGGTGGATTTTTGTTGATTGTTAGGCTAGGGTTTTGTGGTTGAATTCATTTAGCCTTTCAATATTGTTATTATTGTTATCCATTTTCACCATATACACAGGGTTATTGTCCTCATGTGTTGTGTCAACATTTTTAGTAGCTAGTATGTCATTAGTGTTTACCGGTGTAGTAGCCAAGGGTGGTGGTAGGTTGTCAGTTATTTTTATGTTTGGTATTCCACCAACTTTACCTTTTCCATTGTCTCTATCCTTCTGATATACCTTGAAATTTTTCTTGGGTTTGTTCAATTCTTCCTGTTTTTATTTTTCTACAAAAAAGATATCCCATTTATTTGTTGTTTCCTCTGTAATTTCATTAACTCTTCTAGCCATCAGGCTCACATGTTGGTGACCACTTGCAAAAATTGATCTATTAGCTTCACTAATTAGTTCATCAATCTCTTCTTTAGAGTTAACTGAATGTACAACTAGTAGTTTTTCAATCTTAAGTTTCTTATCTAACTCCATAACTGCAATCCTCTTTGCATCTAACCTTCTATACAATTCATTTGGAAAATCATCTCCAACTTCAATTAGCACTTTCTTGTAAATGTCTAGATGTAGAATTATGATGTTCTCAATACTTTCCTTCTCAGAATCAGTGAATGTATTATACTATTTTCTCACATTTGCCAAGTTGCTATCATCAGTGATTTCACTCAGTAAGTTATCCAAAGGTGGTATAACCCATTTTTGTTTCTTCTTGGATGTCAACTTCTTTGTCGGTTGTCTTACCGCTTATTGCTTCTTTCTTGTTTTCTTTGGTGAAGGAGAGGGTATCGGTGAGGGTTTTCTCTTTCTATCAACTCTCTTGAACTTAGTAGGTATTTCACTTTCAGATGATGTACCAACCGGTGAGATATGTGCCTTCAGTTGTAATCCTTCCAGTTCACTTTCCTTTATTCCAGTAATATTCATGATGTTTTCTTTGATTTCCTTTACTTGTTTTGTTGCACTCCTTATGTACTTTTCTCTTTTCTTTCTTTGTTTCAATGTTTGTACACTGCTTTCAATTGTTTCTTCATTACCAAAAACTTATTATGTTGGTTCTCTAGGTGCTTCTAATAGGGCTTTAGCATAAGTCTCAATAATATTTACATCAGCCTCATACCCCATTTTAGTTACCCATACAGTTCTAGGAAGAACTGCTTCCATCCATATTTCATCCTTCTTAATCACAAAGAAGATTTCCTTATCCTATTTGTCTACTATACTTTGTGGTAGTCTCTCTCTGGTTTTGATTTTTGCTTGGAAGGTTTTAAAATACTCAGTTATATTTTTTTCCTTATCAATACCCATGTCCGTGAAAGTTTCTTGCAATTGTTTGTCCAAAATCTTTCTTTCCAATACCAGGAACTTCTTTTGAGAAATACAACATAAGACATACCAAAAGATTACCAAAATGAAATGTTCTTTTCTTATCACCTTTTATCTTTTTCTAGCTATTTATTAATTCATCCTTTAGCCACTCACACACATCTATTTTTGCATCATTATTTACCATATCATAAGCACTTTTAATGCAAAGACTAGAAACTAAATTGAGTTTGTTTGCATGTGTGGTTTTGTAACATAAGATCATACTTATGAATCTGACATTTATATCCTTGATGTCATATACTCTCAGGGATCTACTATCAGATGTTGCTCCTATTAAGGTCATGGTTGTGTTGTTAGGTACCTTCTTTGTCTTGTCTGGCCTGCTACTGGTGGAGGGTAAACTTGTCACTGCCCTATTTGCTTCCTTGGTGAGTTTGCAAATTGAATCTAGTCAAAGAAATTCTCCATGTACCCTGCTAAGGACAATTCTCAATACCTCCTTAGGAAATTTAGGGATGTCCAAGATTTCCATTAAACCTAAGGTCTCAATAGTTTTGTGCTCGGGTTTGACATTGCCATTTTCATCACAGATAATGGTTCTAAACATCTTCAATACTTCCTCAGAACCTTATTCCTCAATATTGTAGTGAATGTAAATTCTAGGGTCTTCAGCATAAGCTACACCTTTAGGAATTTTTGAAAATGCGCCTATGGAATCATCTTGCTTAGCTATTTCAAGAATGATTTTGAAAATGGGCCTAGGGAATTTTACAACTTCCACAACAGTAGGGTTTTCAATAAATTCTAGAGCAGAAGAGGAAGCCATTTGAAAAATACCTTAAGCTACCTAATAAAGGTTGAGTTCTTGAAAGAAATCGCTTCACTTCTTCACGTTAAATGCCTTCACTTAGATTTCACGCTCTCTAAACGTTTGAATGCTCGGTGAATTGAAAAAGAGGGAACCGATGATTTATAATGTCTTTTCTTTCAACAACCGCATTAAATGCTCCTCGATTAAGTGAAAATTAACACATCTATCGGTAGAGAAGAAATTCATCTTCACACCATCAACCAAGGGTAAACTGCATTATATTTGACTTGTTGCAATACCCCCAAAGGATTAGTTTTTAGTTGGATGAATAATCTCCTGCTGGTGGAGTAATACTCTGTTCTACCAATGAAGGAATAGTCTCATCAACATTATGATCTCTCTTTCTAATTCAATGTTTTGAAAATTCTTGTTTTACCTCATCTACCTTCTCTTTGCCTTTCAAACTGGGTCTTTTATTATTTGTCGGTGAAGTCTTACTTCTACAAAATTTTGCAATATATCCAATCTTGCTACAAGCATAACAAGTCACATTATTCTTTTGAATAGCCTTTCCATATCCTATGTTGATTTGTGTTCTGCATTGATTAGATAAGTGCCCAAATGTTCCACAAACATAATATCTCACATTCATTCTGAAGTTTTCTAAATTGTGATCAATTTTATTGCATTTGTAACATTGACCGGTGGGTGCATTAATGTTCTGATTGTTTCTAAATCTACACTGATTTTCTCTATGACCATACTTGTTACAGTTAAAGCATTTACCATTAAATTTGTAAGCATTAGGTTGTCTTACCGGTTTACTATGATCATGATTGTTTGTAGTAACAAAACTTTCACCAACTTCAAATCCAAGTCCATTAGTATCTCCATTAGGTTTCTAACTTTTTAGCATATCATCAAGTTCTTCTGAACTTTTCTTGAATTTCTCATTATGTTGATTTGCAGTAGCCAACTCATTTTCCAGAATTCCCATCTATCTTATAAGTTCATTTTTATCATGTTGCATCAGATCTGTCTTCAACATATCATTTTCATGACTAAGTCTTGGATTTTCATTACCAGCATCATTGAGTCTCCTAGTCAAGTCATCTTCATTCTTCCTTCTGTCTTCAATGTCTTTACAAAATCTTATAGTCATGTCTTGCATTTCATTCATCATAGTCATGTTTTCTAGCCTCGTCTTGTTCACAAGCTCATTAAGAGTTTCCTTTTCATCATTGTCATTATGCATCTTCTCATGAAGTTATTTTCTCTTATTTCTAGCAATAGTAAGATTCTCTTGAAGTCCTTGAATGAATTCCTGTGCAGTCCTCAGATCATCTTCAAGTTTGATATTCTTCAACTTCTTTGAATCATAGTCTACAAGAGCTCCTTCCAATTGCTTTCTTAAGTTCTCCATCTATACCGGTGTTAGAATCTTCCTCAAGCTATTAGGCTTTTGAAAATATAGGACCAACCTCTGATACCAATTGTTAGGATTAATGATAGTCCCAAAGATATTGAGAGGGGGGGTGAATCAATATCTAACTGGTTGGCAAATTATTTAACCTTATTAAGTATTTTGCATTCCAAAATAGTGTACCGGTAAATAAGAATTAATGCAATAAATAGGAACAATAAAGACAACATAGAAAACACACCATAACACAAGATGTTTAACAAGGAAACCCAGTGTGGGAAAAACCTCGGTGGGATTTGTGACCCATAATATTCACTCACTGGCCAATGAATAAATATTACTTACAATGAGGGGCCTGCACATGCAGGAAGGCCAACTGCCTAGAGCTCACTGCTTAATCTACAAAATAGAAGTCTCACTGACTTACAAAATGAATTATAAAAATCCAATACAATGTACTACTTCAAATCAACATCTGCTATGCCAAGTTCAGTACCCATTTAAGCTCATACTATAACCATAAACCTTATACAAAATCTGTCTTAATATTCACTCATTCCTTCTATCTATCCCTTTTTTCTTATTTTTTATCATATCAAAATGATTTACAAGATCTCATACATATATGAGTCTATTACAATATTCCATGTTGGCTTTACAAAAGATATTTATAATTAAATACAATAAACAAAAGTTTGTTCTTGTCAGCTGGGGTGCCAATTTACATTGTTACCACTACCAGTGTCGATGTCTGTTAGTGGTTTACCAGATGAATTCCACAAAGTTTCCTAAAGGTTTCCACAAGGTTTCCATCAATGACAACACCTTCAATTCTCATTGGAGTGTATAATGCCAACAAAGATAGGTTATTGGACGAAGAAGAAAAAGCCTAGTGAAGCGGTAAAGGCATTGAGACAACCAATTTGAATCAGAAAAGTAAAGATATAATTGTGTATAATATGCCATGTTAGTTTCATATACTTACAGGTTACACAAATGTTACAAGTGGTGTGCATAACACGCAAGTTATCTCAATCTACAAAATTGTAAAAGGTGACTGAGATGTCAATAACACAATGATTATGTGACTACAAATGTCGATAACATGATGGTAATATGATCAGAGATGTCAATAACACAATGGGCTAGTCATGTTAGTTATGCGATGGGGGATGTCAATAATGGGATAGGTTTGTTGCCCCATTGTCCTGCGACCAGGGAGATTGGATAAGGAAGACATTGTGTGGAGATCACCACAAAAATTGGTTATCCCACCACCCCACAATAAATTTGATGGGTGTTAAATGACCTCACAACATAACACATAAGGCAAGCCAATAAGACCTCATCTGTCACCTTGGGGGAACTAGTAATCTTTGTGAAAAAGAAAGATGGGACTCTTGGAATTTGCATAGATTGCAGGATGTTGAATAAGCTGACCATCTGAAAAAAATATCATCTACCCTACATTGATGATTTATTTGATCAAATACATGGAGCAACAGTCTTCTCCAAGATTGATTTGCGATCAGGGTACCATTAGTTGAGGTTAAAGGATGAGGATATCCATAAAACTGCTTTTAGAACTTGTTATGGGCATTACGAGTTCACGGTTCTACCATTTGGACTCACTAATGCCCTAGCTGCTTTCATGAATTTAATGAATAGTGTATTCCATGACCGGCTCGACAAATTTGTCTTGGTGTTCTTAGATGACATTTTGATATACTCAAAGAATGAAGAACACCTGCAACATTTGCAGTTTGTTTTGCAGCACTTGCGAGAAAAAAAGATATATGCGAAATTATCCAAGTGTACCTTCTTCAAAAGAGAAGTGCAATACCTAGGGAATATCATTTTAGCCAAGGGGATAGCAATAGACCGGGCAGATATTAAAGTCATTTATGAGTAGCCAATTCCAAGGAATGTGCATGAAGTTAGAAGCTTCATGGGGTTAGCTGGGTATTACAGAAAGTTCATAATGAACTTCTCGCGCATTGCACACCCCATCACATCATTGCAAAGGAAGGGAAAAAGATTTGAATGGTTAGAAAAATGCAAAGTGGCTTTTGAAATCCTTAAATAGAAATCGACCACAACACCAATTCTAGAAGTGTCAGATCTAGATGACCACTTCTTAGTAGTATCTGATGCTTTAGGGGAAGGACTAGGTGGAGTCCTAATGCAAAGAGGACAAGTAATTACCTATGAGTCCAAGAAGCTTAAAAATTATGAGAAAAATTATACACCGCATGATGTAGAGCTTGCAACAATAGTGCATTCTCTACAAATGTGGTATCACTATTTTCTAGGCAAGCCATTCGAGCTATGGTCAAATCATCAAGGGTTGAAATATATTTTCACTCAACCCAATCTCAATGCACAACAGAGATGATGGTTAGAACTAATCTCGGATTATTATTTTGAGACTAGTTATATTAAGGGTAAGGAAAATCGAGTGGCAGACACATTGAGTTCTAGACGCCATATCAGTGCCATCGTTGCAGTGCATACAGATTTCAAGAACTGTGTCCTACAGTTTTTAGGAGAGGATGGATTTTACTAGCAGGTAAAAGAAGCTCTACAAATAGATTCCTAGGATCCAAGATATGAAGGATTATGGTTTGAAACAAATGGACCATTAAGATACCAAGGTATGATGTATATACCCGAGTCCTCCATGTTGAGAAAATTGGTGTTAAAAGAAGTACACTCTGCACCTTACTTTGGACATCTAGGAGTAACTAAACTACTTGCTGACATCAAACCTTTATTTCTTGAAAGGAATGAAAAAGGACACCACAAGGTCGGTGGTTAGCTATTTTGAGTGCCAGCGAGTTAAGGTTGAACATCAACACCTAGCAGGGTTGCTACAACCTAACGTAGTACTTAACTGGAAATGACAGACAATCAACATGGAATTTGTCTAGGGATTGCCTATGTCTAGAAATAAGCATAATGTCATTCTAGTAGTGGTGGATAGACTAACCAAAGTGGCTCACTTTATACCGGGTAACTTTCAAATGGGGCACCTACCATAGCTTATAAATTCTTACAAGAGATATTTCAATTACATGGAGTACCAGAGAAAATAATCTCAAATAGGGATGCCTGAATGAGATCTAGCTTTTTGAAAACTCTATTTTCAGCTTTAGGAACTCAGTTGAACATAAGCTCAACCTACCACCCTAAAACAAATGGTCAGATAGAAAGAATCAACCAGGTTTTAGAATACCTTTTAAGAATGTATTGCATAGATCAATAGTACAAATGGGAGGAATCTCTTCCATTGGTTGAATTTTCCTATAACAATTCTTACCAGTTGTCTATTAAGATGGCGCCCTTTGAAGAACTATATGTAAGGAGGTGTAGAACTCATATCAGCTGGGATAAGTTGGAAGATAGGATAACCCTCAGTCCAGAAATGCTCTCAGAAATGGAGGAACAAGTTAAGCTGATCAAAAAAAGGTTAGTGGAATCTAACAATTGACAAAAAATATATGTAGATGCAAAGTGTACTCCCAAACAGTTTGTAGTCGGAGAGAAAGTGCTTCTATAGCTGAAACCAAACAAAAGTAGCATAAGATTTGGAAAGTCCTCCAAGTTAGCACCACAATATGTTGGACCTTTTGAAGTGTTGGAAGTCATTAACTTAGTTGCCAACAAAATTTCTCTACCACTAGCTCTTGCATGGTTGCATGATGTGTTTCATGTTTTAGATTTTGCACATATGATTGACTGGAACTCCTTGTAGGTACAAGACCCACAGGTGTTCATGATCAAGCCAATCAAGGTGTTGAAGGTATGTAAGAAACGCTTACGTAATAGATAAGTTACTTAGCGCAAGGTCCAATGGGACTAGTACACTGAGAACAATGTCACTTGGGAGGATTATAATGAAATCCATCAGCATTTTCTCCATTTGTTCAATGTTTTTAACAGCTAAATTTTTTTGTTTTTAATACTGGATAACCAATTTTATGTTCATATTTGTTTTAAATGATACTTAAAATCATCGAGGATGATGATTCACAAAGGGAAGGATATGTTACATCCCACTTGTGCCCTAGTTGTTGATGTGCAGTATTTATGCCCTGATACATGTTAACCCTAGTGCATTTATGATATACTTGTAAGTTGTTTAATGTGCCCTATTTTTCATGCTTTAATTGATGAATATGTTCATATGATTATGCATATGTGAATGATGACAATTATGCTTACAATGATGATTTGATGGACTTTGATTGATTACTTGATGAATTTATAGAACTAACAATGTGATATAATGTTTTATTTAGTCAATGAATTATGAATTGTCAGAATTGGACAAGATTTGGATCTAGCTAATTTAATTAGCCAAGTGTGTGTAGGAGACCATTGTCCTCTGTGAAGTGAGGGAAAGTATCATCACGTCAGGAGGTAAGGGAAATAAAGAACTCAATATCGTCTAAAAACCCTAACTCGAGTCAGGTAAACTTATGTTGACCTTATTAGCCATTGTGTCAGATAACCTAGATGGTCTACGCAAAAATTTTAGGGTTCATAACCCTAGGTTTTGTTGCTTTTCAAGGCAATATGTTAATTTATTACTAATAACTATTAATTAATTATTTATTAATTATTAATCAAATTTTGTAGTGACTAATGTTTTTATCATATATATATATATATATTACATATATATCTTATGTGAATACCTGTGTACAAGAGTACATATACATGGCCATATAAGTGCTTCCGAAGTCAGGTATGCATAAGATGTATAAGTCATATGTATATTTAAATCACAATTAATTATATTGTAAAGATAAGGTTTATTTTTAGAAAACAAATTAATATTTAGCCAATTTTATTTGGCAATTTTTATAAGGCAAACAAATGGAATTAAGGGGGGTTGCCATGTCATTTATAAATTTATAAGCTAAAATCTAAAGCCACAAAGTGAATTTAAGTGGCACAAATATTTTACCCATTCTTGGCACCATCTATTTAATTCAATACTTCTTGGCAATAATATTACATTGACCAAATAAACGACATTTATCTTAAAAAAAAAAAAGAATGCATATCTACCAACTATTATCGCATGACCCATATTATATAAAATTTGAGGCATAAAGGAAATGAAGGATATTTACACTTTTATATATGTTTATCGGGCATATGGAGAATAATGGACTTCATAAATTTGATCAAAATTTCATTTTATATCAATGGGAAAGGATGAAGACAATTTTATCGGGCTTCTTGGAAAACAAAAGATGTTTTTTCCTTGACATTTTGGTGTGAGCCCACAAAGCTTCTTTTGGAAGCCAAAACACAAATCGCGTGAAGCAACAAGCATGCCCAACATGACTCTTGGAGGCAAATTGGAGGAAATCCATCTGGTATTAGGACGAATCAAGGAGGAAAAACGTGTTTTGAAATATATAAGGGAATTGTGATAAGCATGATTCATTCTTCTTATGGTGCGAAAAAGGGTTTTTTTCTGCTATTTTGTTATTATTTTCAGCTCACTCATTTCGTAATATAGAGGGTTTTGTTTCAGAAGGGTGTTGGAGTGCATTCTCTGACAGGGCTCTACATTTCTTTAGTCATGTTTAAGTTTAACCCTATGCCTTAGTATCGTTCCATTTTTACTTTCAGCATTGTGAAATTTGAAGTGGAGTTTCTTTGTATTTTGGGCTAAAAATTTAAGATAGTTAATTTCAACCTTCCAAATCTGTTTTTAATTGATGAGGAGGAGTTTTTTTTTAATAGTTGGTTAATATAATTATTTTAACCCTAGAAAGATGTAAAATGTATTTATATACATATATATTTGTAAATGTAAATATATTTATAAATACGTATGTTTAAATACGTATGTATCTGAGAATAATTATTTTCTTTCTACTAATCTGAATTGGTAGGAGAGGGAATTCTAAAACCTGCACATTTGATTTTGAAAGGGGTTGAATAAATTGAAAAATGTGAAGAAATTACATCTTCGCTTCTACTATTTCTGCTATTATTTTTCCAAAATTAATTTTGTGTGTAAAATTTAAGATGGGTTTGAAAGATTGAACCATTCTTCTTACTGTATGTCTTATAAACATATAAATATACATTTTCAGTTGTATATACAGCTAGGGTATGCACTTCTTATGTTTATCCAAATACCTCTATGATGGAAATTTTGTTGGTATTCAATACCGGTTAGGAGGTATAATTTATTCAACAAGTAAAGCAAGTATAATTGGTATCAAACAACAAACATCAAGTCTATGCTTATAGATATATTAGTACACCTTTAAGTGAGTATATATATTTGTGTGTGTGTGTGTGTGTGTGGATATATTTATGTATAAACAAACAACAGGTCTATGTGTTAGATTTATATTTATTCCTCAATTGAACTATAGACTAAAATAAAAATCCCATACAAAATCACTGCTCCATCAAGAAATTTGAGATATTATATATAAATTTCTGAGTTCTTTTATGGAACTTCTGATAAAGCATTTTTCACTTTGTCTAGTGTGAAATGTATTCTCACTGATATGTAGCCCTTAGACTATAGCAGCAGTACTTCACAACTTAAGACTAAATCATTCCAAAATAATTCTGAAAGACCTTCTTATATCTTTCATATTACCATTACGTATTCATATATATATATATGTACGTATGGGGGTGATATAAAGCTTAGGAGAATTAAGGTCATTTGTTAAGGATGTATAAGGACAAACCTTAGTCTAGAAGGGGTGCTTGGAATGTAGATTTGTAATACAAGAAATTACTTCTTAAATGAGCATTCTCATAATTGCCTAAGTTTGGAAATGATATAATAACAACAGTATCAGTCAACCCATTTAATAGGGATTATTGTCTCTGGACTGTGAAATGAACTAATACCCTAGCCTATGAAGGTAGTGGGTAGAAGGGCACGTTGTACTTCAATGCATATAGCATCACTATTGAGAAGTTACTCTCAAGATCCCAAGACAGATGAGACATGTCAGTCATGGTTATATATTCCATACTTAAGAGTTGGACATACAACTAGTGGTTCTTATGCCCCCTATTTCCCCAAGCTAGGGATTTAGTTAAAACATTATAAATCATTGAAATCTTAAATGAGAAATAAATTAACGATAACATTTTAGAGTACTAAAGTTGTTAAAAAATGAATGCTAAACATAAGTTTGGCCTTAGTTCCCTTTTGAGTTCAGTTGAACTCCTTTGAACTTAGACTTATTGCCAAGAAGGGTGATATCATTGACAGTACATTAATTCTTACTTGCAATGTAAAACCTTGGCCAAGGTGGTGTTGTGTAATGCATGCATTCATCTGATCTTTAGTACTAGATACACCTCTAGTCTGAAGCATCATACTAGTAGGGAGTTACCCTTAGTGTATGATTGACTAATGCGTGTAGGTCCTAACACCAACTCTTAGATGGCATTGAGTTCCCTTTTTACATTACCTCCTTGTGAAGGACTAGGCCAATCAAGTTGGATATGGCATAGGGGACTAGATAGTTTGTGGTTGGGTGGAAAAACACCCTATTGATAATTTCCCTCCTCACCGGTACCATGACAAAGTTATGAAGTTTAGAATGATAGCATCAATTGAAAAGTGCTCTTTAAACCCTCTATTTCTTTCATTTAATGCAATGTTATTTATTTATCTATCTCACATATATGTTTGATTTTAGTTCAATGTAATTACTTCTAGTTATCATTATCCTTGTTATAAAAAAAATTAAAAATTATCTTCCTTTTATGTTACTTGTAATGATTATATTAATGATTATTGTGTATGGTGAAAAGTGCATAATGGAAACAATAATATTGAAAGACTAAAATATATTCAACCACAAAAACCCTAGCCTAACAACAACAAAGATCCACCATAACATATGAAGATTACCTAAGACAATGCAAATCAACAAAATAAAAAAGATTATACCATCACATGTCCACTAGGGTTTGAAATCTCCATTCTTCCTATCTCCATTGATCTTGCTTGATATGTTTGCTCTCAGATTTTATGTGTACACAAGAGCTCAACAAAGAATGGAAATGTGGTTGATAGCTTCATCACAAAAAGGATTGATTGCATAAGATTGATTAAAATGCTCACTAGCTAAAAAGAATTCTTAGGAGGATTGAAAATGAGAGAAGCATCCTCTTATATAGAAGCACTTTAGGAAATGGACTGATAAGATTAAGAGGTGTAAAAGATAGATGGTCGGCTAGGATTAAATAATAGGTAGAAGAAATAAGAAAATAATGAGAGGGTAGGTAGTGTAGAAATTAAGAGATGAATGACATGTGTCATGGGTAGAAAAAGATAATGAATTAATTAAATAAATAAAGATTTATTTAATAATAGAAGAAGTGGGATCAATTAAATAAATAAAATATTTATTTAATTCAGGAAAAGGACAATTTAAATAAATAAAGATTTGTTTAATTAATTGAATACTTAGGATAAAATAATTAATTAAATATAAATATTTATTTAATTAGACAAGACAATTTTATGTGTCCACATTTTGCCCCTCTTTGAGACAATGTAGCTTGTTGCATTGTTTCAAAGAAGATAAGATGAACTGATACAAAGTTTCCCCAAGACGAGAATGATATGCCCCCTCGAGAGATTGGATGAAAATGTCTGAAAAGATCACAGACAAACTCTCGATAAGAAAGAAAGGCTAGAAAGGACTCACAAGATAGGATCGAGTGAGGAACTTTGTGATGAACGGGGTCACAGGATAAAGAAGACTGACTCAGGAGACTAGGGTTAGGGTAGTCTATAAGATAGACTATGAGGGAAAACATTCTCATTGTCATCCACACACCTAAGAGATCAAAGTGTAGGGAGAGAAAAGAGCAGTCAATAGTCAGTAGCGATGGAATTGGTGCATAGATTTGATCGCGTTCACCGATATTAGAGGCCAGTGGATGCAAGAGAACCAGTAAGTACCACAAAACCTCGTTGTGCCTTGATGCATTAGTTGTTGTCATAAATGCATGTTGGGTAGGTCAATAAATGCATATTAGGTATGTTGTAGAAATTGTCAAGTAGGGAAAATGACAAGAAGGCACGTCTACATTGGTGCCAAGTGCGTCTAGGTAGGTTAGGCACATCTGCATTGAGTGTAACCATGTCTATGGTTCTAAAAGCATCTATGTCAAATGTGAGCGCGTCTATGCAGGGCAGGCATGTCTATGCAGAACAAAGTCATGTCTATGTGTTTCAGGCACGTCTATGAAGTATGTAAGTGCATTTGTGTTATGAATGCACATTTATGTCTTCAAGGTTGAATCATAAGTTCTATGATAAACATACATTGTCGATTGGATAAGCTGCTGAGAGGATACACTCAAGTAGGTCCTCTAGGAAAGACTAGGGTAACCGATAGGGCTAGGATTGACAATTTTGTGATAGAAAATACATTGCCAATCAAGAAACTACTCAAGAAGTTACACTCAAGCATAGGCCCTAGGATAGGATATAGCGAGGCACTTTGTGATGAATAGTGAGTACCAAAGAAATTGACAATTCTATGATAGAACATACGTTGCCAATTGGATTAGGCTGAAATTGACAATTATGTGATAGAACATACGTTGTCAATTGGATAAGCTACTCATACACTCAAGTAGGTGTCCTAAAAGATAAGATAAAAGAAACACTTTATGATGAATAGGGAATGCTACTAGGATAAAAAGAGCATCACTTTGTGATGAATAGAGAGTACTACCAAGATAAAGTGTCATATGATAAATATAAGCACTAGGATAAAAGAGTAGCACTTTGTGATGAACAGGGACTACTACTAAGATTGACACAATTGATTTGCTTGAATACAGGAGGACCTACCTATGCTAGAGTCATGGGAGAGATACCCTTCGACTTAGGGATTATGAGTAGAGCTGACATTTGAGGATAGAGCAGTAGTTAAGGCCATGCTCTTGCGATATATTATGTATATTCCTGAGTTTTGGGTGAACATGGGGTTGTTGACTGCATTAGCTGAGAGATGGCACTTAGAGATATGCATGTTTCATTTTCCAATGGGTGAGATGACATTCACCTTAGAGGATGTGTATAGGATACTGCAGATATCGATCGATGGGAAGTTGGTTCCTTATGATTGAGAGGGAGATAGGGAGGCATTGAGATGAGTGTTGCATGATCTAGGACTGGAGATGAGGGTAGGACATGTGGCCTAGGACACCATGATAGCTATAGGATTGGCTCTATCAGCAGTGTTGGCAGGAGTGATTAGTGGGTTCCTCTATCCAAACAGGGCGACACGAGGGTTGGCTGTGGAATGGGGGAGGACTTTGGAGACCTTGGTGACTGAGCACACCAGGTTTGCATGGGGGTCATGTCCGCTGGCACAATTGTATTATGTGCTACATCACTTTGTGTATCATGGATCAAAGGGATTGGGGTGTAGAGTGACATTACTATAGGTACGCACATATGAGCATCTTCCGGTTACATGGCTGATACACTTTAGAGGTAGGGGACATGGGCACAATTATGTATATTTGTATGATATGATTACTTCCCAGCCATGGATTGGGAGGCTAGAGTATTGGTACTGAGTGATCGATGAGGTAGATAACATGATATGGAGGCCTTACTGAGATTGTGAGGAGTGGGAGGATGACATAGTGGAGTTTCCATATGTGTTTAGGATTAGGTATTTGATTGGGCAGACAATACATGGTATTGAATGAAAATTGATTGATAGAGTATGCAGGTAGTTTGGTAGGATACAACAGATGCCATGTGGCTCAAGGATGTATGCGTGGACAGTGAGAGATCAGACACATGTAGGTTCATTATTATCTTATGATTAGGTAGTGGCACAAATGTAGGAGATGGTTCCCATGCCTTGGGATACTTGGGAAGGTGTGGAGGATGCAGGGATGGATGTCGAGTATAGTGCATATTAGGAAGAGCATCCATTTCCATGGCTGACAGATCTAGGGGATCTGATAGAGGGTGATGGTGGGAATGGTGGAGATGATAGTGGGGATGGTGGAGGCAAAGGCGGACAATGGAGGTGAGGGGTAGTAGCAAAGAGAAGGGTGGCTTAGTTGAGAGATGGTGGATAGGAGAGCCAGGTTCATGTAGTCAGGGGTAGAGGTGGATTTCCTTTACAAGTGCTAGCAACACAGGTTCCCAGATAGGTACAGGGACAGGGATAGCCACAGGAGTAGCCATAGGGATAGGGGGAGGAGGGAGGAGAGGAGGAAGATGAGATACTATCCTTGAGAGAGATTTGTCAGGGATAGGAAAATAAGATCCAGGATCTAGAGCGAGATGGGGCTAGGCTCAAGAGATATCTTAGTGACACTGAGCAGGAGAGAGATCAGGCTATTCAATGCTACATAGAGGCTGAGATAGTACTGAGGGTAGGAAGGTAGGCAATAGAGGACACTGGGGCCAAATATGCCTATGTTCTATGAGCAGGGGAGGAGATAGCCTACTAGATAGACCTATATTATAGAGTTTTGCCACTAGATCAGCAGGCTAGGAACTTCCAGAGACCATTGCAGACTATGATGACCACTGGAGGGAGAGACAAGAGACAGGCGTCTAGTGATTGGGTCATGGGTCCTCCACCACCATCAAATAGAGGGGGTAGGAGAGATGATCCCAGGGCAGAGACTTCCAGGGATCAAACTCCATCGAGGCCAACTGGCTCCAAGGGAGGGAGTTCATCATAGCCTTAGAGGGCTCCCTATGTATCATTTTTTGTACCATGTTTGTAAGATTATGTAGACACCTTCGGGTGATTTTGTAGCCATATGTATTTGACATCATTGTATCATGACACTTATGATTTTTGAGATATATATACATTTATATATGTATATATGTATATATACATATATACATGTGTATATATATATGTGTATATATATATACATATATGTATATATACATATATACATATATGTATATATATATACATATATATATATGTATATATACATATATATATATATATGTATATATATACATATATCTATGCATATATATATATATATATATATATATATATATTTACATGTGTACCTATGTGATATTGCTTCTATGTGATGCAAATATGTACATGATGAAATGCAATATTTTTTTGTTCTTTAATGTTTTTTTAATATGCCATGCATGATGCAAATGTGAATGTATGAAATGCAAATGAATATGATAATGCAAATAACTATTTACATGATGAGATTGTAAAATGTGCTAACATGTGATGTGTGTAGGATATGGTCCAATTGTGATATCTATATGTATGTATGAAATGTGAATATGTGGTAATGCAGGTGCAAACTACATGAAATGCAGATATTTTGGCATGTCATTATACTCAGTTATGTGATAGCAGGCTACACGGACTCAAGAAGGATGATGGAGGTCAATCAAGAAAGGGGGATGGAAGAGAGAAGATATGGAAGTGAAAGAGCTTGTTGTGCTTTATCATCATTGAGCTTTATTATGGCAAATAGGTTATGAAAATCCAGATATAGGTTTGACCCAGAAAGTCATTGTACTCGTTTGCATGGAGATCAGAAAGTCACAAACAAGGAATGCCCCAGTTTACACTAGACTCACAATGTCCTCATATCCTTGGATAAGTCATAGCATTACTAAGAGATAATCCACATACAACAAAACAAAAGGTGAACATATCCCATCCTCACCTTTCTAGTCAAAGACATCCTAGAGATAGAATCTCTAGTCAGAGACATCCCAGAAAAGCTAAAAGACATGTCACCAAAAAGATAAAATCAAAAGAAAATAAAGTTTCGACACCAACATCCACTATAGTCCTCAAGTTTAGTGTCTCTTGTCACTTGTATAAGTCTATTTGAATTTGGTCATAATGTTTACTTTCAAAAAAGGATAGATAGCACTAAACCACAATGTTATTTGAGTTTGCTGAAAGATTTGACTTGTTGAAGCCCATTGCTGCTGTTTACATCTCATCTAAAACTAGCTGAATCCATGAAACTGATTCTTTATTGTGGAGAAGATGAAACTTTATTGTGAATTTGTTATGCAAGTGTTTCTTTATTGCGGATTATGTGTGGGTAGATTGGAAGAAACTGTACTCCTCAAAACATGTGATGCTCTTAGTTCCATACCCATCACTAGACTTAGGATTTTCCTTAGCCATAGATAGGAGTTGATTTATTATGGATGGAAAGGGGGTGAAAAGGAAGGATTATTATAAATGGATAACCAATCTTAAGTAGATCAATAACAAGCCATGATGGGAATGAGTAAGTTTATTATGGATGGATAGGTTATGAGTGTGTGTAAAGTGAAAGGATGAGATTGAATTCTGAAAGAGGGAGAAGCAATGTCTCTACACATGTGTGAGTTTTATTTTTGATCCCCAATTAGTAAGGAATTTTCTAATTCTTGTTGATCCAAGTCTAGGAGAGGAGTGGAAATGGAATAAATGGATGATATGGTAAAGCTATGTGATTTCTCAAGAGGGCTGGTGATATGCTCAATAGATTCTTTGCTGAAACCACTCTTAGGACTATTGATATCAAGAGTTGCTTGCACTACTAGAGGAGATTTTCATTCAGACTTAGTAGCCACAACACTAGGTGGTTCAAACCCAATTCCTTGTAAATTGTTTATAGATTCTAACCGTTGACTGAATACCTTAGGAGACTATGGTAGTTGATCAACATGAAATATATAATCACCACATCCCATGTCTTTAACCTTGATTTTTTCTTTTACCTCTGTTTGTTTGGATGTAGAAGCTTTCAATGATTCTGGATCCACATATGTTGAGGAAGGAATAGCTTCTCGATTGATTGGGATTGTTATTTTTTATCTTTCTCGCAGGTTGTTGCAATATATGAATGGATTCAGATCACCTTTGACAGTCACTTTAACTCCATTGTGTGGGAATTTGATATAATGATGATATGTTGATGGAAAAACTCTCCTTTCATGAATCTATGGACATCCCAAAAGTATGTTGTATGTGAGATCTAGATCAAGGACTTGACATACCACATCCTTCATCATTGGCCCAACTCTGAGAGGTAAGGTAAATGTGCCTTTGGATGAGAGTTATTTTTCATTATATGCCTTAATGGTAATTGTATGTATAGAATTAACAACCTTTTTAGAATATCCCAATTTTTTAATAGTGCTCAATATAAAAATGTTCAAACCTGATCCCCCATCTATCAGGGCTCATTTTATTTAGTTTTTGTGTAGGAAGGCTTCAATTTGTAAAGGTACATTATGCGGTTGGCTTACAGAGGGGTTGCCAGCTTCAGTGAATGTAAGAGAATGTGGAACAGAAAGGTATCCCACCATGGCTTCAAACTGATCCACATGCAGATTAGTGGATACAAAGGTTTCTCTCAGGACTTTCTCATGTGTGGCTTTATGCGAAGGAGAGATACGCAATAGTTCTAGGATGGAGATAAGCACGGGTGTCTTCCCTAATTGTTCTACTAGGTCATAGTTAGGTTTTGCTAATGAGGAAACAATGGTTTTAGTTGGAGCACCTTGTAGGGTGACCTTACCTCGATGAGTTGTGACATTACATTCGGAGGCAGATTCAAAAGAAGTTCCAATGCCTTTTAGGACAACTTTGGCTCTTTGAGTAGAACTTTTAGGCATTTTGTCCTTTATGATAATAGTAGAAACATAGTTGTCCATCCAAATGTGATTAATGGTTGAATCATAATCATAGGACACTTTGGTATAGTTAGCTTGCTCATCTATGGCTTTGGATTTTCCCTTGTCATGTTTAGGGAATGGTTTCTTAAACATATCATGTTCTTGATTGGATGTATGTCCCTGGATCTCAATGTCACCTCTATCAATAAGATCATGTATAATGTTCTTCAAGCGATGACAATTTCCTGTTTTATGTCCCTTGCTCTTGTGATATTCACAATACTCATCATCATTCCACCAATTTTGTTTGACTTTTGGCTCATATGGAGGATTGTCTAGAATTGTTATTATCTTGTTTGCCACTAGCTTCCTAAAGGCTAAATCAAGTGGTTCTCCCAATGGGGTGTATTTCCTTCGTGGTTTTGAAGTTGCTTGAGTATTTACTTGGTTGCTTGTAGAAGAACTTGATCCTAAAAGAATGATTTTTGGTCTTACTATGTTAGCATCAATAACACCATCATTTACTGTGTTCTTGTTCTTGTTCAAAAATTGTGGCTTGTCCTTTCCTTTAAAATCCTCTTTATTTTCTTTGAATATCTTGATGATTCCTTGCTCAATTAAAACCTTCTCTATTGCTAATCCTTTCTCAATGACATCCTTGAAAGTGGACAAACAAGCTTTCCTCAAGTCATAACCAATTTCTCTATTGACATTCTATGTAAAAATCTCTACCATTTGTTTTTGTGGAATTTCACAAGAGCATCTGCTCTCTAAATTCCTCCATCTTTGTAAGAATGATGAAAATGACTCCCCATCTTTCTATTTGGTATTGCACAAAGTGGTAATTGATACATCTTTCTCTATGTTATATGAGAAATTTTGTATGAAATCTTCTGCTAGATCACCCCATGACTTAATTCTAGGTGGAAGTTGGGAGAACCATTCCATAGCTTGTTCACCTAAGCTTTCTGGGAACAATATTTGTTGGCATTTGCATGAAGATTACATTAATGATATGTTATGTTGTCATTAATGTCAATTAACTGGCAATGATATTGTTTTTATTGTTGATATTGTCTTGTAACCGGTAGGAAGCACTTTGTGAAGGATATTATAAACCGGTATGTAAGTTTTTTGAGTTGAACTAGTAGCCGGTATATAAAGTTGAACCCTCCCACTTGTTTTTTCTAAACCCTAACCGATTAAGGTTGTTGAATTGGTTATGTTAGTTTATGATCTGATATTGAGTGGTAATGATGGTGACGTGTATGGTCATTGTATGGAGACAAGTTCAAAATGTTTTTGGCACATTTGTTTGTCTAGGGAAGGAGAAAACAGTATTACATCTAATGCAAAGTGCATGATGAGTTACTCAGCTCGATGAAGTGGTAATCAAGGAGTGGTTGAGGTTTTCTTGATTGATGTGTAGAAATTAGTATGTAATCCAATGGTCATAATTGAACCGAATTGTTTGTAATCTTGATGAGAGAATTAGGTTTTTGTTGTGTTACCAACCTAATTGATTTGTATTTAAGGTCGATGAAGTTGTTTTGTTTAGTGCTGACAAAGTTGGCAGAAATTAGTTGAGTGTGTGGTTGCCTAACTGGAGAATGAGTCTACAGTTTGAGTAAAGGAATATAGAAGCTTAAATGGATCTGATCAAGCAAATGTAGTGCTATTCAGATAGATCAAGCAACTCCTGTTGTTTTTTAACAATTACAACAGAATTGAAATCCCCTAATCGAGTAATCTCTAACAAGCTTGGTTACTTATTAAATCCTTTAACAAGGTAGTCCATTAGATTGGATTTTTAAATCCTCTATTGAGGTTACTCCTTACAGGGTACTTGCTTCTAACAAGGAATTTGTAGTCAATCCCTTAACCGGGTGATTCCTAACAGGATCAGTTCTTAACAAGAGTTTTGTAAAAGCTTTAACAAGCTTGGCTCCTAACAAGGCAAACTTCAGAAGAGTTCAAATATTTTCTTGTGACTCCCATCTCACCATGGTTTTTACCTATTTGGGTTTTCCACGTATAAATACCTGTGTCATGTGGTGAATGTTTTTATGGTTATGATCTTATGGTTGATTTGATTAACTAATTAACTATTTCTAATAAGGCATGATAACTGGAAGCATTAAGTAATGAAGTATGTTGACATATGATGAATCATTTGGATGTTTACAAGTTGAATGTTGTTTACTGTTAAGTTGTTGTAATAGTCAACCGGTCTTCTTATGAGTATTTATCATGATGGTGGTATTTCATTGATAAGTTTACTTTGTGTGATTGAGATTGAGTTTGGGAAAGTTTGTATCAGTTTTTCTATTTACCGATTCACCCCCCCCCTCTCAGTAATCTATCTGATACTTATTATTTCATCATAACATCAATTGGTATTAGACCATCTCAGGTCCTCTAAGGTCTAATCCTAACAGCTTGAGGTAAAGATCTGCTAGATCATGATGAAGAAGTAAGGTCCGAAGTTTAACAGAGAAAACTATAGGATATGGAGCAATAGAATGAAAATTTATATCAAGAGTCTGGGAAGTCAATATTGGGATCATGTAGATATTAAGTATATCACACCTACTGGAACTCTAACTAATGATGAGAAGAAAGAGAAACAAGTAAATCATCAAGCATTGGAGGCTATTATCAGTTCTTTGTCTGATGTTGTATATGTAGATGTTCATGGTCTTGAAACTACATATGAGGTCTGGAAAAAACTTGAAGAGATTTATAGCGGTGATGAACATGTTAAGATTGATAAAGAGGAGAGTGTAAGAGGGAAGTTTGATGACATGAGGATGTCTGAAGGTTAGAATATCCGGTAGTATGGTAAAAGGATAAAAGAGATAGTCAGTGAAATTAAGAGTGCAAGAGGGGAAGTGGAAGATGCCACCATGATCAGTAAGGTACTAAGAACCCTACTACCAGTCTATGCTATTCAAGTTGCAGCTATTTAGGAGCTGAAGTCCATTAAAAAAACTAAGGTAACTCTTGAATCCATCATTGGCGAGATTACTACTTGTGAATTAAACAATTATGATGGTAGTGCACAGAAATCCGAGTCTACATTTAGAGCTTCTATTTCTAACCCATCTGTGAGAAAAACTAGAGATACTAGTCATGGTTATGAATCTAGATCCAGTAGAGATGCTGATGATGAAGATAGTTTAGTAGAGCTTGTAGAATTGTTGGAAAAGAAGTTGCCTAGAGGCACTAGTAAATATAGAGGTAAATTACCTTTAAAATATTTTGCATGCAACAAGATTGGTCACATTGCAACTAATTGTCCTAATGGTGAAAATGAACACAAGAGAGAATAATTCAAGAAGTATAAGGGTAAAGGCAAGAGAGATTGTCTTATTGTTGTTGATAATGGTATCACTGATGAAGAATCTGATGGTGATGCTAGTGAATATATTGTGTTTGTAGCTATTAAGGAAGAGATATTAGACTAGAAGGCATTAGTATCTAGGATGGATAACTTTGATGATGGGATCATTGATAGTGGTTGTTCACAACATATGACCGGTGATCGGAGAAAATTTATTTCCTTGAAGGAATTTGATGGCGGTGTTGTTAGATTTGGCAATGACTCACCCTGCATGGTTAAAGGTAAGGGAGTTATTTCTCTTAATGGGAAGAGTAGTGCAGATGATGTCTATTGGGTTGAAGGTCTAAAGCACAATATTTTGAGTGTGGCACAACTCAATGACAAAGGATACCCACTGGAGTTTAAAAATGGTATGTGCAAAATCTTTGACAACAAAGGTGAATTGATTGCAATAGGGAAGCAAACTAAAGGCAACCGGTTTCATCTTAATTCTAAAGTTAGCAACTATTTTATTGCAAAAATAGATGATAGTTGGCTTTGGCATAGGAGATTTTGTCATATAAACTTTGATAACATTGTTAAAGTGAGTAAGTCCAAGACATTGAGAATTTTTCCTTAGTTAGACAAACCAAATAATGCTCTTTGCAAAGAATGTCAGTTGGGAAAGATGACTTCTTCAACTTTCAAGAGCAAATCTTTTTCAGTGGAGCACTTGTTAGATTTGGTTCATACAGATCTTTGTGGACCAATAAGAACAAAAATAATTCAAGGTGATAGATATTTTATGATCCTCACTAATGATTGCTCAAGGATGATGTGGGTCACATTCTTGAAGGATAAGACTAAAGTTTTTCATAAGTTCAAGGCATTCAGGGCCTTAGCTGAGAAAGAGAGTGGTAAGAAGATAAAACATCTACAAACAGATCAAGGTGGTGAATTTACTTCTGAGGAATTCATTAGGTATTGTGAAGAGAATGGTATTAAATGACAACTTTCTACACCAAGGACACCACATAAGAATGGTATCACAGAGAGGAGAAACCAGTCAGTTGTTGAAGCTTCTAGGACAATGTTGATACAAGGAGGTGTAGTGAAAACCTTTTGGAGAGAAGTTGTCAGCACAACTATCTACACAATGAACTAGGTTCTAGTAAAGAGAGGTAAGGAAAAGACTCCTTATGAATATTGGTATGGAAGATCACCTGATGTTAGCTATTTTAAGATATTTGGAAGCAAATGTTTTATTAAGAGAGGTGATTACATTAGAAAATTTGAGGCTAAGAGTGACGAAGGTATATTTCTTGGCTATTCCACCAAGAGTAAGGCCTACAAATGTTTTAACAACTAGACATAGAGAATTGTTGAGAGTGTTGATGTTCAAGTGGATGAATCTCCTGAAGTCTTAGAAGGAATCAATTCAGAGAAAAAGGATGAAGATCCTTGCATTTCAATTTTGGAACCAGAAATTATGAAATCTTAAATCGGCAAAGCAAATTTTGATGCACTTGTTCAACCGAAATAGATAAATTCAGAAGAAGATGATGATAATGAAGAAGCTGAACCTAAAGATAATGATCATGTTATTCCTAGATATGTGAGACTGACTCACAATCCTGAGGACATTATTGGAGATAAGGATGCTGGAGTACTAACTAGAAGAATAATAAGAGAAAATTCTTGTATGATCTCCACCATTGAACCAAGAACTGCTAAGAAGGCATTTGGTGATGATCATTGGGTTAAAGATATGGAGGAGGAATTGGATCAAATTGAGAAGAACAACACTTGGACCCTAGTACCCCAACCAGTAAATAAAAATGTTATAGGTACTAAATGGGTATACAGGAACAAATTGAATGAATATGGTGTTATAGTTCGCAACAAGTCAAGATTGGTTTGTAAGGGTTATGCACAAGAAGAAGGAGAATATTATGGTGAAACTTTTGCACCAGTATCAAGACTTGAAGGTGTCATAAATTTACTTGCATTTGAAACCCATAAGAAGTTCAAGGTATATCAGATGGATGTTAAGCCTTCATTTTTGAATGGGATATTGGAAGAAGAGGTATACATAGAGAAGCCAGATGGTTGTGCTTTGACTAGTGAGAAAGACATGGTATGAAGATTGCATAAGACTTTATATGGATTAAAGCAAGAACCCGAAGCATGGTATGAAATGCTTCATATACATCTGGTAAAGATAGGCTTTCTGAGAACCAGTGATGATAGTAACATATATCTAAAGTCTGAAGGAGATGAAATACTGGTTAGTGAAGTATTTTTTGATGATATCATATTTGGAGGTAATGATGTCATGAGAAATAGTTTTGCAGATGAAATGAAAAATGAGTTTGAAATATCTTTAGTAGGAGAAATAAAAAATTTCATAGGCTTGTAGATACAACAAATGAAGAATGGTATTTTCATTACGTAGTCTAAGTACGTGAAGGAGATTTTGAAGAAATTTGGTATGAGTGACTATAAACCAGTTGGGACACCAATGGTTACAGGTTGTAAGCTCTCCAAGGAAGATGAATCTAAGTTTGTTGATGAGAAGGAATATAGGTTAATGATTGGCAAATTGCACTATGTTGTTCATTGCAAACCAAACATAGTCCATGCGGTTGGCATAGTTGCTAGATTCTAGAAGAATCCTAAGGAAACACATCTTATAGCAACCAAGAGAATTTTTAGATACCTGAAAGGTACTGTTGACTATGGATTATGGTATCCATATGGAGGAAAGTTTGATTTGAAGGTATACATAGATGCTGATTGGGTAGGAAATGTTGACTACCGGAAAAGCACAAGCGGTGGAGCATTTTTTCTTGGTGGAAGACTTGTTTCATGGAGTAGTAAAAAGTAGAGTTGTACTTCACAATATAATACTAAAGTTGAGTATGTTGCAACTTATATGAATTGTACACAGGCTATATGGATGAGGCACATTTTGGAAGGTTTTGAGATGAAGATTTCAGAACCTATAAATATTTTATGTGATAATACAAGTGCCATAAATATTTCTAAGAATCTTTTTCTGTATGCATCAATGAAGAACATTGAATTGAAGTATCATTTCTTGAGGGAAAAAGTTTAGAGTAAAGATTTTATCTTAGAGCATGTTAGGGGTTGTCCCTCTTCATGAAGTTAGTTAAGTATGATGTTGATTGCATCAGTCCCTGAATCACTTGCATAATTTTACAAGGATTAGTGTAGTAGTGGAAGCTATTCCATAGGGGGAGCATCAAGTTGCAGTATGTTGTTGATGCACAATGAAATTTGACATTACCTTTTTTACTTTCAATTTGGCATTGCTATCAAAGGGGGAGAAGAATTATGTGATTATGTGAAGGAAAACTAGTAAAAGGCTAAAAACAAAGAAGACATGGTGAATAATTGGTAATGTAAACCACGATTCCTATTCACAATCACAACAACAATAAATGGTATTGATATTTGTATTGCCATCAATGCCAAAGGGGGAGATTGTTGGCATTTGCATGAAGATTTCATTAATGATATGTTATGTTGTCATTGATGTCAATTAACTGGTAATGATATTGTTGTTATTGTTGATATTTTCTTGTAATTGGTAGGAAGAGATTTTTGAAGGATATTGTAAATTGGTATGTAAGTTTTGTGAGTTAAACTGGTAACCAGTGTATAAGGTTAAACCCTATCTATGTAATGTAACCGGTAAACCCTCCCAGTTGTTTTTTCTCAACCCTAACTGATTAAGGTTGTTGAATTGGTTATGTTGGTTTATGATCTAATATTGAGCAGTAATGATGGTGACATGTATGGTCATTGTATGAAGACACGTTCAAATTTGTTTTGGCATGTTTGTTTGTCTAGGGAAGGAGAAAAGTGTATTGCATCTAATGCAAAGCACGTGATGAGTTACTAAGCTTGATGAAGGGGTAATCAGGGAGCGGTTGAGGTTTTCTTGATTGATGTGTAGAGATTTCTATGTAATCCAATGGTCATACTTGAACCGACTTGTTTGTAATCTCGATGAGAGAATTAGGTTTTTGTTGTGTTACCAATCTAATTGATTTGTATTTAAGGTCGATGAAGTTGTTTTGTTTAGTGTTGGCAAAGTTGGCAGAAATCAGTTGACTGTGTGGTTTCCTAACCAAAGAATGAGTCTATAGTTTGAGTAAAGGTAGATAGAAGCTTAAATGGATCTGATCAAGCAAATGTAGTGCTATTAAGATAGATCAAGCAACTCCTATTGTTTTCTAACAATTATAGCAGAATTGAAATCCCCTAACCAGGTAAGCTCTAACAAGCTTGGTTACTTATTAAATCCTTTAACAAGGTAGTCCATTAGATTGGATTTTCAAATCCTCTACTGAGGTTACTCCTTACAGGGTACTTTCTTCTAACAAGGCACTTGTAGTCAATCCCTTAACTGGGTGATTCCTAACAGGATCAGTTCTTAATAGGACTTTTGGAAAAGCTTTAACAAGCTTGGATCCTAACAAGGCAACCTTCAGAAGAATTCAAATATTTTCTTGTGAGTCCCATCTCATAGTGGTTTTTACCTATTTGGGTTTTCCACGTATAAATACTTGTGTCATGTGGTGAATGTTTTTGTATTTATAATCTTATGGTTGATTTGATTACCTACTTTACTATTTATGATAAGGCATGATAATCAAAAGCATTGAGTAATGAAGTATGTTGACATATGATGAAGCATTTGGATGTTTACAAGTTAAATGTTGTTTAGTGTCAAGTTTTTGTAACAATCAACCAGTTTTCTTATGAGTATTTATCATGGCAGTAATATTTCATTGATAAGTTTACTTTGTGTGATTGAGATTGAGTTTGGGAAAGTTTGTATCAGTTTTTCTATTTACTGATTCACCACCCCTCTTAGTAATCTACCAAATACTTATTCTTTCATCATACCATCAATCTCATAAAGTATTTTTCTTCTATTGCTACCTCAATGCAAGCTGTGAAAAAGTGTCTTATATGTGCCTTAGGATCTCCTTTTCCTCTATATTTATCAAACTTTGGTGTCACGAAGTGTGTAGGAAATGGAAGCATTGGAATTATTTTATCAAATGGATATGGACATATATCTCTCATTATGTAAGATGGTTTTGGTGTATTGATGTCCTCCATCTTCTTTTGTAAGTCCTTTATCTGCTGTTCCAAATTGTTTTTGGGTGGAGACCGAATTCTTGGATCATATCCCATGCCTGAGCCACTGGGTGGAGGAGGAGGATACTGCATATATGGATGGTATTGGTCATAAACATGCTCATATGGAGGAGGTCTATAATGATAATGCATGTCATGAGTTTCCTCTTGTGTATTGCCCCCAAATTTGACATGGGGTTTTCTTGTGTCCAAATTTTGAGCATTCCTCTGAATATCCAATTTCTTTTGAGGTTGTTCCTTAGCATTAGTATGCGATTGAGTGTATTTATCCGCATAAGATTTCCATAAAGGTTTGCATATATGGAGTTATTCATGAGATGTTGTTTCATGAGTATCATAAGCTTGACCATGTGTATTTGGGACCTCAGGTTTTTTAAACAAAGATGATGGTGACTCAGGCACAAAATGTGGTCCTCTATTACCTCCACTATTAGGTCTCCTTTGATCCATGTTGAGTTGACTTTCTTGAGTAGGTTGATTTTCCACTATTTGGAACATATCAAAATCATGAGGTATCTTAGCTCCACTTTGTACCATCACTTATAGGAAATATTGTCTATCTCTTCTCATGATCTTTTCAACCAATCTATTAAAATAGGGATCCATGATAGAGTTTTCCACTTCTGTTGAATATACTGAAATGTTGTCAACATTGTCATTTTGTGCATCATTGTTGTTCATATCATCCATGTTCTCAACATTCTGAATGTTTCTATAGATGTCCATGTCAGGTAATGTTGTCATACTCATAACCACTCATGTTTGCAAACTCTTGAGCCTCTTTAGCTTCCCTCCTAGATTTTTGGGAATGGGTTTCAACCATGAACTAGGTCTTGACCAAGATGTGTGAGACTAGATGAAAATGGAAAGAGAATGGAAGACCAAGAGTTGGATGAAATGTAAATGAATCTAAGGTGTACTTACAATTTCCAAAGTGTAAGATCAAGTATGTATGTAGTAGAGCAGGTGTGACTTCCAAAGAGATGATAGATCTCTTGATGAGGTAAGTTGACCTTGACTCTAAGTAAGACCAAGAGACCCAAAGGTGATAGACCTTGATGAGGGACCACTTAGAAAAATGTTGTTGTATGTATTTTGTTGACAAAATAAGATGAGGACAAGCAAGTGACCTTTTGACTCAAGTTTAGTCAAATGTGAATGTAATGCAAGGTGTAAAGCAATGATGAACTTTGTGCAGAGACCCAAAAATAGGCTAAATGCTAGATGAAAACCTAGAGAAATAACCTAGGAAGCTCAATAATTTTGAAACTGATTGCTCTTGTTTGCTGGACTATAAATTTTCCTAATACTGAACATAGATGTGCCTGTATACTTCAGAGACGCGGTTACCCAACACAAACATGATTAGATACTGCACAAACATGTTTCTGAAAATATTGTGAATACAATTTGCTATGATAAAACATACATGTTTCTATCCTACATAGACATAGTTACATGATACAGACGTGTTTCTTCTAGACATAGATGCATTTCAAAAATCTGAGTGCAATTTTTCCAATTTGTAAAGTTGCTATTGTGACCAAATCTGAATTTGTGATCGTTTTTCATGACAAGAGGACACAATTTTGATGAGGACTATATGTTTGCAAGTGTCTGGACTCAAAATGACTCAAACAAAAGTGTGTTATTTGATATAAAAATATTTTGTATACACTTGAAGACACAAAAGACACAATGTTTCGATGTTTGGTCTTGAATGTTTGAATGTTTAAGAGAAGACTAGCACAATTCTTATGGTTGGCCAGGACAATAATTATTGATCCCACATGGGGTTTCTCTCGAGGCTATGCTATTTAAAGCAAATACTTAGGTGCTTGACCCCACTAGCTCTACCCTCGACACACACTTCTCCAGGACAGCCAAGCACCAATCCCCATGAAAAATCCCCATGGTGAACTTTGTACTTCTACTAAGAACCATATGTGTGTGGGATGCTCCAGAGGTCCAACCTCCTGCTCCAACAACTAGAAGGATTTTGCCTTTCTACAACAAAAAGGTGCTAGTAAGGGCATCCACTCGTGTGGCTATACATGTGGCAGTTTCAACTCTGTAAATACAGAAGGCTCCTAGCCAGTAGGGATTATGCCCTACTATTGATCAAATAAATTTTATCAAACAAGTTTATGGGGAGACATAGTGTCGGTATGAATTAATCAACACATGTTACCCATGGATTTCACCATGAATACAATTATTTATAGTGATTTGGAAGAGGGGGGTTTTCCTCGCTACCACTTGGGTCATTCCCTCCTCACTAGTAGTTCTAATGACCACATGGGGAGGCAAGCCCTCTAAAGATTAAACACAAAGAGCCTATTGCTCAAGACACAAAAGACATTGTTTCAATTTTAGTGCACCAATTGAAGTGTTTGCTAGACTAAAAAGACAAAGAAAGCAATTTTAAATCCAAATTTTTGCCAAATTTTCTGCACCGAGATTATTATTAGTTTTGAAATAATACCCCTCTTACAAGCACACAAGTTAGGTAAATTTTAGATCCAAAAGAATTTGTGAAATAGGGGCCTTCGACAATGCATTTTTTTTGACAAATTCAAAGATCTAATTTTCCATGAGTTCTTTTGCATCATAAAAACCAACCCACCTATAAAATTTCAATAAATTTCTAGAAATGTAAGAAAATCCAAAAAAATTGGTAATTTTTCTCCAAAATTTATTTTTTTATGAAAAATCATAAAAAAATCATAGACAATGCACAATTGATCCAAAAAATATGATATTTTTACTGGAAACTCTTGATAGCCTTCCAAACCTATATAAAAAAATTCTTGCAAAATTGCCAATCAGTTTGTGAGATATGATCAAAATAATTCAAAACCCTAATTTTTAAAGATCCAATTTTTAATGAATTATTTTGCATCAAACGTAAAATTACAAAGAATGGATCGTATGTATAATTCTAATAACTTTCCAAAAATATAAGAAAATCCAAAAAATTCTCTCATTTTTTCTCAAAATTAATTTTTTATGAAAATTTATGAAAAATTCATAGAAACTCTAGCTATGCTCCACAAAATATGATTTTTTTACTGAGCATTTATGTTATTGTTCTTGATCTGAAACAAAATTTTATGCAAAAATTCTAAGACATTTATGAGATCTGATCAAAACAATGCAAAACCCTAATTTTTAAAGATCTGATTTTCCATGAAATATTTTGCATCAAAATTTAAATCACAAAAAATAGACCCTGTATAATTCTGATAAATTTCCATAAATGTGAAAAAATCTGAAAAATTCGCTAATTTGCTCTCAAAATCAATTTTTTATGAAAAATTCATAACAAATTCAAATATGCTCGAAAAATTATGATTTTTTTATTGAGATCTCTTGATACTATCCTTAACTTGCAAAAAACATTTGATGCAAATATTCCAATCTTTTTGTGATATTGGATCAAATCTCTCCAAGATCTCAATCTTGTGTCCAAAACCATAGCTGCACAAGGTTATTCTCCAAATTGTTTTACAAAATAGCAATATAGGGTTATAAAAACCTACAAAAAATATAGATCTAACAAAAAACCATGTCCCACCGGGCATGCCAAAATTTTTATGGTGAAAAGTGGATAATGGAAACAATAATATTGAAAGACTAAAATAGATTCAACCATAAAAACCCTAGCCTAACAACAACAAAGATCGACCATAACATATGAAGATTACCTAAGACAATGCAAATCAACAAAATAAAAAAGATTATACCATCACATGTCCACTAGGGTTTGAAATCTCCATTCTTCCTATTTCCATTGATCTTGCTTGATATGTTTTCTCTCAAATTTTATGTGTGCACAAGAGCTCAACAAAGAACGGAAATGTGGTTGATAGCTTGATCACAAAAATGATTGATTGTATAAGATTGATTAAAATGCTCATTAGCTGAATAGAATGCTTAGGAGGATTGAAAATGAGAGAAACATCCTCTTATATAGAAGACACTTTAGGAAATGGAGGGATAAGATTAAGAGTTGTAAAAGATAGATGGTCGGCTAGGATTAAAGGGTAGGTAGAAGAAATAACAAAATAATGAGAGGGTAGGTAGTGTAGAAATTAAGAGATGAATGACATGTGTCATGGGTAGAAAAGGATAATGAATTAATTAAATAAATAAAGATTTATTTAATTAATAGAAGAAGTGGGATCAATTAAATAAATAAAATATTTATTTAATTTAGGAAAAGGACAATTTAAATAAATAAAAGTATTTATTTAAATGAGGAAAGGCTTAGAAGAGGATTATTGAATTAATTAAATAAATAAATATTTATTTAATGAATAGAATACTTAGGATAAAATAATTAAATAAATAAAAATATTTATTTAATTAGACAAGACAATTTTAGGTGTCTACAATTATATTTGCAATAGTTACATTCATTTCAATTGGATACATTTTTGAATCAATGTTTCTTTTAAATTTTTAGCATGTTACAAAGGTCATTGTGACTGTTAGAGGTGATCCAGCTGACATGTTGGTTGCTCGATAGGCAAAATGGTCCATGTGGTAGTTGACCAAGTTTGACCAGGAGATTTGGACATTTAATGAGAAGATTTTGATGATAAATTTGTAGGCCGATAGGGAACATAATCCACATGGCTGTTAACTAGCTTTGACTAGGTGACTTGGACATTGAATATGAAGACATATGAAAAGTAAGGAAGTTGAAAGGAGATCCAATATGTAGAGGTTTGTGCCTAAAGATGGTGGGTTTTAAATGAGGTTGTTGTCGATCCAATCAGAACAAGAGGGTGGAGAATGCATTAATAACTATTCTATAGAAGACTGGTGTGCAACTCAAGATGATCGACATGCAGGATATGAGATCTTATGGGAAGGTAAAGATTACCAATATAGTAATATGAACTCAGTAATTGAACTAAAGAAGGAATATGTTGTAATCAATGATGATCGCTAGACAATTTGCAAAGTAGATACTGAAGATAAAATCAACTTGATCTCTTAGATGTACATTTCAATTTGAGCTCTTGGCGAGAATGTATGCGTACTCTCAAGATAGAGAGTGGTCAAACCAAATGGATGAGGTGTTTGATGATGTGATGTGTGGAACCACCACAATGGCAGTATTGACCTAGCCTTTTCGGTCAAATCTACAGAGATAAATGATCCAAATTCAAAGAAATTGAAGAACACATTTTGGCGCACCAACTAAGTGGTCTGGGAACTTGAACAAATCATTTTGGATTGCTAGATAATTGATAGATACATAAGGTGGCAGATTTACTATGCCAAACTGATAAGATTAGAGTCCAAACTGACTAAATGGACAATCCATATGCAGCCTAGGAAATTGTACAGATCATGTTGTATGACAATGATGCAAACTATGTTTGTTTAATTTGTGATGAGTTATGGTCTAGCCAACCTTATGGAGGTGGATGCTAAGTATATAAAGAGAATATACATCAGCACAAATAAGGAGACTATGTGTGAATGAATGATGCATGTAGAGATTGTTGTTAGTCATTGAACACATAAGGAGAAAGATTTGCAGAGCTAGGCTAGACCAAGAAAAAGAAAAAGAGTAGCCAAAGTGAGCTGAGAGTTGTAGTTGTGTGAGAGATAAAAGAAAAAGAAGAAATTGTAGAATGCAGCCATGAAGAGAAGATTCTAGCAATTAGAGAAGTGAAAAGATGTGGCGGAGTGGTTGTAGGGCATAGATAGAAGTGTGTGCAGACCAAAGAGTGAGATAGAGAGATGTAGAGACCTAAGACCATAAAAGTGCAGAGCCAATCCAGATAGCACAATGGGAGGAGGAATGATTAGAGCATAAAGTAGAGAGTTTTTTGCAAAGAGGAGAAGAGGATAAAAGGAACATATTAGAGATTGACATCAAAGATCAAAGGATAGAGATCAAAGCTTGTGAGTAGGAGAGAATCAAGTCAAACTCAAGATTAGAACAAAAGTGAGTTACAAAACTTCATTTGTAACAAGGTGCTTAAACTATTTTTGATTACTTATTCATTGTATTTATCTGAGTGGGAGCTCAGAGTAGGGGTAGGTTCTCCTTTGGGTTGGTACCCAAAAAGCCAGAGGTTGGTGGTCCTTTGGGTTGGTGCCCATAAACTTCAGGGGTTAGTGCTCCTAGGGTTGGTGCCCTAAACATTGTAATAAGTTTTCATTGTGAGGCTGGATTGGAGCAGTAGACTCCAACAATTTTTCTCACCGAGGTTTTTCCCCATCATAGGTTTTTCTTGTATCTTTGGTGTTATGTGTTTCCTTTGTGTATGTACAAATGTGTTCAGTATCTCTGCTTATAGTTTTTCTTATTTGTATTAAAGCTTTATGTATTTAGATAGTTACAATTTTTTATTATCATTTGATTCACCCCCCTCTTAGTGGTCCATTGTATTTCTTCATGGTCTCGAGGGAACCGGGGCATTAGCACCCTGGTCCTGACCAATTAGACACCAAAAAATGAAGGGGAATGAAGTGCAAGGTAAACAATATCACAAATATGCATTGAATGAGCAGAATCAAGTCTCCAATCAGGTCTTGAGGCATAAATGCCAAGGTGAGGGCCCAAATAAGGACAAAATTGTAAGGGATTATAATTTAAGATGCTACATTTATACCCCACTTTAGCTAGAGTATGGGACTAAGCATACTTTTGGTAAAGTACAAAGTTTCACATTGAAAAGATTTCATCAAGATGGCAAAGAGGCGAGACACACCAAACCCCTAGTGCACTTTAGGTATCTTAAAACTTCAAGATCAAGATAAAAGGGAGATCATAAAAAAGGGGAAGAAAGAGAGCCATGACTACTAGCCTATTAAGGTCTGCATACCACGAGTCATGAAAAGAAAAATACTAAAATTACAAAGAAAAAGACTAAGTTTGTAAAGTAACTTGAGTATCAAGATATGCAAAAGAGAGAAATATTCAATGGAGTGTATGCCCCCACATTAAAGAGATTGTGTATGCCACAAGAGGATCAATTTCTTTAAGGTAGTATACAAACATCCAAAATACAAGCACATTATCACAATGTGATTCCCCTAAGAAAGAATGAATCAAAGGATAATGATAATAAAACACAAAACACACTAGGGTTATACTTAACTTTGGGGTAAGTATGATCTGATGATAAATAATGTATATCATGTATATATTTTCATTGAATTGTCCTCATCCCCCAAAGAAAGTAGAACCACAATGGAAGAACTTGGGCACATGTGTCTTTTGAGTCAACATGGGAGAGACCAAAAGAGATCTCAATGCTTTGCATCATCCTCAAGAAGATGACACTAGGGACAATAAATAGAAGAATTAAGAAACAAATAGAAGGTTACGAACAAGCAAGAGAGGAGAGAGAGTTAGAGAATCTATGGCATGAATGAAGATAATCAAGCAAGTCATCCACCTCCCAATCTTGCTCAACATTGTTTTGGGAAGGTGGACAATATGCAAGAGGAGCAACTTCAAGAATGGTAGATGGAGCTACCACACATTCCAAACAAGGACCATGGTCTATTGATGGATCACTTTGTCTATTACTAGGAGCTAGGATTAATGCTTGTGAAAATTTCTTAGATAAAACATTGTCAACATCAACATATTCATATTTATCATTGGAATCATTATCATCAACATTGTTAGCATGAACATCATTTTCATCAATATTAATAAAAATAGGATCTTTAATTGGAATAGAAGATGAAATAGATCATTTTTCTTAAGTATTTTATGTCTTGGAGATTTAGGTTGAACTTCCCCCCAGGATTAGGAGAAGGTTGGACAAATGGGATCATATCAACATTTGGAGTCTTCAGGGAGGAATTGGGTTGAGAACCAAGTTCATGAGCCTTGGCACGACATCTACATCAACGTTCTCTCATAGAATGGTTTATTTTAGTTTTAGCCAAGGGTTGTGAAGGTTTAGGGTCAATAGGAATAGGATTTTTTTCATCATTTAAAGAAGGATGCATGAGAGAAGGTTTTTTAGGTTGAAAGATAGGAGATGTTGGGTGCTTCCCTTTGTAAGTTATAGGAGGTGGAACCACATAATAAAGAGGAGGAATATAAGGTTTAGGAAGAAGACTAGGTCTATCATGAGGAGGAGTAATAGGTCTATCATGAAGAAGAGGAATAGGTTTAGGATATCTAGCCTTACTCAAGGATAAGATCATATCATTCTACCACTTTTGATAAGATTGAAAAAGAGAATCACTATGAAACTTAAGAGGTTTAAATTTTTTATACCAAAAGTAATCAAGATTAACATCTCCATGCCTCACCATGGGTTGGTACCTGCTATGATTAATTATTATTATCTTGTCATTAAGAGTGAATTTAAAATTCTTATGAACAATGGAAGGAATATCTTTCATGGAAGAGAGCCAAGGATGTCCCAAATTCACATGAAATTGATTTGATGTAGGAATGATAGCAAAAATGACATCTAAGAACTTAGTACCAACCTCAACGAGAAGATTAATAGAGCTAATAGTGGGACAAGAGAAACAATCAAATATTTTAATCACCACATCAAATTTATCATATGTTACTTGATGCAATTGTGAGGTATAAAGATATTATCCAGTTATCACATTCACCATACACGCTGGATCAATGAGCACCCCTCATGAGAGTATGTCTTTGATATTTGAAATGATATATAATGGGTCATTAGGTGCTTCACTAGTCTCACTAGGATCAAAGGTAATGCATAGGTCCTTAGGAAGTGTAGGTTTATCAATAAGATTCACCATATTATTAGACTCAAGGACACAATCATTAGGATCAAAAGCAAGATGCTCAGACTCAATGAAATTAGTAGAATGAGAAGGCAAAGGATTAGTGAAAATTTGGAAGAGCTATATATTTATTTCCTTTGTCATTAACACCAGCCACAAATATGATATTGTTATCAATAAGGTCTTGAATCATATTCCTTAAGGAATAACACTTTTCAGTGTCATGGCTAGGTTGATGATGATATTGGCAAAAAACTCTAAAATCATGATAAGGTGGAAAAGGTTTGGATGTGTCAATTTGTTTGATGTGAGGAAGTTTCAACACATTTTTGTTTAATACTTGTGTCTTAATTCTATGCAAAGATTCAGAAAGAGGAGTAAATCCTTTTTTTTAAATACTTGGATAAAGGAGACGCATCTATTGTTGCAGTTGCTACTTGAGTATTGTTGTTGTCATTGAATTTTATGAATCCCTTGTTCAGTTTAAACTTCATAAAAGGTTGTTGAGAACTTTCATTCTTATCAACCAGATCCATTGAAGAATAGTGTTCAAGTTGAATCACTTGAAGTTGATAGTTATAAAGCACTGCGCACAATTGCGTAAATGAAGTAAACTCAGAAAAGAAAAGTTTATCACTAATGTATTTTTAAAAATTATAAATAAAAATTCTTTGAACATCCTTGATCAAGCATAGTATAAGAAATTTGTGAATACAAATGCTTATATCTACTAATAAAATTAGTCACTTTTTCTTTAACACCTTTCTTACAATGAATCAAATTAGTCAAAGTAATCTTAGGATCAATATTATTGTGAAATTGTTGAATGAACTCATTAGCCAATTGTTTAAATGACATAATTTAATATGGAGGCAAAGAACAATACCATTGCAAAGCTTTATCTCTAAATGATCTAGTAAACAATTTAGCCAAAATTCTTTGGTCATGAGCAATATCACTACACAAAGTTTGAAATGTTTTCACATGAGTCAAGGGATCACCTATTCTATTATAAATCTCCAATTGAGGGACATATACATTTTTAGGGGGGATAGAACCAATAATATCATTATATAATGGGCAGGCTACATCAAATGTGGGCACAATAAACTTGGATTGGTTCATGGAAGTTATTTGTTGTTGCAAGGATGGCACAATTTGAGCTAGGCTATTAATGGTTGCTTTGGTGGATGGGTTGAAATTAGACATGTTGGATTGGGATGGAGGAGTAACATTTTTTACTAAAGGATGAGATTGAGAATAAGGAGGTGGGATACTATGATAATTAGATATGGGAGATGATTGGGTGAAAAATGGAAGACTTGTGGAAGGAGGGATAAAGAAATTTTGATTGTTAATGTTGCCCCCTTGACTAACATGTGTAGGAATAAAATTTTATGTAGAAGTAGCCATGATGTTAGATGTGAAAGTAGGCATACTAGTCATAGAAGTAGTCATAGGAATATAATGATTAACTTGACTACAAGGTTGAGTGTAACCAAGGACTTCAACACATCTTTTTAGAGGCATGATATTAGTGTCAACAATATGAGCAAGGCCACACACCAATTCAATGCCAACTTTATCTCTTTGAACCAATATTTTTAATACTTCAATCAATAGGATAGCCTCACTTTCTGGGTATTTTTGGTCACTCATCCATTGTTAAAGATTCACTCTAGTTAGTGATTCACCCTCATCATGACAATTATGTAAAGAATGGAGATAAATAACATAAATTGTTGGAATAGAAGAACCACCCACATTCTCATGAAATAAGTTATCCAAATTAGGCTCCATATCCTTAGTAATTAAACCTTGGTAAGACTTAATTCTAAAACTTACTCTCATAAGAATATTATAGGTAGGACTGATGGTAGTAAAACTCATGCACAGAGGGAAATTTGAATTCAAATATAAAAATTATGATCAAGCAATGTAAAAGTTTGTTAAAAATGATTGATTAACCAATTAATTAAGCAATTTTATTTGTGAATTTAAAAGATAAATGCATCTAAATCATAGCATAACATTTAGAAAGATTAGATCTGAAAATTAATTTTAAAAATAATGCAATCGACATGATAAATTTTAGAATTATAAATTAGGGTTTTTGTAAATTCAACCTGTAAATTTATGTAATTCAATTTGAAATTAAGAGAAAAATTATATTTTAAATTAAATGAATAATCAAATATGGTTATAAATCCAAATAAAGACACCCCACAAGCTCAATTTTACGATTAAAAATTAGGGTTTTTGTGAATTTAATCTCTAAATTTTTAAAATTTAATGAAAAATTAAACTTGCAAATATAGATTTGAATTTGAAATGCATAAAAATTGAGATATGAGAACATAAACTAAAATTACATGTGTGAGAAGTCGGGTTTATGAAAAATGTAATGGTGAAAATATTAGGGTTTCCACAATTAGATTTATGAAAACCACTAATTTTAAGACTTAGGTACCATTACATTAAAAGAGGGAGGTAAAACCAATGGATCTATCCACAAATAAACAAGGATAAGAGCTAATAATTCTATTGGATTTACTGGATTTGAATTGGATTGTCCTCTTTTAAGTTGAATTGTAAAAATGCTGAAATTAGGGTAAATATCTTGGAATTGAAGTAAAAACACATAAATAGTAAGCTACAATCATTAGATCGAGCCACAAACCTAGATATAAGAGATATAGATGTATTTGGATCTATTCCCAGAAGGAGATATTGATTTATTGGGACCGTAGCGATGTTCATTCTTGTCCTACATACTTTTTGCACTCTAATGTGGGATTGATTTGTCACTATAAATAAAGCCAATTCTAAAGATCATATCTCCGTACATATTCTTGCACACAATAGAGAAGAGAAATAGGTATTTTTCTTAGGTAAAACCCTTATTTTGGAATTAACCATGAAATAGAAATGAAATAAGATGGAATTGTAGTAATGGAAATGTTCTCCTTTTGAGGGAGATGTTAAATAATGACTCAAAACACAAATGCTATACCTCCTTGTGAAGTTTTATGTATCTCCACACGAAATTAGGGTTTCATGAAGTCTTCAATAACATAGAACATGAATATCAACTCCAATGCTTGAATCGTGATCTTATCTCTACTCCAATTCTTAAAAGAAGACTGAGTGCTTTCTCACTTGAACTTGAATGCTTGATTGCTTGAATTGATTGATCAATATGATTTCCAAATTGAAATTGTATATCCAAATGAGAGGGGTAGACCTCCTTTTCTACATGCTTGTCAAAAAACAACTTAATTTTCTAACATGAGCCGACACTGGGTTAGGATTCCCACTCAATTCTTGTGACCATTAAGGGGCCCAAAAATGGGTCCTAATTAGGAGGACTAGGGCACTAGCTCCCTGGTCCTGATCAATCAAGCACCAAAAAATGAAGGGGAATGAAGTGCAGGGTCAAAAATATGGAAAATATGCATGTTATGAGAAAAATCAAGTCTCCAATCAAGCCTCATGGCATGAACACAAAGGTGAGGGTTGAGGACAAAATTGTCAAGGATTACAATTTAGGATGCTACACCCATGATGGATAGAACAAAATTAGGCTACCTTTCAAATTTTCATTGCATGCATCTGCCAATTTTTACATCAACAAAAAAAATAGTGCCCTAATAAAATGGCCATGAGTCTTCAAAATATGAGAGGCTATTGTAGAGGTGCCTCACATTACCTTGTAGGTTCTAAAAAATCATTCATATGTGCTCCAAATTTTATGAAACGACTTATCAAAGTTTGACATTTTTTTAACTTTAGGGCACTTAAGTGATAATGATGCTAGGGCATGGCCCTAAACATTTGCACAAGTTTGAAATTAAAATGGGAGCATGCCTACCATAAAACCACCTAATTAGACATGGTTGCATTGATGGTTCATTCCCATGACAAACAAAACCAAAATTAGGCTACCTCACAACTTTTCATTGCATACATCTGATGATTTTTGTATTAAAAGAAAAATTTCTACCCTAAGAAAATAGCTTCAATTCTTGATAATTTGATATAAATATTTTAGAGGGCCCTCATGTGACCTTGTAGGTTCAAACAAATCATTTGCATGTGCCTCAAATTTTGAAAAATTACCCATCAAAGTTTGATAGGTTTTGGAACTTGAGGAACTTAAGAGATAGTGTCACTAGGGTATGACCCTAAATGTTCAGGCGAGTTGGGAAGAAAAATAGGAGCATGCCTAGGATAACCCCACCTACTTGGATGTGCTGGCACCAACGATTCATTCCCAATACAAATAAAACAAAAATTAGTCTACCTTGCAACCTTTTATTACATGCATCTAATGATTTGTGAATTAATAGAATAATTGTTTCCCTAAGAAAATGTATTTGAGCCTTGAAAATATGAGATAGGTTGTTGTGGAGGGGCATCATGTGACCTTGTAGGTTTAAATGTACCATTCGTATGTGCCCTGGATTCCAAGAAATAGATCATCAAAATTTGACAATTTTTTTAATCTTAGAGCACTTAAGAGATAATATCGCTAGGGTGTGGCCTTGAACATTTTGGTGAGTTTGAAAGAAAAAAAGGACCATTCCTAGTAAAAACCCACCTACCCATATGTGTTGGTAGTGATAGTTTGTACCTATGATGAACTGAACAAAAATTAGGCTGCCTTGAAACTTTTCATTGGACGCATCTATCGATTTCTATATCAATAGAAAAAATTATGGCCTCTAAAAATAGCTTTGAGTCTTGAGAATATGATACAGGTTATTGTAGAGGGGCCTCACTAGACCCTGTAGGTTCAAACAAATTGTTCATGTGTTCCCTAGATTCTAACAAACAACCCATCAAAGTTTGATAGTTTTTAAACTTAGGACACTTAAGAGATAGTACCACTATGGTATGGCCCTAAATATTTAGGTGAATTGGGAAGAAAAAAAAGAGAATTCCTAGCATATATCTACCTACTCAAATATGCTGGCTCTGATAGTTCATGCCCATGATGGTTTTTGCAACTTTTGTAACTTTTTTGTAACTTTTTGCAACTTTTGTAACATTTTGACATATTTGACATCCCTATTGAACTAGGGTCATTTTTAATGAACCTAGGTTAGTCCTAATGAGTATAGGATAGTTATAATAAATATAAGATATTACTAATTAATCTAGGATAATCTAAGTGAGATAGTCATGGAAATTATAGTTGATTTGCAATGATGCACAATTTTTATTTAGCAAGTATGGTGTGGTGGTATTTAGGTGTCACTTTTAATTGTATCACATTGATCAAGTGCATCGTGTTTTTTTCTTAGATATTTTTGTGAAATTAGCAAGCATGCATTCTATCAGCGTGTGTCACTATTTTGAATGTGGACCCCACATTCACTTTTGCAATGCACAATGGGAATTAAAAATGAATTTATTTTTAGTCACATGCTTAGTAAGTGATATGTTTGATAATCGAATGAAAATTTACATGAAATTAAATCCAATTTTAATTACCTATTATTTGTCATTACTAGGAATCCATGTTATGATTGATATAACATTAGAAAAATGGTGAAAAAATTTGGTGAAGTTGCCCAAGGGAACCAAATTTAACACTTAGAATGTATATGGATTACCAATTATCATTCATAAGTTCTATTTAAGTGCAATATCATTAAAATAGAATAATATGCTACTATTCATAACTTAACTTTTCTAAACTAATTATACATTAAAAATTAAAGTTTCAAAGTAGGAAGACATGCAAATTAGGAACAAATTAGATCAATTATCAATTATATATATATCAAATTGTTGAATATTTGTCTATGCCTATATACAAAAATGGCATAAACACTCACTCAAACAAAGTTTTACAAATGTGGTATATCTCATCTCAAGATCTATACAAAATATGCATGCCAAAAAGATATGTATGAATCCTAAAATGTCCACAAATAACTACTACATGTATTTAGCATATCCTAAACTTGTGGTGGATCGTCAAATGGAGCCACTTCAAAGTATTTTGTGGCTTTGAAGATGCCCGCATAATAAAAATTTAAAGCACAAGTTAGATTATAATATAATATAATTTATAATTATCAAATTAACATCAAATGAATATATTGAAAAATAATTTCTCTAAAATTGAATGCTTGATTACCTCAACTCTATGTATTTTCTCTGAAAGACATTCTACATATGGTGCTCTCTTAGAATGAGCAAGATTCCTGACATGTGATTGTGGTAGAGGCTCCATGACATTTTCATATTGGGTATAAGCCTATATGTTCACATAACATAAAATTGATCCAAGTTAATATATAATTATTGATGAAAGAAACATGAACTAACACATATAGATTCTTCTATCTAAACAAATGTATCTATAATATAAAATTAGCACATTACTAGAACCTATGGGTGGGTGCAAGAAGTTGGGTCCCAATTCCGCAGAAGTTTGCAAGCAAAAAATTTTGCTGCTAGAAATGAGTGCCCATTTTTTAAGAAACAGGCACCCGTTTAGCTTTGGAACCCCGACCCATAAAAATAAAATGGGTGCACATTTTGAAAAATGGGTGGCCATTTAGGATCGGACCGCCATAGAGAAATAGGTGCACGATTTTTAAAAACAGGCACATGTTTCTAAAAACGGGCACCCATTTCTAAAAACGGGCACCCATTTCTAAAAACGAGCACACGTTTCTTAAAGTGCTATAAATTTCAAAACGGGTGCCCGTTTTTTGAATTTTAAATAACGGGCACCCATTTCATAAAAGATGGAGTGGGAAACACACCTATGCCTCGGTTTTGGCTTCGGGTTAGGCTTGGTGGGACCAAGCCTATGCTTGGACCTCCAAAAAAATGGCTAAGGCACTAGAATACCGGATTTCTGCCTTGCCGTAATTTTTTGAAGGTAGATTCCTGATCGTCTTTTTTGATGAAACAAAAACCCATTAGAGTTCTCACTATCCTGATTTATAAAATATAAATTTCATAGTGATATGATTAGTTTTACTATTTTTGCATTATTTATTAATCAAAAGTGGTACCTAAATATAAAATAGTGAGGTTTAGTAAAACTTTAATAACTTTTTTTGTTTTTAGGTTTTTTTGAAAATAAATTATATGAAATCAATCTACATACAATTCTTTTGAAGATTAAAAAAAATAAAAAATAAAAAATATGAATTTTTCATCAAATTATGGTGGTCGTACACCAGATGTTTTGAAAAAGTACTTTATAGTCAATTAAAAATTAATTAAAAAAATATATTCAATAAAAAATAAGAAAAAATATTCTCATCAATATTTGGTGTATTAGGTATCTTTTCTCAGAAGGATTTGCAAAGATTCTTTTATTTACGTCAAAATATGGTGGTCGTACACATGTGTGGTATGGTCCTGAAACAAGCATTTTGAAAAAGTGGTTTTTAAATATGCCTACTAAAAATCATTTTCTACCATGTGGGTATTGAAATAAATTAAATATTTGAAAATTAGACTCTGAGCACTACATTTTCTATTACTAAAGTTTTTTCAAATTCAAACTCTAAGTGCCTCAAATTTTGACATCAATCGACAAAAAAATTGAAAAATAGGGAGAACACTTCCACTTTTTGCCCAAAAGTGGGACTCAACTTCTTGTACCCACCCCTATCAAAAAAAATAAATTAACACATTACTTGAACCTATAAAAAAAATAATTAACACATTACTTGTTGGGGTACCTCTTATTATTATTCTTCAAGTGTTGGGGGAGAATTTAACAATGATATAAACCCAATAGGTGCCTATATATAAAAATGACATGTAAGACTATCAATCTATGTACACATGTATAATCATTTAATAAATTTGAAAATTTAACATTTAATTCATGCTAGAATTATAAGTTTTATAGGTTCTTTAAACTATTAATTCAATTAAAATTGTGTTCAATGACCTTTCCTTGATCGATCGTCGCACTTCAAAAGGTTGGACAACATTGCACCTCAACCAAACTAGGAGTGTCCTACAAGAGTAAAATAAGATAAACATATAGACTAGTATATAATTTAATTAATAATAATTTAAATGATATACATACATATACATTAAAAAAATTCTAAACATCCATGTGCAAAAATGTGTACAGTGTAACTCTCTAGTTCAAATCAAATGCCTAAAATGGTGTCATGCTAGACCTATGCCATGTCCTCCTCAATCATCAACTATTAAATGGACCACATAGATATACATTAGTACTTACTGATATCTCATATAAATATTAGTTTAAGATAAAATGCACTATGAAATTAGAAGTCTTACCACTACATTATCTTGGTAAGATCCAATATCCTCCTCATCTAAGCATGTGATGACTCTCCAAGATGTGCTCCAGTCCCTGGTGTCTCATCTGGTAAACCAACCATATGATGGACCTTGTAATCAGATATGTTAATGGGAGGCTAAGTATCTTGTACAATAAGATCTATGCATGTGTGCTTGCACATCGTGCAAGTATGCAACACATAAATATGTAGAGTTGAGGAGGCTATATTGGCACCACTCAATCCACAAAGAGTATCGAGGTCATGTGGCTGAGCAAGTGATGAGCTCTAAGAGATCAAATGGCTATTCAAAGAATGAATGACCAATATGCTCTAGAAGGTTGCATCAGCAACAACATCCTAGATGTTGTATTAGAGGTGGAGTAGAAATACGAGGAGGGAGAATATACGAGCCCTATACTACTTAAAGTTCCCCAAGTCTATCCTAGGGCATACCTCTACCCACACCCTAGAAATCTCTCATATCAAATTAGTTGACATGCCTACCTAGGAAAAAAATGACATATAGTTTGTGAAGGAAATACAAAGGGTCATTGAGATTGTTGTTGGGTGGTTTATCAAAAACCATTAGCCAACGATCTTTGAAGTTATCTACTATACCCTGATGTTGGCACCATTTGATAGAATATTTTATTTTACACATACCAATAGTTTGTCCAGGTCTAAGATTGACAACTAATGTGTCTAATTGGGCTTTTCTAATGTCAAGATCCTTGACCGCATCATATGCCCATCAACATAGTGTTGACTCATGGCCTCTCACAACAATAAAACAAAATTATGTTGTCCTGTGAGGGTTTCAACATTAGAAATTATTGACTAAAATGTGCTTGTCATTGAGGATAGACGAGGGTTCCTATGATACAACTCACAAATTTTCCTCAATGTTAATCAAACACTAAATTGAGGGAGGGTTTGGTGGTGCAGGGTTTGGATTATTGACCATGATTGTAAGTTACCAAATTGAAGTTTAAAATTTAGAAAATTGACAACATTTAATCTACAAACTAGGATTTATATTAAAAGACCTAATTTGCAATAAAAAGACTAAAATATGAATGCAAAAATAAAAAATAAAGAAAAGAAAGAAAAACAAGTTAATAATCTACCTTGGGTGTTGAGCAAGTGACGAGTAAGTTGATATGGATTTTGCTTGCCTTGGGTGTTGGGGGTTTTGTCATTGTGGTAGGTGAAAATGACCCATATTAACTTTGTTTTTTTCTTTTTATGGTCTCAAATAAAATGGATATCCATTTGTTGACATAGGTAATTTATATATATATATATATATATATATATATATTAATATAATATATATATATAAATATTAATATTTAATATTTTATTTTATTTTTTGAATTGTCGATGTAATGAATATTATTTTGTAACTAATATTCATTTGCATTAGGTTTCTGATCTGACTAGGATACCTTTTACAAACTTGTATCCATTTTTCTTTGGTTTTTGTCATGTCTACATGTGCTATCACCCAACCCTTGAAGTAAAAAGTGAAAGTGTATTTTCACATTTTTGGACAAGTGGAAAACCCATTTTTTTCACATTGCCACATTTTCCCCCCCCCCATGATCCTCCACTTACCTGAGAACTAAAAGTATCATCTATATGTAATTTTTTCTCTTCAATTACTATTAAAAAAATCATTTTTTTTACATTAGAGAGTTAAAATGGGAAGTAAAAGTTTTCAATTTTTTTACTATATAAAGAATTAAAAATAATTTGGCACCACCTTCATAGAAACCTTCATAAATTTTGGTTGAGCTCAAATTTTCAAGTGGAATTTCATTCATGTGAGTATTTAATATAACCTCTTCCTCACTAAACACTTTTCTTTTAGTAGTTATTTAAAAAAATAATCCTCTAGAGACCTTTTTGAACATAATTATTTGAAAGTTTGTTGGTGAATTTCTTTTCCTATCATTAACTTTAAAATGTTAGGTAATGATAGGAGGGGTATAGATTCACCTCCACTCCCTTTGAGTCATTTCTTTCTTCATCACATTTTTCTCATCAAATTAGATTCCTCTATTTGTCATCCTTTTATTTTCACTATTTTTGGGGCTGATGCAAATGATTGAGACATATTTCATAGCAATGTCTCTTTCACCGCCAACTCAAAAAATTTCTCTATATTATTTTTATGTGAATTCTTACATTGTGCATATATCTCTCTCATGCTCATAACTATGTGTATGTTGCATTGCCACATTAGTTTTGTGGGTTTCTACTTTATGAGATTATTGCCTTACAAGGTTTTGATGTCCAATGTAATGGTTTTGTAAGTTTTGTAGATATGGAGGAAAATTTCCTCTACTTGAATAATTTTATGCACGTTCTATAGTATTCTTTTAAAAAATAATTCATTTCTATACTTTAATATAACATATCATCTAAGGTTATCATCTTGCTAGAGGGGGGAAATATAATGTAGAAAATTGTGTACCCACACAATTCACATTATATTTTAAACATGATATAGTATTTTATCTCTTGGTATATTTTAGGAATCACTTGTTCCTTTCCTTATCTTAGTTTCCCTCACTATATTTGTAAGTTTTTATAGCACAATCACGTTCTATTCACTAACCTAGGATCAAGTGCTTACTTTTTTATTGATTTGGCTAGGATACAAGAATAGGTATTTGCATAACATATTTGTGTACCACAATTTAAAAAATAAATTAAAATGATGCTTCTACTTAGCCACTTAGTATTGCTAGTGGTAAGGCTTAATAGTTTAAAAAAGTCCTCCTATGTCTAAATGTGACTATTGGGATTCTTCTTCTACTCCTTTATCAAAATGGATTTAAAATTATATTCTATGTGGAAACAAGAACGCCTTTATCTATTTCTAGTTATATCTCCATTTGTGCAATAAAATAAAACCCCATTACTACAACTACAAGGTTTGATATCTTATTCTCTTTGGAAGGGTTGAAGTTCAGTTCGTAAATGTTTGTGGGATTCTTCAATAATTTTTCTCTCCTCTTAGATACATGATTAAGATAGTAGTATTATGTAAGATCTATCTTGATTTGGTGATATTACCTTTTCTCATCTTCTATTACCTCATACATTATACAAAATAGGGTGTTTATCTGCATGAACTAGGGATTACATACTCAAATTTTATTTACTTTGTCACTATAATTAGTGTTAGATGTACACTTAAACTAAGAGAACACGCTATTTCACTCTTACCTTTATCTTGAATCTCGATTGAGGTCAAAATACCAGAATAGGGGCTTGGGCACTCTTGGAAAGCTCTTAAGCAACCCCAAATATTCTATTTGAGAATAATGATTAGCCATATGAAGGTTTTCATATTTGTCATTTTTTTTGTTTTTTAATTTTAAATACAAATATTTATCTTTGTTTCTTTATTGTTACATTATATTTTGTCACATAGATTGTTACCTTGTCTCCCTTTTTCCTTGCTATCTAGTTGTGTAAGATCATCTAAGTCAAAATATAAGTTTAACACATCTTTAAATCATCGCATGTCATATGGATGATAATGTATCACATAGATGTCCATTGACATCATGGTTATAGACCTCTATATTTTGGTTCTATGTTATACTTTAGTAGTTATTTCCTACTTTACTATTAATTTTCTAAAATTTTATTCTAGTTTCAAAATATCACACACTTTCCTCATTGTTTTAGTTCAAAAATATTTTTATTTTTATTTTTTTAATTAAAATACTTCTAGGATAATCTAAAATATTTTCTCTTTTTAGAGCAGAAATGGTAGCAAAATATTTTATTCTTAAACAATAGATTCATACTAGAGTAATTTGGGGAAATAAAAAAGATTTAGAATAAACTTGAATTTGTTTTTCTTATTATGTCGAAGGCATACTACACTTAGGATTTAGAATAAACTTGAATTTGTTTTTCTTATTATGCAGAAGGCATACTACACTCACATAGTGGATGCACAAATATGCGTTAATAAAAACTAGAAGCATTAAATTTGACGTATTTGTGACACTTGATTGCATAATAGATTTTTTGCTTTAGGTAAAATAATGAACAAATATGATATTTCCATGTACTTTACCTATATGTCTCTAAAGATAGGTATACCTGAGTAGGAAAAATGACTGCATTGAGATAAGGATCAAATCCTTGGAAATGAGTGTGAATATTAGTGCACTAATTAGTAAAATAACTGATATGTGTAGGAGCAAATATTGAGCTCCGATACCATCTTGAAGTTGATGATACAACAATAAGAGTCAAGAATCAACTGCAAGAAAAACTTTTGTAGAAATAATATGCTCCATAACTGTATTAAATGTTCCATTAGATTGAAGCTAAAACTAAATAAAAAATAATGAATATCTAAATTTGATCATTAAATACGTACATCTCTTATTAAAAATATCAATAACTCATTCTAAAGTTAAAACTTCCTTGAAATAACAATACCTAAAGACAAAATATTTCTATAAAATCAATTGATTCCCAATGCTTACAGACAAACAAAAGTGATCTACATAAAACTGAAGGTCACTACATCTCTGCAAGCCAAGGCTGGCATGTCTGTTTGCAGAAGAGCTTTCTTTAGGAAGTACATACAATTTTTTGTAAAAGAAGATAGGCACAAGAGAGGGGACAGCAATCCAAATAATATTCTGTAAACTATGCAATGATACAATGAACGCAATACCATGGAAAACTATCCAGATTTGTAGTATCCAGAAATATCAACAAAATTGTGAAAGATAGTGCTGATGCATGGTGTCATGATGAAGACTCATAGTCAATTATGGACCCACCTCAATACTCAAAAACATATGATGCTGAAGAACCTGCTGTTTTCAGTGCCACCATCTTCTTTTTGTCCTCAAGATTACTTCCTCACTCATTATATTTTCAGTACATGGCACAATCTAAAGAGATTGCGACTCCTAAACCCTAAAAATCTATCATGCTTTTTGTCCCACCTTACAATTCACACAATAATTGGAAATATGACTTTATAATGTACTGTAAATCTAAAGCAATATTACCCATTCTGCCACTTCACATCTTTCCAGATTACCCATCTGGACCACCCATTTGAAATGGCCTCAAAAAGACACTCAGAGTCTTCCTAGACCACAATTTGTGTGATACAGATTGAATGTCCCATATCATGCATTTGGCACTTGTGATATTCCAAAAGATCACCTGTAAATGGTATGCACACTCATTTAGGACTCTTACAGTGCATGCATGTACTGGTTCTCACTGTCCCCACCTGCTTTCATTTTCTCTCAGGATTTCTAGTTATCAATATGTAAACAGTTTGAAGTCTTTTGTGGAACACTGTGACCCAACGCCATATATTCTGCTGTCTCATATTTTGTTCCTTACGTAACTCACCAAGTTCAGCCAACCTGCCCTAACTTTTATTAGGATGGTTTTCTCGGGCTTTTAAGCCACGTCTAGGTTAAGGTCACATTCTGAGGTACAGGCCCACAATTATTTTTGTGAGAATATAATAATTTTGTGTTGGTTTGTACTGAGGATGATTATCAGATGTACAGAGTTTATTGCCAAGCATATGGGTAGGGCCTGCATTATGATATTTCTCTGTCTGTATGTCACTTTTACACCTTCTACTGAGGTCACCAAACGTGCAGAACGAAAAGAAAACAAAACGCACTCACTTCATCGAAAGTTTTGTTAATTATGTTGAAGGCTTATTACTTTTACATATATAATTAAAAATGTATATATAATAATAATTTGATAATATAAAAAATAATAGTATATTAAAATATAATAATATAATCATGTGATCTTGCTCCATAGTATCATGGGATCTTCATTACAGGAAGTTTGGAGGCTCCTGCCACGATTTCATTCATACAAGATTTCTCACTGCTACAGAGAGGCGAACCAAGTTCCTGATCACCTTGCTAATCTGGGTATAGATGGTGTAGGGATATTTTAGTACCAGATTATAGATGGTGTAGGGATATTTTAGTACCAGAGGCTTTCTGAGATGCTATCTTAGGTCACAGAACTTTTTTATTCCACTTATCATTTTGATTCCTTGTTATTATGCTGGGCTGGGGTATGCAATCTCTTTCCAATTTCTATTTTTTTGTATAATGCTTATTCCACAATATTCCATTTGGTTGGGTGTAATTATTCGGATGTATTTGAGCAAGGATAGGAGGTTTTCTTGCTGGTTTCTTTCCTCCTTGAGCTCTTGAATAGTTTCTCAATCAATAAAGTATTGTGCCTTGCCACTTTTATTTAAAAAAAATAAAATATAATCTTATGTTAATAATAATTTAATATTAATTACAATATAATAGTATAATAAATTTTTTAAGTGGACTAATGAACAAAGATGATTTTCTGTCTATTTTACCTATATTCTTATTAAAAAAAATATGCTAGTTTGATAGAAGATTGATCTAAGTATGTTTCTATTGTTATTGTGGGTGAAGTTTTTTACACTATTTAAGATTATATTTTATAATATTTTTAAAATTTTAAAAATAAATAAATAATTAATTTAAGTATAATTGATGAAGATGGTGAACTATTTTTAGTTCTACCATAGAATTATAGGCATCACGGGGTTTGTAACTAGTTATTAAAAATCATCTTTTCAACAAATCATGTATCAAAGACTTTTCATATTAATTTTTTCTATGGAACATTAAAAAATTATTGTAACTTTTGATTTTGATAGAAATATAATGTGAATTATTATATAATTATTATATTATTTATAATTATATTATTAAATATTGTTAAATTATATTTAAATGTTGATTTTACATTTATCTTAATTATATTTGAATAAATAAATATATATATATATATATATATATATATATATATATATATATTAAACAAAAGGCTATAAGCCTGATATATATTAATATTATAAAGTTTTTGGAGATACAAAAGAGCTCTTATGAGCCAAATTTTTCTTTGATTAAAACTATCAAAATCAAAGATCAAAATTCAAACCCCTAAGCATAATATTTTATCATATTAGCATACTTTGTCACCTACTTTATGTTCCCTTTCTCTATAAAATGAAATTGGGAACGACTTATACTGCCATCCTTGATGGTATGTTAAAATCTGGAAATGTGGGTTGTGCATTACCTTGGGTGCAAAGGTCTTGTATAATAGGAGGTTGAACATGAGGTTCTATAGCTTCCACATGATCATGACCCAACAATATTAACAATGCATTAACCTTTTTATGAATTTTCTCTGTCAAATCTTGCCTGAACACTCTACTATGCCTATCTAATGCATGTTGAATGTATCTAAAGCTTTGCATCTCCAGAGTATGCTTAATATTGTCATAAATTAAAATGTAAGCTTTTCCATTAAGAAGAAAATGTCGAGGGAAGAGACCCCTGATATGAGCTTGACCTTTCACTATTGGACTACAAGGAGTAGCTTGTTGCTAGGAAGAAAAACATCCCTAGCTACCTTGCTTGATATTATGTCCATTAATGATAGGGATTACAATAAATCTAAGGCATTGGACAGAAAAATAGAGACCAATTGAGATGGTAAAATGAGTCATCTTACCTGAGGGAACAAAATTTCCTCACCAATTATCCTCTTAATGCTCTTCCTGAACTGGTAGCAATGAGTGTTGAAGACCTACCCTAAGAGTTCATCCGATATATGCTCTATAAATGGTCACTCCCATTCCGCAATTGAAATACTAACTTTGTAATTATGTGGCGTGTATTCCATGTGCACTAATTGACAACTTGGACACATATGAGCACTTTGTATTTCTCCTTCGTCTGAAGATAAAGACCTCTGATTTAAATGATGAAAGAGGAAAGATGTGTACTCCAAAGCTAAGCCATCCACCTATTTTTTGAAGTTCTAACATGATGAATAATGATGAACTACTAAGGTCCTAACTAGTACTGAGAGGGGAGATGAATCAGTACACACAAAAACTACTTCAACACTTTGTCATATCAAAACACAGCTGACAGGTTATCTTCACCACTGAACTTAACCAAAGCTATACCGCTTAAACAAAAATACTTCAGACAACATTCAACAGATCTCAAACCTTGATAACTACTTCATTGATCTAATCATGCATGAGTTGTACCAATAATACCACAACCATTTAACCATGCATGCATATCTAACTTAATCAAAACCACAAAATCATCACATGAAAATATCACAACCCATAACACATAGATTTTTCATGTGGAAACCCAAATGGGAAAAACCACGGTGGGAATGAATACCCACAAGGTGTTTGTGAACTCTTTTGAAGTCCGCTTTGTTAGGAGCCTAGTCCAGTTAAAGAATTTACAATAAAGGTCCCGTTAGGAACCGATCCTGTTAGGAATCACTCGGTTAAGGGATGGCTATATACCCTGTTAAAGGTTGAAACCTTGTTAAGAGTTACCTCGCTAGAGGATTTAAATAACTCAATTAACTTGAGCCACCTGGTTAGAGGATTTACAACTAATCCTGTTAAAGCTACCCGATCAAGGGATTTACCTTCTGTTGAAATGGTTAGAAGACAATAGGTAAAACACCGATCTGATAACAGCACTTCTTGCTAAGGCAGATCCTTTTTAATTCCTCTCTTTTGTAATCACACTCTGCAAATTCCTCACTCTGGTTCGACAAGTATCAAATCTCCAACACACGGACACAAATACAACTTTTTCCAACCACTGTAATAACAAAACTCATCGAACTTATAGACAACAATAGGTCGGTAGCATAAACCCTAAACCCTAAATATTTTAGGTCTACAATTACAAGCGGTCCAATTCTGACCGTCTAAACACATTTCATAGAATGAAACAATCTAAAATAGATCTCAAGACATTCTGCATCGTCCAATCTTCACTGCATCTAGAAATCAGTAACCCATCATGCGCTCTTCACACACCGCTAAGAAAAACTCTCATTCCCGAGGTAGACATTTAATGCATTCAATCTTCACGTGCAAGAATCACAAGAAAATCCTTCACATGCACACAATTGACATGGAATCTCAATCCTTATCCTTATTCCTTAACTAATTGGTCAGAAAAAATCATCGGTTGCACCGCACAAGCCAAATCGGTAACCCTGGAGTTGAATTGAGACTACCAACTCGTAGTCACACTTAATGAACCCCGACACCGGTCCACTCCATCCCGATTGACCATAACCACTTTTGATCTTCATCGCAGTTCACCTACTTGAGCACTTATTGACATCAATGACAACATACATTATCACCACTTCATCATATGCCAACAATCTCCCCCTTTGGCATTGATGGCAATACTCAGTATATCATTGATCATTATCTACACCATGCTCAATAATATATACTGGTTGACATATACCGGTTCAACTTAAAAAGATCACCACCACCACCTGGACTGGTTAGTGTGCGCTTTGCACAATCACTTCTCACACTTGCATATTGTCCTTCAAACATATATCTTCTCCCCCATATATCTTCATCATCATATATCTTCTCCCCCTTTGACAGCAATGCCAAAGTGGAGGCACAAGCTTCTGGTCTCCACTATGTTGCTCCCCCTATGGAGTAGCATCCTTCAACACATCAATCTTGTAAGATCTGACATGGTAGTACCTGACTGATGTGGAGCACACAACTTTAATTTACTTCATGAAGGGGCATAACCCCTAATTCACCTCTCAAATAGGTAAATGTAGTCTTTGGTAAGGGCTTAGTGAATATGTATGTTAGCTACTCCTTACTGGAAACATGTTCTAATACAACCTCTTTATTTTGAACCCTTTCTCTCAAGAAATGATACTTGAGCTCAATATGCTTGGTCCTAGCATGCAATACCGTATTTTGGGAAATATTTGTTGCACTAGTATTATCACAAAATATACTCACCGGTTCAGATATAATCACTTTGAAGCCATACAGTACATGCTTCATCTAGATTGTTTGAGTGCAGTTCATAAATGCTGCTACATACTCTGCTTCAGCTGTAGACTAGGAAATATAGCTCTACTTCTTGCTCATCCATGAGACTAGTCTTCCACCAAGGAAGAACGCTCCACCAATTGTGCTCTTTCGATCATCCACATTACCTGCCCAATCTACATCGGTAAACACTTTGAGATCAAAGTTGCCATTTTATGGATACCACAATCCATAATCAATTGTCCCTTTCAGGTATCTAAGAATCCTCTTTACCGCTACCAAGTGAGATTCTCTTGGACTCTTTTGAAAATGGGCCACTATGCCCACTGCATGAGCAATATCCGTTCTGCTGTGCACCACATAGTGCAGCTTACCGATCATTGACCGGTACTCCTTCTCATCCACCAACTCTGTATCATCCTCCTTTGTTAGTTTGCAGCCGATCACCATCGACGTTCCAACCGGTTTTCTCTCCTCCATGCCAAAGGTCTTCAATACCTCTTTGATATACTTGGACTGGGTAATGAAGATACTCTCTTTCATCTGTTGGATCTATAGACCAATGAAAAATTGTATCTCTCCAATTAGAGACATCTCAAACTCCTTTTTCATCTCATCTGGAAATACATTGCTCATATCATCATCTCCACCGAAGATTATATCATCTACATATACTTCACATATCAGAATCTGACCACCTTCAGATTTCAGGTAGATGTTGTTGTCCTCACTTGTTATCTGAAATCCTATCTTCACAAGATGAGTGTGTAATCATTCGTACCATGCCCTTGGTGCCTATTTCAATCCATACAGGGCCTTGTGTAATCTGCACACCATGTCACTATCTTTTGACAAAGAAAACCCATCTGGTTGCTCAATATACACTTCTAGCTCTAGGATTCTAGTCAAGAAGGAAGACTTCACATCCATCTAGTATACTTTAAATCCCTTAAATGTTGCAAATGCAAGTAGCATTCAGACACCTTCTAGTCTAGCCACTGGGGAAAAGGTTTCTCCATAGTCTTCTCCTTCTTCTTGAGCATATCCCTTGCATACAAGTCTTGCCTTTTTTCTTACCACTGTGCCTTCTTCATTCAGTTTATTCCTGAAGATCCATTTGGTACCTATGACATTCTTGTGTTCCAGTCTAGGTACCAAGGACCATGTTGCATTCTTCTCTATCTATTCCAACTCCTCTTCCATTGCCTTTATGCAATCTTTATTGCTAAGTGCCTCTCTAACGGTCTTAGGCTCAAATTTTGAAGTCATGCAAGAATTTTCTTTCACCTTTTTCCTTGTAAGTATTCCTGCATCTTTGTCTCCTATGATCTTCTTTGGATAATGATGCAATCTTACATACCTAGGAATGACCGTAGCAGGTTCCACTTGCTTTTCCTCTTTTTTTCTGCTTCGTCTTCTTCTTCACCTACTAAAGCTTCTACCGGTATAGAAATACTGAGGTCTTTGCAGTGTTTATCACTTGTTTCTTTCTTAACCAGTTCCCAAAAGGCTAAACCCGGTTCATCTTCCATTTTCTTGTTGTTGGTTTCCTCAGGCTTCTCAGGGGATTCATCAACCCTGACATTGATACTCTCAACAATCTTCTGAGTCCTAATGTTGTATCACTTGAGAGTTTTTCTTTTAGTGGAATATCCCAAAAATATTCCTTCATCACATTTAGCATCAAACTTACTCAGGTGCTCACCTCTCTTGATATAGCATTTACTCCCAAACACTTTGAAATAACTCACATTGGGAGTTCTCTCATTCCAATACTCATGGGGAGTTTTGTCTTTACCTTTCTTAATGAGTACATGGTCAATGGTATAGACTACAGTGCTCACCGATTCTCTCCAAAATGTGTGAGCGACATTTCCTTGGATCAACATAGTTCTGGCCGCTTCAACCACACTCTTGTTGTTTCTTTTTGCTATGTCATTTTTTTGTGGTGTCCTTGGGGAAAACAATTTACTCTTAATTCCATTCTCCTCAGAGTACTTATTGAATTCATCATAAGTGAATTCACCTCCCTAATCGGTCCTTAGGCATTTTATCCTTCTACCGCTCTCCTTCTTCACCAATGCCCTAAAGGCTTTGAACTTTCCAAATGCCTCATATTTGTCTTTCAAGAATGTGACCCACATCATTCTTGATAAATCATCGATAAGAATCATGAAGTACTGATCTCCTTGAATGCTTCTAGTTTTCATCAGACCACACAGATCGGTGTGCACTAGATCAAGTAAGTTCTTTGTGGAAAAGGGCTTACCTTTGAATGTTGAGGAACACATCTTCTCAAGTTGGAATTCTCTGCACAAGGCATTCTCCGGTTTGTTCAGCAAAGGCAATCCTCTTACTGCCTTGATCTTACTAGCCTTTACAATATTGTCAAAATTTATATGACAAAGTCTCCTATGCCATATCCAACTGTCATCAAATTTCACCATCAGGCACTGACTAATCTTGTCATTCAGCTGAAACAGATTTCCTCTGGTCTTCTTACCAATGGCAATAAGTTCACCACTCTTTCCAATTATTCTATAGACTCCACCTTTGAATTCCAGTATGAGTCCTTTGTCATTCAGTTGAGCAACACTCAAAAGATTATGCTTAAGGCCTTCCACCTAGTAGACATCATCCGCATGGCTCTTTCCATTTAGTGAGATGGATCCTTTTCCTTTCACCATGCAAGGTGCATCATTGCCAAACTAGATAAAACCATCATCATATTCTTCAAGAGACATAAACTTTCTCCTATCACTGCTCATGTGGTGAGAACACCCTCTATCAATGATCTACTTGTTAGAGTTGTCAATATGTGAGACAAGGGCTTTCTGGTCTAACAACTCTTCCTTGACAACTACAAACACTATGTCCTCATTCTCTTCATCCTCAGATTCCTCATTGGTAACACCTCCATCCACTGCAACAAGACAATTTCTCCTACCTACTCTTTTATACTTCTTAAACATCTCTGGTTTATCCTTATTGTCATTGTTAGGATAGTTAACAGCTATATGTCCTATCTTATTGCAGGAAAAACACTTCAGAGGAAGCTTACCTCTGTATTTTCTGGTGCCTTTTGGAAGTCTCTTGGCAAGAAGAGATTCAAACTCCATCATAATCTCCTCATCATCCATATCTCTTCTTATCCTAGATTCATAATTGGTACTAACCTCTTTTCCTTTCCTGGTTGGTGCAGAGGAAGCAGATGCTCTAAAGGCTGACTTGGTCTTGTGAACACTACCATCATATCCATTCAATTCATATGCAGTCAACTTTGCAATAATAGAGTCTAAAGATACCTTGGTTTTGTCGATAGATCTTAGATCCTGAATAGCGGCAACCCTGATTGCATAGACTTGTAAAAGTGATCTCAGAACTTTACTAACAATAGTGGCATCATCAATTATTCCACCAGTGCTCTTGATCTCTCCAACCACTATCTTGATTCTTATGCGATACTGCTGAATGGTCTCTCCTTCAACCATCCTCATATCTTCAAACTTTCCTCTAAGGCTTTCTTCCTTAGCCTGCTTGACATGTTCATCACTGCCATAAATGGATTCCAGTTTGTCCCATACTTCTTTCGGATTTTTCTTATCTTGTACATCAATGAGCTCTACATTAGACAAGATGCTAATAAGGGCTTCCATGACTTGCCCATTTTCTTGTATCTTTCTTTTCTAATCATCTGTTAGAGTGCCAGAGGGGATTACATAGGCATTCTCAACATAGTTCTAATGTTGCGCACCCAAACTCTTGATATATATCTTCATCCTGTCCTTCCATATGTTAAAGTTGTCCCCGTTGAACTTAGGACCTTCCCTCTTCATCATTAAAACAAGATCTTTTGCCTCAAGCGGTTAAGCTTATATCATCGAGGACCTGGATGAGATTTGATACCAATTGATGAATAATGATGAACTACTAAGGTCCTACCCGATACTGAGAGAGGGGGGGGTGAATCAATACACACAAAAACTGCTTCAACACTTTGTCATATCAAAACACAGCTAACCAGTTATCTTCACCACTGAACTTAACCAAAGCTATACCGGTTAAACAAAAATACTTCAGACAACATTCAATAGATCTCAAACCTTGATAACTACTTCATTGATCTAATCATTCATGAGTTGTACCAGTAATACAACAACCATTTAACCATGCATGCATATCTAACTTAATCAAAACCACACAATTATCACATGAGAATCTCACAACCCATAACATAGATTTTTTAGGTGGAAACCCAAATGGAAAAAACCATGGTGGGAATGAATACCCACAAGCTATTTGTGAACTCTTTTGAAGTCCACTCTGTTAGGAGCCTAGTCCGGTTAAATACTTTACAATAAAGGTCATGTTAGGAACCGATCCTGTTAGGGATCACCCAATTAAGAGATGGATATATACCCTGTTAAAGGTTGAAACCTTGTTAAGAGTTACCTTGCTAGAGGATTTAAATAACTCAATGAACTTGAGTCACCTAGTTAGAGGATGTACGACAAAGCCTGTTAAAGCTACCCGGTCAAGGTATTTACCTTCTGTTGAAATGGTTAGAAGACAATAGGTAAAACACCGATCTAATAACAACACTTCTTGCTAAGGCAGATCCTTTTGAATTCCTCTCTTCTGCAATCACACTCTGCAAATTCCTCACTCTGGTTCGACAAGTATCAAATCTCCAACACATGGACACAAATACAACTTTTTCCAACCACTGCAATAACAAAATTCATCGACCTTATAGACAACAACAAGTTGGTAGCATAAACCCTAAACCCTAAATATTTTAGGTTTACAATTACAAGTGGTCCAATTCTGACTGCCTAAACACATTTCATAGAATGAAACAATCTAAAATAGATCTCAAGACATTCTGCATCATCCAATATTCACCGCATCTGGAAATCAATAACCTATCACGCACTCTTCACACACCGCTAAGAAAAATGCTCATTCCTGAGGTAGTCATTCAATGCATTCAATCTTCACGCACAAGAATCACAAGAAAATCCTTCACGTGCACACAGCTGACATGGAATCTCAATCCTTATCCTTATTCCTTAACTAACTAGTCACAAAACATCATTGGTTGCATTGCACATGCCAAACCGATAACCCTAGAGCTGAACTGAGACTACCAACCGGTAGTCACACTTGGTGAACCCCGACACCGGTCCACTCCATCCTGGTTGACCATAACCACTTCTGATCTTCATACTGGTTCATACCAGTTAACCTACTTGAGTACTTATTGACATCAATGATAGCATACATTATCACCACTTCATCATATGCCAACAGAATAAATAATGATTACCTGCAAAAGAAGGCAATGTTAGCAATAAAATCGTGCAGATCTTATGTTTCCCATGTTTGAGAAGTCCAAAGCCCTACCTTCTCACGAGCCAAAGATAAAAACCATGCAATAAATTTGCATATCTTAGCCACCGATTAGACCTCAATTAACCATTCGCACATGAAATCGTAACATATGAATTAACAAAAAGATCTACATCAACTCCATCCTACCAAACTTTGATTACATGTGAATTGGATTAATGTATAATGATTGAGTGCCCTTAATGAGTGCCTCATCCTTTTTCCATATGCGTCTCCTCTTTCATGATGTCCGCTAAATGAGGAAGTATTTCTAAAAAATACCATCCTCCACTTAATCCACCTCTATTATATCACAACCCATATTTGCTAACCTATCCGCTAGCGTATTACCTTCTTTGTACGTACGTGATAGATGGTATGCTTCAAATGAATGCAAAAGGCCCCAAACTTGAATTAAGACTTAGTTAAAATGCCAATTAAAGGATTTCCTATTTTTACAAGCATTTACAACAATTGAAGAGTCCCCTTCAATATGTATTTTTGAATAACCCAATTTCTTGGAAAGTATCAAACCACATAAAAGTGCTTGAGCTTCTACCATATTATTTGTTTCTAGAGGTAAAGAAAAATATTTGAAAGCTTTCAATTCACCCAAATGATCCCTAATACACACACTAGCCCCTGATTCTCCTAGATTACCTCATGAAGATCCATCAAAGTTTATCTTTACAAAATTTGGATGTGGAGGTTGCCAAGTAATGTGTGACCTATTGATTTTTGGATTACAAGGCAATGACAAATTACCATTGGGTGGTAAAAAAATCAACTTTTGTTTCTTGACTATGGTACCATCCCATGAAGTAAGGATCGAACTACAATTATGATGATTCTATACATATGCATTTACTAATTCAAAAACTTATTTTTCTATTCCCTCATGAACTTTCTCAGTAGAAGAAATGATTTTCTAGAATATTATTTTATTTCTCTCCCACCAAATGGACCACAAGACTATTGGCATTGAAGTTGTCATTGATGTTAACATGTGTGTGTGTGTGTGTGTGCATGCATGGCTAGGTTGATGAAGTTGCAGAGTGACATACTAGACACCCACTAGATGTAGATGTAGCAGGCATGCAGAGGTGATCTTATTGCAGAGAAATGATGCAGAGAAAATACAGTTGTAGAAATGGATAACTCATCATGTCAGTTGATGATAGACAGGTGAAGTGCATAACACGTCATGTTATACTACACAAATGTTGCAAGCCACATAAAAGATAAATGAAATAAAATGAGCTGCAGAGGTGATCTTTTCTAGGATTCATGTGCTTTAGTGTTGGGATCACATTCCACATTGATCTCATAATGTGTTTCATCCATCGGATTTGATTTAAGTGAGTTGCAGAGGAAAAAATGCAAGAATCCCTAAGGTTGGCATTTTTCAGTGAGACCCTGTATCTGTCTTACCGATATGGTCTTCATGTCACTATGAAATTGGCTTTCGGCATGACCAAGTTTCTGACTCAGCGACATCATCTATTTCAGCTGGTCATCGTGCCTTGGTGACAGGTGGTGATGCGTCGAAAGGGCTCTCTTTCTCACGCGCGTTGACATCATGTTGGCAGCTATGTATTTGTTCGCTTGGTTGATGATGTGTTTGTGTGGGGCCCTACATTGTGTGGCAGAAAAGATGGAATGATTGATGATGCAAGTGTTGAGTGGATTCATCTATGTGACATGGTAGAAAAGTGCCTTTCATCTTTTTGTCTGCAGGGATGATGTTTTGTCGATATTCATAGTGTGGGTCTGGTGTCTTGGCAGTGGTGGCATCCCACTATACCATAGTGTGATGGATGAGAAGAGTGAGACCCTACGAGGTAACTCAAGCAAGTGGATAGTGTTCCCTTCGCTATCCCACAAAGTCAAAGATTGTAAAGATGCAGGTGTGCATGGTAATAAGAAGACAAAAGTTAAAGGCTTCCCACCATCCCGCACTATAAAAATTTGAGATCGAATGACCATGCGGGATAGCTGTAGGCTAGGCATAGCAACCCCCACTATCTCATGGCTTTTTTATGATAAGACTGAAGGTCTTGCAGAGTAACACTAGCAGAAGAAAGAGATGCTTCCCGTCATCCCATGGCATGATGGACAAGTGAAAGGTGACCATGCACAGTTAAAAGAACAAAGGAAGGAATCAAGCTTCCCGTTATCCTACATCATCAAAGTGAGGAACAATGGTCATGTAGGGCAATGCAAGGTGAAGCGAGATATGTATCTCACTATCTCATGATACTAAGTAAAACAAGATGATGGTCACATAGGGAAACATGATCATAGCAGAAGAAGATTCCCGCTATCCTAGACCATTAGAGATGGATGAGCGATGGTCACACAAGAAAAGACAGTGAAATGAGAGAAGGATCCCACTATCTCGTGCCTATAGATAAATGTAAAGAAGAACTCGTGGGGTAAGTTAAGGCAAAAAGATGATGCATCCTGCTAGAACACATGACTAAAATGGGTGTGTGAACAATGATGTAGAACAAGTTAAAAAGAAAAATGGCAAGCATCCCGCCATCCCGTAGTGACAAAGGTTAAGGTCAGCATGACCATAAGATGTGTTTTAGTTGACATGTTGGCAGTCCAATGAGGACAATAGTCCATGTAGAAGTTGACTATGGTTGACCAGGTTACTTGGATGTCAATTATGAAGACTTTTGATTGTTGGCATTTGATGAACCGATATGTTGGCACATGATGATATGATAATAATGTTTGTTGTCATTGATGTCAATAAGTATAGGTAAACTGGTATGAATATTGGAAGTAGTTGTTATTGATGATCAAGTTGAAGAACCAATATGAAGAGATGTAGTGAACCAGTGTTAGGGTTCCACTAAGTGTGACTACCGGTTGGTAGTCTTAGCTCTAGGGTTTCCGGTTTGGCAATCTATCTAATTTGTGATGAGTTAGCTAAGAAATGAGGATGAGATTGAGATGCCACATCAATTTTGTGCATGTGAAGGATTTCCTTGAGGATCTTGCATGAGAAGATCAACTGCATTAAATGTCTACCTCAGGAATGAACATTCTTCTTAGCGGTATGAGAAGAAAGCATGATGGGTTACTGATTTCTATGTACGGTGAAGAATGGACGATGCAGAATGACTTGTGATCTATTTGAGATTGTTTCATTCTATGAAAAGTGTCTGGACGGTCAGGATTGGACTGCCTGCAATTGTAAACCTAAATGCTTAGGATTTAAGGTTTATGCTACTGACCTAATTGTTTTCTATAAGTTCGATGATGTTTGCTATTGTAAGTTGTTGGCAAAAGTTATGTATGTATCCCAATGGTGAGATACTTGTCAGACTAGTGAGAGAAAAGTGCAGAGTGTGATTGCAAAGTAGAGGAACTAAAAAGGATCTACTTTAGTATATAGTGTTGTTATCAGATCAGAGTTTTACCTGTTGTCTTCTAATCATTTCAACAGAAGGAAAATCCCTTTTTCGGGTAGCTTTAACAAGCTTAATGTAAATCCTCTAACTAGGTGACTCAAGTTCATTGAGTTCTTTAAATCCTCTAGCAAGGTAACCTTTAATAGGGTTTCAACCTTTAACAGGGTATATAGCCATCCCTTAATCAGTTGATGTTTAACAGGATCGGTTCCTAGCAGAACCTTGTTGTAAAGTCTTTAACCAGACTAGGCTCCTAATAGAGCGAGCTTCAAAAGAGTTCAAAACAAGCTTGTGGGTATTCATCCCCACCATGGTTTTTCCCATTTGGGTTCCCACGTGAAAAATCTATGTGTCATGAGTTGTACATTTTCATGTGATGATTAAGTATTCTTTGTTTAAGTGATTATGCACGTAGAGCTAATGGTTATGGTATTGCTGATATACCACATGCATATGTTTATGGGTGAAGTAGTTATCAAGTATTGAATGTATTTGAAGTATTTAGTTTTACCTGTTTATGTTGTATGAAGTCTTATTGTGTTTAACCAGTATTGCCATGGTTAAGTTCAGTAATGAAGACAACCAGTTAGCATTGTTTTAACTTGATAAGTTGCTAAGAAGTTTTTATATGTACTCATTCACCCCCCCCGCCTCTCAGTACCATTTAGAGTATTCATTGTTCATCATTATTCATCATTGATGACACCCGTGCATGCCAATTGGTACAAGGGTTTTATGTGGAGGCCGACCAACCTTGACCATTTGAATTGGATGAAGAATATGAACACATTAGGCTCCTTGATGAACAAAGAACAAATCAGATACACAAAAGTTGGTGATGAAGTATTCTAGTGTGGTAGTTGTCAATCTTTTCAAAGTGGGTAGATAGAGAAAGGGGAATGCATTAATGATGACTAAGTTGCAGATAGGTTGTGTGGCTTGAGGAAGGTTTCTAGATCATTTTGGGTAGAGGAAGATTACTAAACTTAGTAATCTATACACAGAGAATAATCTGAATACAGAAGGATGCAAAGAGGATGTATTTATTATTGATGGATATCTAATTGAGAAGAGTGTACTGAGAATACAATCAGCCTGTAGATATGATCTCTCAGAGATCGAGAAGATCTGATTTTTGAATCCACTCTTGGAGGGAAATCTTGTAGGTACAAAGATGATCGAAATAGTGTACAGATGATGAGATTTGACAACTATAAATGAGGTAACTGGGTTGGCAGATTTACACAAGTGGTTGGTGAAGAAAAAAAAAAGTAGAGTAGGAAATATAGTTGGAGTGATGTGTAGTAGGGTGAGTGTAGCAGAAGGAAGTTTTGGAGTTGAATTTGTGTGGAAGCTGAAAGTTGAGGAAGAGATAGTAGAAATCAACTACAGAGTGAAGTATGTAGTAGAGAGGAAAGATCCATAATAAAGTAGAAGAAAGTTGCTAAGAAGAAAAATAGCAAGGTAGTCACTCAGAATAGAGGCAAAGTGAAGAATACAATTAGATAGAGAAGAACACAAAGGTGTAGTGCAGAGACCAGTGATAAGAGTGTGGTGAGCTGAGGCAAATAATATATATAATCATATAAACTTTGAGAGGCAGAGAAGAAGAAGTGAGTTGAATAGAGGTCAAAGGGCTAGATGTAGAAATAAGAAAAAGACAGAGAAAAGAGAGTAGGGATTGATAACAGACCTTAGAGAGAAAACAACAAAGATTGAGAGAAGAGAAGAATCTAGTTAATCTCAAGACTAGAATATTTGTGAGTTAGAAAATATCATTTGTAACAAGGTGCTTAATTTATTTAAATACCTGTTCATTATAATTCTCTTAGTGGGTGCTTAGAGCAGGGGTAGGTGCTCCTTTAGGTCGGTGCCCATAAACTTCAAGGGTTGGTGCTCCTTGGCTTGGTGCCCTAAACATTGTAATACATTTTGCATGTAAAGTTGGATTGGAGTAGTAGACTCCAAAAACATTTCTTACCAAGATTTTTCCCCACCGTGGGTTTTCTTTGTATATTCATGTGTTATGTGGATTTATCTATGTGTGTGTTATTAAATGTGTTTGATATCTCTGCTTATAGTTTTATGACTACTTTTATGAAAGCTTAGATCTTTTAGAGAGTTTAAATTTTTAATTACCACTGATTGACCCCCCCTCTCAGTTGTCCATTGTGTTCCTTCAATTGGTATTAGATCCCTAGGTTCTTGGTTAGATAAGATTCATCTAGCTTGGGTAGATTCTAGCGGGTGAACACAATGATGATGTATGAGTCATCCTCTATTGGTGTACCTATGCTTGCAAGAATGGAAGTCTATTTGTCTATCTTGGGTTATGATATTTGGAAGTTTGTTATAAATGGATACTTTGTCCATGCTAGTCCACCTATTGATCCTGAATCTAAAAGAAGATATCAATGTAATTCAAAATCCATGAAGGCTATACTAAATGGGTTGCTTGATATAGTATCTTCAGAGGTCGATAGATGCAAATCTGCAAAGAGCTTGTGGGATAGACTAAAGAAATTATATGGTGAAGAGCCTACAATTATTGGATCAGATTGTGAGAGGAAGAAGATCTATGAAGCAAATAAATGTGAAGTTGATAAGTGCAGACTTGTTAGTTGTTGCAGTGAAGATAAAAATGGATCACATCTACTCATGCCACAAGGGACACAAGATGCGGAGAGAACATCTTTCTATGATAGTGTTTCACAATCCTACAACTAGGACCCTTTTGGTAGTGGTGAAGAAAATGAAGAAGAAGATAATCATGGTGAAGTGGATATTGAGGGTGAGCTAGCAAGTGCCCTTGAAAAATTAAAAAAAGTTAGGAAATAATTTAAGAGTTACAAAAATTCAGTTCAAGAAGAATGTGATTATCTAAGAAAATGTCTTGAAGAGTCCAATAACAATATCGGCACATTAGCAACTCAACTAGAAGAAGCCAAAGGGATGTGTGAAGAAATAAAATTAGATTTTGTTGTCAAGAAGAGAAGGTGTGAGGAGTTAAAGCTAGAAGTGGAAACAAAAGGAAAGGAGTGTCAAAGGCTAGTAGATGAAGTTGTAAATCTCATAAAAGAGCTTGAGAAGTGCCAAGATGAGCTAAAGATAAGAATCAAGTTTGGTGGTTGCATTGATGCTCTAGACAAGATGTTAAGAAAACAAAAATTAAACAAAGATACTACTAGCTTAGGTTGTGATGCTAGTCAATGCTCTACCAATGGTGAGACATCTAAGAAGGAGATAAAATTTGTTGCCTCAAGCAAAGAAGATAATAGGAAAATCTTCATAGTCAGGAATGCTCCAAGGATGTAGATCTGACTACAACTACTAAAAACATGAAAATGAAGATTGTTGCCGATACAAAAGGAAAAGACAAGATAAATTAATATGGCTCCATCAGGGATAAGAACATTAGAAGAAAGTTCAAGAGACCTCCTACTTGAAGGAGACCAGGATATGTTGTTGCACACAAGACTAAGAACAAGAGGAAATTAGAACATGTGACTACTAAAAATGAGAATCCCAGGATCAACAACAAAGGAAGAAGGAATGGAGAAAACTAGTTAGCAAGATCTCCACACACTTGGAAAAATTTAGTAAGCTACAAACTCTCCTTCTCTAGTTATTTTTTTTCATGTGAAAGTTATGTCCATAAGGCTCGTGAATGTAGGAAAGGATCTAGAAATGATCAAGGTGCATTTTCTAGAAGAAAAAAAAATGTAGTTTGTCAAAGATGTAATACATATGGATACAATATGTCAAGTTGTAGACACATGCATAGATTTTCTCCCATCTATGATAGGAAGATTCTATTTGCTGCTCCAAGAAATTTAAATATCGTATGTTATAACTGTAACAAAGTTGGTCATAGAAGTCATGAATGTAGAAAGAAGATTTTTTAGTCATATGGCAAACCCTACACATACTCTTTCAACAATAATGCAAGATATAGCCACCATGATTAGCATGAAAGAGTTGGTAGAACAGGTGAAAGACAGAGGTATACACGGAATAAAATAAAAAATACTCCTAGAATGTCAAGAAATCAATTGGTTCCATTAGTTGTTGGTCACAATGGCATGGCTTGGAGAAGAAGATCAAATCAATTAAGAAAAAAATCGTCTACTCCTCTATTTGGGATGAACACAGTGTGCTACTAGTACAACAACGTTGGCCACACTACAAGGTATTGCAAGACAAGAATTGCCAAATCAAGAAAGATGATTTATGTTGCTCCAAAGGTTGCAGTAGAGAAGATGAAGGAATTGATGCAGGTTTGGAAAATGAAATAGAACATAGGAAATGTGAAAAAGAAGAAGGCTAAGTCACTAGGCCATCATGATGCATTCCATGCATAGATGATATCTCCTCAATCTTAAGAATATGCAATACCTTAGGGGGAGACACATTCTGATCACATCATTCATTCCCAAATTTTGAAAAGTACTAGTATAAAGACAACTTATTGGACAAGAACCAATAATAGGCATGCTGACTAAAATGATGAGTGTTTTTTGTATAGTTTGATTGATAATTGGTTTACTGTAAAATGGCTTTGGATTTTGGTGCATACTTGCATACATAAGGATGGGTATAGCTGATGTTAAGTTAGTTGATGTTGAGTTAGTTACTCTAATTGTTTGTGTTGTAGAAGTTTATGCCTTGGCAAAGATTAAGATCTAGCATTGTCCGGATATAGTTACAGTTTATGGTGAAAAATCTCTTTGATTGTGGCTGCAATGTTTTTAATAAATGAGAGTATGTGTACAATAGATGGAAGAGGACAGAGAAATTGCTAGCAAGATTATTGACTGGTTCAAGAAATGAAAGAAGAATTGCAGCAAATGCATGACAAAAAGTACATGTATGAATACAGTCATGATACATGCATCAGGCCAAAGGAAAAGAGGTCAATGGTTTAGGGGGAGCTACTAGGCTTACACATTGTTCTCTTGCATCCATGCACTTCTACAAGATCATCTAGAATGGAAATTGCATCTCATAGGGGGGAGATAAGTGATTTTTATAAGCAGTATTGGCACTACTCTTATATTGTAATAATGATTCATCCAACATGTAGGCAGATACTCAAGCACTAAAAATGAATCAAAGGGAGAAAAGTGTTTTTGTTACAAAATGCAGGTTTGTAGTAGAATGTATGGCCTTCAAGGAAGAGAGACATGAGTTGGCAGTTATTTGTTCTGCCCTTTGCCATTGTTGTCAAAGGAAGAGATTGTTGGAATTGAAGTTGTCATTGATGTCAACATGTGTATGTGTGTGCATGGCTAGGTTGATGAAGTTGAAGAGTACCATACTAAACACCCACTAGATGTAGATGCAAAAGGCATATAAAGGTGATCTTATTGTAGAGAGATGGTGTAGAGAGAAAGTCCAGTTGCCAAAATGGATAACTCATTGTGTTAGTTGATGGCAGACAAGTGAGGTGCATAGAACATCGTGTTATACTACACAAATCTTACAAGCCTCAGAAAAGATGAAATGAAATGAAATAAGTTGTAGAGGCGATATTTTGTGGGATTCATGTGCTTCAGTATTGGGATCACATTCCACATTGATCTCATAGTGTGTTTCATCCATCAGATTTGATTGAAGTGAGTTGCAAAGTGAAAAATGCAAGAATCCTTAAGGTTGTCATTTTTTTGGTGATACCATGTCTCTGTCTTACCAATATGGTCTTCATGTCACTATGAAATTAGCTTTCAACATGACCAAGTTTCTGACTCAGCGACATCATCTATTTTAGCTAGTCACCATGCCTTGGTGACATGCAGTGATGTGTCAAAAGGGCTCTCTTTCTCATGCACATTGACATCCTGTTGGCACCTATGTATTGGTTCACTCAGTTGATGATGTGTTCATGTGGGGCCCTATGTTATGTGGCAGAAAAGATGGCATGGCTGATGATTTAAGTGTTGAGTGGAATCATCTATGTGACATGGCAACAAAGTGGCTTTCGACTATTTGTTTGCAGGAATGACATTTTTTCCATATTCGTAGTGTGGGTCTAGTGTCTTGGCGGTGGTGGCATCCCGCTATACCATGGTGTGATGAACGAGAAGAGTGAGACCCTATGGGGTAACCGAAGAAAGCGAATAGTATTCCCCCCACTATCCCATAGAGTCAAAGGCTATAAAGATGCAAGCATGTGGTGTAACAAGAAGACAAAATTTAAAGGCTTCCGGCCATCACTCGCTGTAAAAAGTCAAGGTCGAATGACCATGCGGGATAATTGCAAGCTGAACATAGTGACCCATTATATCCCATGGCTTATTTACAATAAGATTGAAGGCCTTGCAAGGTAACACTAATAGAAGCAAGAGATTCTTCTAGCCATCCCGCGGTATGATGGACGAGTGAAAGGTGACCATGTGGGGTTAAAAGAACAAAGGAAGGAATTAGACTTCCTGCTATCCTGCATCATCAAAAGTAAGGAGCGATGGTCATGTGGGGCAATGCAAGGTGAAGCAAGATGTATCCCACTATTCCATAATAATAAGTAAAACAAGAGGAACTTGTGGCGTAAATTAAGGCAAAAAGATGATGTGTCTCGCTAGCTGCATGAGCAAAATGTGTGTGTGAACAATGGTGCAGGACAAGTTAAAAATAAAAATGGTGAACATCTCGCCATCCCGCAGTGACAGAAGTTAAGGTCAGCATGACCATAAGAAGTGTTTTAGTTGACACGTTGGCAGCTTGATCAGGATGATAGTCCCCATGGTGGTTGACTATGGTTGACCAGGTTACTTGGATGTCAATTATGAAGACTTGATGATACTTGTGCATAACGATTGGCATAAGGGTTTTATGTGGAGGTCGACCGACCTTGACCATTTGATCTGGACAAATAATATGAAGACATGAGGCTCCCTGATGAACAAAGAATGAATTAGATATATATAGAATTTGGTGATGAAGGATTCTAGTGGTAGTTGTCAATCTTTTCAAAGTAGGTTGATAGAGAATGGGAAATACATTAATGGTGACCTAGTTGCAAATGGGTTGTGTGGCTCGAGAAAGGTTTCCAAATCATTTTGGGTAGAGGAAGATTACTAAACTTAGTAATCTATACACAGAGAATAATCTGAATACAGAAGGATGCCAAGAGGATGTACTTATTATTGACGGCTATCTCATTGAGAAGAGTGTACTAAGAATCCAATAAGCCTGTAGACATGATCTCTCAAAGATCAAGGAGATTGGATTTTTTAATCCAGTTTTGGAAGGAAATCCTGTAGGTATAGAGATGATCAAAATAGTGTACAGATGATGAGATTTGATAGCTACAAATGAGGTAGTTGAGTTGGCAGATGTACACAAATGGTTGGTGATAAAAAAAGGATAGTAGAAAATGTAGTTAGAGTGATGTGTAGTAGGGTGAGTGTAACAGAAGGAAGTTTTGGAGTTTTAGTTGTGTGGATGTTGAAAGGTGAGGAAGAGATAGTAGAATAGTTGTAGAGTGAAGTATGTAGTAGAGAGAAAAGATCCATAAAAAAGTAGGGTAAAGTTAGTAAGAAGCAAAATGACAAGGTAGTCACTCAAAACAAAGGTAAAGTGAAGAATAAAATTAGATAGAGAAGAATACAAAGGTGTAGTGCAGAGACCAGTGATAAGAGTGTGGTGAGTCGAGGTAGATAATATAGTGAATCATATAAACTATGAGAGGTAGACAAGAAGAAGTGAGTTGAACGGAGGTCAAAGGGCTAGATGTAGAAATAAGAAGAAGATAGAGAACAAAGAGCAGGGATTGATAGCAAACCTCTGAGAGAAGAGAAGCTTCTGGTCAATCTCAAGAGCAGAATATATGTGAGTTACAAAACATCATTTGTAACAAGGTTCTTAATTTGTTTAAATACTTGTTCATTGTAATTCTCTAAGTGGGTGCTCAGAGCAAGGGTAGGTGCTCCTTTGGGTTGTTTCCCATAAACGTCTTTAATTTGGTGTGCCTCTGGGTTGGTTCCCATAAAGTAGGGGGATAGTGCTCCTTTGGGTTTGTGCCCATAAACTTCGGGGGTTGGTGCTCCTTGGGTTGGTGCCCTAAACATTATAATCCATTTCACCTATGAGGCTGGATTGGAGCAATAGACTCCAGCAACATTTCTCACCAAGGTTTTCCCCCACCATGGGGTTTCCTCGTATATTCATGTGTTATGTGATTTATCGATGTGTGTGCAATTATATGTGTTTGATATCTTCTCTGCTTATAGTTTAATGACTGCTATTATTAAACCTTAGATCTTTAAGAGAGTTAAAATTTTTAATTACCATTGATTCACCCCCCCTCTTAGTGTTCCATTGTGTCCTTCAAAGACTGTAGCTAGGATAATATTCCAAATGCAAGAGAATGGGGAAGCCTTGAAAATAATAGGCCATGATTTAAATAATTCCCAAATTGTGTCTGGTAATGGAATAGAGAGTTCCAATTTATTCATGATAATTTGCCAACATTGTTGAGAAAATGAACATTGAATAAATAAATGATCAAAAGTTTCATTTTCCTAACCACATAAAACATAATAGAAAGGTTGGACAATTTGCAACTTAACTAGCTTGTCACTTATTAAGATTTTTTTTGAAGAGACAACCAAGAAAAGCACCCTGCCTTTGGCATAACTATATTGTTCTAGTAGAAGGAATATGCTCTTTTCTCTTGTTCTTGACTCACCATGTGTTGTATTGTTGTATATCAATTTTTGACTGAAAAATTACCATCTTTGGATGAAAACCATATGACTTCGGTGTCCTTATTTGACAAGAAAACTATCCTCTAAGATAAATCTTGTTGAACTGAACTCTTTTGATTGTCATCAATAAGAATCTTTGTGAGATCCTTCCAAATAACTTTCCTTGAATGTAATTCAATTCCATTCACATAATCGATTAATTTAGACCCCCAGGTGTGAATGAAGATTGGAATTCCTGCCTGTAACTGTTGAAGTTGAACTAACGAGGGGTAACCATTCCATGAATCATTCCAAAAATGGATTGAGTCTCCATTATGCACTTACCAAGAAATATATGTAGTTATCACTTCCCTAGAGGACATCATGAAATTCCACATAGCAGATCCATCTAGTGGATTAGAAATAGTGATTATTTTAAGGGGATTAGATGAATCCAAGTATTTGGCTTGCATGATTTGGCACCATTTTGCATTAGGCTTAGAATACATTTTCCATCCTAATTTACCTCCAAAAGCTTTATTACGCTTATTCAAATCATGTAATCCTACTCCTCTTGTTTTCTTTCCATAGGCCATGTTTCTTAATGAAACTAATGGAATCTTCTTTTCCTCTGACAAATTTCCTTTCAATAAAAAATTCCTAATGATTTTCTCAATTTGGAGAATCACAGATTTAGGAGCTTTAAGAATAGAAATGTAATAATTAGGAATGGCAGCAAGCACTATTTTTATAAATATAATATACAATATACATAAATAACAATAAATATGTTTCTTGTCATTAGTTTGAAGTAAAAATTTTAACAAACAAAATGAGATAATATCTTAATCTAAGAATATAGACATTTCATTTGTCAAACAATATATACATAATAATCAAATTTGAAAAGCCTTCTTCTTGTCTCTTGTAGGCATAACACAACATTAAAGGCATCATCTTATAACTATACCATTTGAATTCTCTATAGCCCCAAAATTTGATGAAGAATTTTCCCATTAGAGTTCTATTTTTGGGAAAGAAAAGCTAGAAATGGGCTTTTGAATTATTCACCACACAAAATCCTACAAGCTCTTTTGCCTATATATTTATGTAGTACCCCTGCCCTAATCAATTTCTAATCTTGGTTTAATCTTGGTTAGTTTATCTTAATATAATGTTATAGTCAGATGTTTGATTTAACGCATAGTTGTTGATGTGGTTTTCACACTAGTTGTATGCAAGTTGTTTAGTGTTCCTATTTCATGGTATTAATATCGGGCTAACGCTTTCATTAAGTTTATATATGTATGCATGTATGACTCTTGGTTGCAGGAGATTTCAAGTACAACGCCACATGAGTGTGAGGTTTGTCTTCACCTGGAATTGCAGGTTTGAGTGTACCTCTTTAATCCTTAGAGTTGGATTAGGTGGTCGTAAGACCCTAGTTGACCTTAGTCGTGCTCAAGTGAGCATCGTCAGTCGTCGTCGGTATTCCCTTTTTGGTTGGGTTTGCGAGTCGTCAGTCTGGTTGACTTTCTTGGTTTGTGTGCTTGGTGTGTATGGTTAAATTGATTAATTAGTCCTTAGTATTTAATTTGATTAAATATGTGTTTGTGCATTAAAGATTAAAGGACTAAACTAATCAGGATTTCGTTATGCGATTATCATTGATATTGGATTGCTCGTCTTAAATTGGGAGTAAGTTCAATTAAATAGTTAATTTTAATATTAAATTTGTTATGTTTATGTTGTTGAAAAAGAAAGATTTAAATTTAATTGCAATAGAATTAATTTAATCTTTTGGCATTTTTGAAATAGAAAGGTTAAATTTCAGTTGAGTGAGAAAATCAATTTTAACTGGGAAAAGCAATTTAATTTGTTGATATAGTTGGGAAATAAGTATTTTTGTGATTTATTTTAAATAAAAATTTTAATTCCAAATAAATGAAATTTTGGTCAACTCTTCCTTATAACCTAGACTTTTGGAAATTTTGGAGGATGGATATTTTTGGAAAAATGTTTGTTGGAAAAATATTTTTTGGATGAAATTTGGGGATTTTGGATGGGGAAGGATTCCTGGAGTTGCAGATTGGGACTCTTCAGCAGATCTTGCAGGAATGCAAGATAAGGTAGGATTTAGAACCATCTCTTTGATTTCTAGTTGTATTGTTCTTGTTTTTTAAAAAAAAAAAAAACAAATATTGGATATCAATTGGAAATGGTTGTTCATGAGGAAATCTTGTTTAAATCTCCATTGGGTGTTCTCAAATTCAAATTCTATTTTAGAAATTAGATGTTGTTGGAAAGAATGGTTGAGTATTGAGTTTAAATGCCCATTTTGCCCAAGTATGGGTTTTTTGTTGAAGAAATTATTTATGGTTTGATATTTTTCAAATTGTTTAAGGATTTGAAACTTTACTCTTGCTGGGAAAATTCTCATTTTAAGTTTATATGAAGCTGTGTGTTTTAAATATATATATATATATATCAAATGGGGTTCTGGTTTTTAAAAAAAAAAAAATCTTTTTTGTTAGTCTCTGGGAGACTGTTTTTTTTTTAGACTGTGTTTTACACAGTAAGCAATATTTAAAAAAAAAATAAAAGGAAAATAAAAAAAATGTTGATATCTTATTGAGGGAGCTGCGTATCCCATTGGGATAGCAGCACACCCCAAGGGGTGCTGCGTGCTTCCCTTTGGGAACAGCAGCGCTCCCTTTGGGGAATGTTGCGTGCTCCCTTGGGAAGCAGTGCTTCCCCTTTGGGGGCTGCGTGAGCTTCCCATGGGGACCACGTGGGGTCCACATGGAAACCCCCCTTTTTAATTTGTATTTTTTTTTAGTTAAAAAAAATAAAATTAATAAATAAATTTATTAGTTTTAAAAGTTTTTTTTTTATATAAAGTGTTTAATTAATTATTAATTAATATTAATATATATTTATCAATGGAAATAAATGTATATATGTTGATTAATACTTAATTGGATTATTATGCAATATTAAATATTAATTGTGTATATTTTATTAACCGTAGGGTTATAAATATTTAATCCTTTTGGACCTATAATATTAGGGGAGCATCTTTTGAAAAAGATGAAATATTATTTATATTGGAAAAATTTTCGAGATAAAACATACTTTATTCAAGAATAGATATTGTTTGAAGATTTTAATGATATAGGCCATCTGGAAATGTTAGAAATGAATATTTAACCCTTGGACATTATGAATTTAAACGATGTGCTTTTGGAAATTTAATTAAGTATCGTTTGGGAAAATTGTTTAGTTACTGATATTCTCATTTAGTAAAATGAATGGTTAATTTATATTTTTCCTCTGTTTGAGAAATAGACAATGGTACTATTGCAAATTGTGATATTGTATTCACCTTGCCATGATGATTTCCTGCTAGTGTATTTTTGGAAACATAGATCATGTAGAAAACTTGATCGACTTTTAATGTTTAGATCAATTCGGAAAAGACTGTATCTGCTAAATATTACCTATGCGAGTTTAATTTCTGTATTCGCTTTTGCTTATGTAATGGCAAGTCGTGCTTGTTTGATAGGACCCTGTCGTATGGATTGATTTGGGGTACTTGTATCAGTCCTCGGTTCGGAGTTGACTGTTGTTTTGTGGTAGTGTCGTATTTGGTCATATCCTTTATGTGGGTGTCGAATGATGATTCATGGTTGACCTTAGTCGGTCAGGTCTCTAGTTAGAGTACCATCTATCAGTGCACCTTGTATGAAGTCATGTTTGACCAAATGGTGGATCTCTTCATTTTGAACTCCGTTCGTCTGACCATGTCTATTCCTTGGTTTTTGAGTTCGTCTGAGTATAGTCTAGTGTCGTATGGGAAAGTGGCTTTCGATTGGGGGCCACGCCCAAAGTGGCTACTGGGTAACCCATCGAAAGTGAGTCTAATAAGTGATAACCTAACAGTAGATTAGAATGTAATCTCTAAGTAAGATAATGTGCCTCACACATGGGACGAGTGCTAACATAGACCCGACATGTTGTGAGAAGGCCTAAAATGGCAAACCATCATCCTTGTCTTCACGAGAGGATGTGTGGGTCCACATGAGGCTTGGAAGGGCCGAAGGTTCGGATTAGGTTTCTAGGGTAACCTAGTGTATGGGGTCGGGACCTATGAAGACTTGCCATGGTAACCGTACCAGGTTGTGTGATGACACTTGTCCCTACGTTTGCTAGTATGTTGTCGTTTTGTCCTGTTAGGAGTACCTTTGTGGGTCGTCCTTTTGTCTATGACCTTGTAAGTACTTGGTTTCATGTTAGACCTTGGGTGGTGATGACTCAGTTTTGTGGATGCTCTCATGGACCTTTGTGTTAGCTTTGCTTATGTTCAGCTAGATCCTTTTCTTTTCAGGGATCATTTATGTATTAATTGACTGGTGTGGTCGTTTGTATATTGTTTATGTTTCACCTTGATGGTAGGATTGTAAATGGTGTAACCTCATGTATTCTTAACTTTATTAATTATCAGAGGGGTCTTGTGGTTGAGTAGACCCGGAGATGTAGCCCTTTAGGGGTGAACTCCGAGATCATTATGGTGTTATGTGATGTTATTCTCTTATGTTTCCCTTATTCAACTTTATCATTATGAATAGCTTATGTTAGAATGTATAAGTGGATAAGATGGAATTAACTTTCAATGCTTATATTCAGTCCTTTCTTGAATGCCATTTTGATCGAATGCATAAGTGGTTTAGATGAGATTTATCGTAGATGCATGTATGCAATCGTCTTTTAAAATGCAATAAATTGGAATATGAAAGAATGTAACTTAGAGTAATGGAATATATTCAGTTGTTGTTAAGGAAATTAAGTATGTTTGAAAAGATCTCATATGTTTATGATGAAATTCTAGTGTGTTAGAATATTAGATTTATGGCTTGTATTTGAATGAAAAGCTTGAATGAAGATTATGAATAGATCTTAATGGATGAATCTTTGCTTGTGATTTATATTTCCATCTTCTGAAAGAAATTATCCTGATTAAGAATTATCTCATTATTAAGATAATCAGCTTATTGGATTAATTGTGTGAGTTAAGTGAATTGTGAAATTTAAGTAATCTCGTTGGGAAACTCTTTAGGTGTTAGTTGATGTCTTCCGCTATGTAATCTGAATCTTTGATATCTTGTTGTATCTTAATGTGGTGTTACTAAAAATAAAAATAAAAATAAATTATTGCACTCTATTCTTGTGTTTTGGCTTATCCCTTCGGGGTTTCCTGGCGGGGCATTACAATTTAACCATCCACATTAATTTATTTATTTAGTCTTACATCAATTATTGAAATTTAATTCAAAGATAAGCAAGCATAAACAATAGAAAATTATGCATTGAAAAAAAAATCAAAAACACTTTGATAATTAAGATCAAATAAAATGTTCCATAAATTCATCTACCAATTCACAATCATCCAAATGAAGATTATAATAATAGAAATTTTTTACACCACCTAAATGACATGTTGAACCCATATCAAACTTAGATTAGAGAATCATTTCTCACTAAGAAAATAGAACTATAATGTATGAGAAAAAACACAACTTTCCAACCACCATAAATGAATAGATGACAACCCAATGTAGTTAGAAGAAGATGAGTAAAAAAAAACTCATAGTATTCAATTTTCTAAGATTCTATTATCATAACACACCTAATGAATTTTTTCCATTAGTCAAACTCTTCTAGATCAAAAATAGGTGATATTATCATGGTTTCTTTTCTTGGTCGATTTAAATAGAATTTCACTTTTGCATCTTTGATTATATTTCTATTTTGTTTTTATTAAATATATTGTTTGTACAAATATTTGTTTTTAAAGAAAAAAACAACATTGGGTTTACAATAAGTTTTTGTTGCATAATTGATAGATTTTCTTTGTTTGTTTCCAAAACAAATTTTTTTTTCATAAAATGTAATAGAATTTCTAATTTTTTAAATTAAAAAAAAATTGTTTTTATCAAATTAATAACAAAAATAACATCTATTTTGTTTTAGTTTTTCTTTTTGTTATTTAAAAACATTTTCTTCATAAAATGTAATAGAAATTATATTTTCCTATTTAAAAAAAAAAACCATTGCTTTTCTAAAATTAATAAAAAAATAGAATCTATTTTGTTTTAGTTTTTCTTTTTGTTTTTATTGACAAAAGTTTTTTCATCCCTTGTAACTATAATATATAATTATTTTATATATATTAATATTATAATATTATTATCACATAACATAAAATATTAGTATATTATATAATATTTTTATTATAAATAATAATATTATATTATATTATAATGATATTATTATTATATATTAGTTCCTTCCATGGAACTATAGGGAAGATTGCACCTTAACAATCATTAAAACTATTATTCATTGCAACTAATAAAAATCAAGAATATTTTTTAATAATTTTATTTCAAGAGAATCACATATGAAACAATTTTTCATATTTATTTTTAATAATTTTAAAAAATAATAAAATTAAATTATTTTCAAATCAACATATTAACTATAACAAATATTATTTAAAAATAATATTAAATTTATAACTTTATTTATAATTATAAAATAATAATATAATTTCTAGCAGATATAATTTTTTTTTAAATTGATGATTATAATGATATTTGAATTAAGTGTAAAGGATGAACCTTGTTTAATATTTTTTTTTTTTTCTTATTAAAAAGATATTAAAAGGTATTAATTTAACGTGCTATATAATTTATTTATTTTTTAACTCAATATTTTATTGTATTTTATAATAAATTATTATTTTTTAAATGAAAAAATTAATATTTATATTAGAGGTTTTGTGGTATTTAAGTCAATTTGAAAGGATTAAAAACACATTAATAAATTCATTATATAATAGGATGTAAGAAATATTAGAAATATTCAATATAATTTTTTCATGTTTATTTAATTATTAGCAAAAAACCTCTTTGTTTGCATAAGGTTTGCTCTACTCATTAATTTCTATAGTAAAGATCTATTGCCCCACCCTGAATCATCCTTCTCCTTGTACATTATACACCCTATTGGCATAACTTAGTTTACTTTATGGTAAGATTTGATAGTAATACACTATGTGCTGACTTTAGTTATATTTCAAATGCTTAAAATGATACTTGTTGTTGATGATCTTGATATGTGGATTTATACTAACGGTCTCTATATTCACTTGCTATGTTACATGGATTATATGGATTAAGGATTTGATAGCATTAAGATCAAGTGCTAACCCTACTTCTTGACTATATGTGATGAGTTGGTGCTATGATGTGTTTGGTTATTATGTGACTGTCTTCATGAGTAGAGACAATGTCATATCACTCATTGCGAGCATGATATGTCGTCACGATTCTCTATCACTTACATGTTATTATATATTTGTATATGTTGTATCATGGTTTTGTGGTTGCAAGATTTGCAGGTACCAAACATCAACTCCACCTGGCTCCACAGGTCTGAGCGTGTCTTTAAATCCCAATGACAAGTTATCAGAGATGGCATGAGTTTCCTTCACATACTTTAGGCTTAAGATGTCTACCTTGATTCATCGATGTCTTGGCATAATTCGCCATGTCAATCAGTGAGTATGGTCTCTTAATGATTGTGAGTATTTGGTTACTTAAATTATTAATTAATTAATGTGTGGTTTTATGGTTTATTAATGTTTAATTCAATTGGTAGTTAATTATTGTTTAATTTGATTATTTTATTATTGGAGATTTAGTATTTATTTATTTATTATCGATTTATTGGTTATTGAAATTTATTGTTTAATCATCTATCTATTTATATATTTATTGTTTATTGTTTAATGGTGCTTTTATATTTTAATGTTGATTAATATTTATTGGTGGCTTTTAATTTATTTATTGAGCCTCGATTATTTTATATTTATTTATTTAGTCGGCTTTTATTTTATTAGCCTTGGCAATTTGTATTTAATTATTTAATTGGTTTGACTTTAAATGGCCCTTCGATATTTAATAGGGCATGGTTATTATTGTTTGTGCAATGGTAATTAATACTTTATAATATTTTATTACATTTCTCTTGTTACAAGGGTAAATGAGTTTATTATTATTTCCTACTTGTCGTTAATTACTATTGGCTATGAATGTATTTGGGAAATAAAATATAATATCTAATGGTAGGTAAGTTTTATATTAATTTGGATTATTTTGATTGGTTGGTTTGAGGCTAGGGTTTTTGGTTTGGAATTATTTTTATTCGATATCCTAAGCTTTGTGTCGGGTTACCATTCTTGAGAATTTCTTCTGCAACTTTGTTTTGGGAGCTTTGAATTTTTTCTTTGGAGCTAGTTTGGATTTTGTGGGCCCTTCAACGAATTCCTGTTGCCATCGCTTCAAATCCCAGGTTGGGGATTCTTTTCCTTTGAATTTTTTTTATTTTTCATGTCTTCTCCGTGTCTACAGAAAAATATTGTGTGCAGGTGTATTATGGGAAATGAATCTTATTATATAGTTTTGTATAGTTATGAAAAAATATTTCATGGGGGAAACTTTATATTATATGGTTTTCAATATAGTTTTCTTGGGAAATTTATTAGCGGTCTGAAGATTGTTTCTATGAGTACATGACTCTATGAAGGGCTTCCCGTGTATTGGATTTTGGAATCATATTCTTGTAAGAGTTTTGGGTGTGAGGTTTCAAGGCTTTAGCAATATATCTTTGAGAGATTTTATCATCTTGTGATTTGCGGGAGTTATTTCGGTTCTTTGTGTGTTCTCTGTGAGAGTTTTTTTGCTCTGTTACCGTGAAGTTTTGATTTGGGTTTTCTTTCCCTATTGTTTATGGTTTTATTTCTTTTTTATAGCATTCATTTCATGTTGCCTGGGCACTTATTTTGAGCCCTTACTTGGTCATTTTTTGTAGTCTCTTGGATTTTATTTCCTTGTCACAAATTTGCTGTCTATGCCTGTTTTTGGACAAATGCGCTATTGCAGCGTATGTGTTATTTCTTTATGTAAATGAGATGTTTCTTTTGGTAAATGTGCTACACTATGTTTTGTATGCATTGTTTAATTGTGTAAATGTGCTATCTCATAATGTATTTGATGTAACTATTAGTAGATGCACTACAAAGTCTAGTAAATGCATTGTAGGGTCAGATAAAGGCACTGCAGAGTTTAGAAAATGTGCTGCTCTGCGTAGTGAAAGCACTAAACTGCCTGGTTAATGTGTTTTTCTCAGTTTCTCAGTCTGTGATGAATTTCCAAATGTGTTTCTGTACCAGAGGCTTGTATTGAGGATTTTTGACATTTCCAGTTTGGTGCTCTCTTGGATTTGATGTTTTATTATGGTTTTGTGCTTCAGTGAATTGATAAGCCTTATCATAGGGGTTTGGTGCTTCTTCACCTTGTTGACATGTTGTGATCATGGATTTATGCTATGTTCTACTCCGGTGAGTTGATGAGCCTTGTTGTAGAGGTTTACTTTATTCTTATGGCATATTTTGATTGCCCTTGAGATGGTTTTGATTCACTTTTGGCATTGAGGCTCTTGATTATTATATTGATGGTCGTGGTTGCATATATGTTGTTTATGGACTCCTTTTGGATGTTGTTGAGCCTCCTTGTTATTGTTATTGTTTTGGAACATGATAGGGGGGAGTGGGCTTTCATGTGATGACCATGATCATGAGATATAGGCAGTGAGTTGATAAGCCTCCCATCTAGATCACTAGGGCACATTGGAAGTTTTCCTTATTATAAACAAGTGATAACATTAATAATGAATTAGATGAATTGGGTAATTAGGACTCACCTAATAAAAATAATTAATAATTGGGCCCCAAGACTTGATCCTAGGAAGGATGTTTTAGGATAATCTTGGGAAGGCCACTACGATGGTAAGTCAATCACCCTTGATTCTCTCATAGGTTGAGATGCCTCCACATTTGTATCAGGATTAAGACTTAAAGGGTTGTGTGTCTATAATTGGATAATAGAATGTGATGACACTCCACTTCTATATATGTCCTTTCTTGTTGAACTAATGCCTTGACTCTTGTCTGTAGCCTCTGGGAGTTTCTATTTGTGGTTACCACGCGATTGGTTGTTGCCTATGTGTATTTGTGACCCTTGAGTTGTGAGTCTCCTTGGTTGTTTGGTGTCAGCTTAGGTATAGAGTATATGTTGGGACCTTGTGTCATCTCCTAGCATGGGGGCTAGTTCCTTTGGTTCCACATGGTCGGTCGGTTGGTTTCTTTCTACCATTGGGATGTTCTCATTAGATTCATATTCGTGGATGTGAATTCTTCTTCATTGTAGCTTATGGTTGATTATTGTAGTGGATGAATAAAATTAATATCATGGGATATGTAATGTAATCATAATGTAGAAGTTGTAGAAGAGACTATGTATTAGGAGAACTATGCTCATGTTTAATTGATCATAAAATTATATAGTAGATGGTGTTTAGGAATGGGCCTATGATTTATAAGATGGATATTGAGATGCATTGAAATGCAATTATCTTTAAAATGGAATGCAATTCATGTTAATAGATATGTTGTAGATTATTTTGTAATTTCTCGCAAAGGGATTCATGAGTTTTGATATTGTGGTCATGTAATAGGAATTTATGTTCATGTTTAAGATAGAAAAAAATCAAAAATCTGATATGGTAATTAAGATGATAATGTAAATGTAGCTATGTAACTTGCATTTAGTAGATATAAGTATTAGGACTCGTAGTAAATCTTTAAATATTGTAATGGATTTTAATAATTACATTATAATAGGGCAAAAGAAATACAATTCAAAATCTATATGGGTTCCTAAATCCCTTGTGCAAGCAATGTGTTCCAAAGAACCACAAAAGCATGAAAAATCCAAAACAACGTGGGTTCCTAAGCAACTCCTTGAAGCACAATAGTCAATTGAAAAATCCAAATTGGCATCCAAAATTTCTATTACTCCATCCAAACCTTCCAAATATATTCATACATATACTCCTTCATCCATTTTGGGTCCATATGTCCCAAAATCCCTAGTCTTTCCCCCAACAAAATCTCAATATCCAAAATCCATTTTTCCTCCATCAGTCCACCACCCCTCAAGGTATGTGACAATGTTGATTTTTCTAACATTTCCATCTGCTCAAGCCCAATTCTTCCAATACCCTATCCATTATCCAATGCACATTTTCCATCCTTTCATCCATCCTATCCAATCTTTGGCCTAAATCCTTAGTTCCATTTCATTTTCATGTCATTATCCTACCAATATCTTTGAGCATACTTTTAATAGTCATGGTCCATTCTTTTAAGGCTACTATAGAATGACAAGATGCTTGATTCCTCCTTCCATCCCCTATAATGTGACCATTTTCTTCCAAAAAGTCAAAATACAAAAACAAAAAAAAAAACAAAAAAAAGGAAAAAAAAAAAAGAAGAAAAATAATTCGTCCTCTGGTGAAAACCTAGCAAATAGGTGTCATGCATAATCTATTAACTTCTTCCATTCCACACTTGGGGGAAATTTTCATTATCCTATCATCCCTCGTGTCCATATTCCCTTTTCCATCTTTGATCTTGATAAGGATGAGGATCTTCATGAATGTCATGCATCATGTTCGCAACTTTTAGTCTATCATAGCTTTTGGTATGTATCCATTGGCTTATCACAACCTTTCATCCATATTCCTTGGCTTATTACAACCTTCAATCCATATTCCTTATCCTATTCATGTCCCTTATCCATTCTTGATCTTTCTTGTCCTATCCATATCCTATGAATATCCATACACTCTTTTACATCCCTTGATCTTTATCTAACATAAGGACATAAAATGCAAAACATGGTTTCAAAAACCTCTTGACATGTCCCTCATGCCATGCCATTATTTTTCATTGTCAAATACAATCCCATATCCCATCGCACGGTAGGCCTTAGACATTGAATTTTCTTTGTCTTCATAATAAATGGCCTATGTTTTCTATCTATCCACCAACACTTTAGCAATCTTATTTATCCATTTGTCATATTCCTTTCCTTGCTAGACACTGGGGAAAAAATCCCTAAAAATCGAATACGATCCCAAAATAACAAAAAAATATTAAAAAATGACCTGATATAATGAAAAAATGTCTTAAGAAAATCACTAAAAATTGAAAAATGTCCTGAAATAATCAAAAAACAGCACAAAACATCCTAAAATAATCCAAAAAATTGTAAAAATGTCATGCAATAATTCAAAAACATTGTAAAAAGTCTTGAACAAAACACAAAAAAATAAAAAAGTTCAAAACCCTAAAAATTGAAAAACATCAAAATCCAAAAACAATCATTTTTATTATATCAATAAATTGGCTCTTTTGTACATAGAAAGACATTTGAGAAGACAACAAATGGATAACATGTTATAAAATATTGCTCTTAACAAATCACACATTAACAAATGAACTTTTCAATCAGCCAAGTATTCAAACTAGTCAACTTGTCGTATCAATCGATCAACATCAATATCATTGCTCCTTGTCAACATTATCATGGGTCTTATATAGGGTGTGGTATACTTGAAACTAGACTGTGTCATGTCTTAGATGGGGTAATGCATTCCCTCAAACTAGGCAACATGATCATCCTATCATTAAAACAAAACATTATCTCTTTTGATAACAAGATTAGAATGCTTGTTTGACTTGTTTGGATTTGTGCATCTTATTTTTCATTGATTTATCTTTGACCATGTTCCTATGCTACTCAATGATGTCACTAAGTGATTTAGAGTGGTCGGGATGACTCATGATTGTTTTATTTTTGTCTTCTATTTGTAGGGTTTCATATTATTATGGGGCAAGTATGTCTTAGGATGGTTGAACCATTCCCTGTCTGTAATGTGTTTGTCTTATGCAAAGGGATAGCATTATCACCCTAGCCTTCTTTTCCATGGTGCAATGCATCCATTTTGTCATATCAAACAAAGGTTCTCACCTACCATTTGTATTTGTGAAAGAAAGATTTCATCACACTAATCATTCTTCACTTCTCATTTGCATTGCTTCTGGGTAACATTTCTTCTATCCCATCAATCTTCTATCTATCCATCAAGTCAATCATTATCATGCTATCTATTTGATTTGATCAATAGAGATTTTCTTCATTTGATATCAATCAACCCTTTTAGTACAATCAATTTTCATTCTTCACTTCTGACTAACCATTCTTCTCTTCTTTCAAGAGATCATTCATTTATTTCATACATAAATGATCTCTTGAGGGGGCATCCCCCCTCCATCTCTCGATCTACTAGGGCGTCATCTTTTTAATTATTCTTTGAAACAACGCTAAAAATTGCATTGTCTCAAAGGGGCAAAATGTAGACACTAAAAAATGGTCAGCACCTATGTCTCCTTTTTTTTTAACATATCATGTGCATAGTGCCTCTTAGGTTTAATTAATTAATCAAAACCCCTTTTACTAACAATTCTTCTAAGTCCTAAATAATAAATTTAATAATTTATATATTTGTCTCCATTATCCATTAATTATATAAATTCATCTTATTTAATTAACTAATTCATAAATATGGGCAATAAATTAATAAATAATTTTTATTAATTTTCATATTTATCTTCCTCTGAAATAAGGATAATTAATAAACTTTATTTATTAATTCATCTTTATTGTTGTCATTGTGTTGTCATTGATGTCAACCAGTACAGGATGGCAACCGGTATGGGAGATATATGTGTAGTACTGTCATTGATACATACAAGATGTGATGTCTTTGATGTCACCTAGCCTAGCAGGTCTGTGGTACACAGGTTAGTGTTGACTTGTGTTTAAGACATAAGGGCTGATGACTGGTAAGTGACATGTTGGCATTGCATTGTTGCCAACCAACAAGAGAGAAATATATTAGGTTGTTGATTGTGATGAAGAGGTAGAATGCTACAAAAATCACATGAACATTGAAGATGAAGTATGTGTAGGCCATTGATATGTTGTGTGGATATGAAACAACAAGACTCCCACCAAATAAAGATACAGTCACCATATGAAGAGATGACTGACAATGAATGTGTCCAACTAGATCATATGTGCCTCTTTGAAGATATGCTTGCTCAAATAGGGAAGCCACATTGGTGCAATGCAGGATGTAGATAACAAGGATCTACTCACACCAGTAAGTGGAGCTTATCTCCTATTATACATTGACTTCATCATAGTCTTCTGAGATAAGATAGAAGAATAAAAGGTAGGTGATTGAAGACTCACATTGGATCAACCAGTGAAACACTATGTTGCCTCAGGTGCATGTAATCAGAGATGTATATCTAATCAACAAGGGTAGTCATTATGAGTTATTGGTATAGAGAAGGAAGGATATGTTTGTCACTTTGACAAACCAGTTGATAGGAGAACCGGTCAAATGATGAAGAAGGCAAGGTTGAGAAATTGCAAATAGATGGAGATTGTTTAAGGTTGTTGACATGGTGTCATCAAGGTGGTTACCAGTAAGTATGTCCATTGGTAATGTTGACAAGGTGCAAAAGTGAAAGGCTCCCATCTATTGAAGATGTGCATGAGGTAGGTTGGCAAGTGTGCTGACTAGTTTGCATGTTCCATCGGAAAAGAAGAAAAGTGCAACATTGAAGGTAGATCGGTTAGGGTATAACCGACAAGGTTTGTGAACTAGTAGATGAACCTAGTTGTGTGGTTGGTCAGTCATCTAGTCTTGACTGACATAGAAGACCTAGCAAAGGTGGATGCCGACAAAGGGGCCACGTCGAGTTGAACTAGCATGCATGCATAGGTCGGTGTGATGTTTCATTGAGGTCGTTGGCAGTTGGTCCAACATTTAAAGACATCTACAAAGATTGAGCAAGGAAGGCAGAGAATTATAGCTTGAGATCAAGAACACATCAAAGATCTAGTATAGATTGATCTTGTGGATCAAAGTGGGTGAAGGAAACCACATCATGCACGTGATTGACAAAACACAAAGCTAAAAATCATGCTATAGAAGGAAAAAGATAGAAGATGTGGATTGCAAGGTATAAAAAATGGTGATGCTCATTGATGGGCTGTAGATCATCAATCAAGGACATGAGAATCTAATTAGATATGCTATGTCACGATGACTAGAGATGAGATTTGATGCAGATTTAGTGCATGGCAGAAACCCTAGTGCGCCAGTATTCAAACTCACGTTTAGGAAAGAATGTTTGGCTATAAGATTGCAAACCAAAGATGGAGATGAGTTGATGTTGTATGAAAGAGTCAAAACTAGAGAGATAACCAATCAAGTTCTCATCAACAATCACAAAAGAGATTGTGTGATTGAAGAGAGAACCGGTTAGATGAAGTAAACCAGCAAGAGTGAGGCAGCTGGTAGACTGCCATTAAGTATGACAAAGGTGTGCATCGATGATGATTGATTTGATAGAGAAGAGCCATAGAAGATTGTGAAGAGAATAGCACAGTGAGAATTAGAAGAGAACCGGTAAGCTAAGAATCAACAATAATCAGATAGCAGACATCTGACTGAGTGAAAAAGATCAGTGGTGGCTAGCAGCAGTGTGATAGAGAGAACATAGAACCAAAAGATAGAAGAACCAACAAAGAAGAACCAGAGGCTAAACCATTAAGGTTGCAGCAGAGAATGAGTTTGAGCAGGAGATGAGGCTACAATAAAGAGGTGAACAGAGAATCGACAGTGAATTGGATAGAGGAGAACTGGTGAAGAGACTTGTAAAGAGTTACAAAGTTCTTTTGTAACAAGTCTATTACTTTGGTAATTGATTATGTTTATTGTAGATCATTGAGCTAGAGCTCGATGTAGGGTTTGGTGCGCCTTGGGTTGGTGCCCTAAAGTATAAGTGGTACTCCTTGGGTTGGTGCCCTAAATGTTGTAACTGAATGTTTCATTATGAGGCTTGATTGGAGAAGTAGTCTCCAAAAACATTTTTCATTGAAGTTTTTCCCATCTTGAGTTTTCCACATACATCTAGTGTTATGAGATGTCCCTTTTATGTATGGTTGCATTTGTGTTATCCTTCTATCTAACGGGTATGTCTGCTCTATGTTAGATCAATTAACCGTTATACACACATAGGATAGAAAAGGGTTAAGTTTGGAAATCACTGATTCACCTCCCCCCTCTCAATGGCATCTTGTGTTCAAAAATTGGTATCAAAGTTCCCTATTGATAAGATTTCTCTAGCTTGGGTAGATTCTTGTATTTGAACACAATGGTTTATTTAGTGTCAATCCCTACTCCTATTTTTTTATGGTTCAAATTATTCTATTTGGAGTTGTAGGATGGAAATCTACCTATCCTCCTTATGGTTTGTTGTCTAGATGTCGGTTGTTAATGTATGCCCTAGTAAAGTCAGTTCTCCCACCAGTTCAGATGTAGAAAGAAGAAACTAGTGTAATGATATAGAAATGAAGGCTATATTATGTGGTTTATTAGATGATGTTTCCTCATGGGTGGACAAATGAAAATCGACAAAGAGTTTGTGGGACATATTGAATAATCTCTATGGAAATGAGCCTACCGCTACATAACTAGTTTGTGAAGACAAGATGATAAATTCAACTCATGTGTCTATAGATGGTGAAGATAGACCAATGAGAAGAAACAACAATTATGAAGAGGAAAATCACCTCTTCATGGCTCAAGAATCAGAAGATGAGAGGCACACATTTGAGAATGATCATGCAGATCATTCCTACTGGCAAGATGTGTTTGGCAATGATAGTGAAGGTGAAGAAGAAGATGAAGCAGAAGTTGATCTTGAAGGAGAACTTGTAAGTGCACTCAAAGAGCTTAGTAGAGTGAGGAATGAATACAATTTATTCAAGAATGTTGCAATTGTGGAACAAAATTGGTTGATTAGATTCCTTGAAGAATCTAAGAAACGCATCTCAAAGTTGCAGACTCAAGAAGAAGACACCAATGAGTGTCGGTGTAAAGATATAGAGTTTGAGATAGAGGCCAAGGATAAAAAGTATCAGCAACTAGAAGGAGAAATGGAGAATCTCTTAAATGACCTTGAGAAATGTCAGGATGAGCTCAAGGTGAGAATCTAGTTTGATGGCAGTAGTGATGCCTTGGACAAAATGTTGAAGAAGAAAAAGCATTCCAAGGATACTAGAGGATTAGGAAGTGGTGTCGATGAATGTTCCACCAGAAAGAATGTCCCCCACAATGGCATCTTGTTTGTCTCCTCAAATAGAGATAACAAGGGACAAACCTTCACTATCCAAAATTATCCCCGAAAGAAGGTTGATCTGACCACAACCAGTGAAGACATGAAGCCAATGATGAAGACTGGTGCTGTAAGAAGGAGAAACAATGCAGATCCCAAAGGAAAAGGAAAGATGGGAGAAGGTAGCTTCACCAAAAGAAAGAACAGAAGAAGACAACATAGGAGATCTCTTACCAAGAGTAGATAAAGAAATGCTAATACCCATAAGACAAAGAAAGCATGGGAGAAGAAGGGATTAGATGGAAGAACTACTGAGTGTGGACAATCTAGGATCCATCCCCGAAGAAGCAGACATGGAGATACTAAATCGACAAAATGTCCACAAGCATGGAAAAAAAAATTTGTAAGTTATATGCCATCCTTTACCGGTTACTTTTTTCCATGCAAATAATATGGCCATAGGGAAGATGAATGTAGAATGAAGTCTAGGAATAGATAGGTTGCTCTTCCTAGAAATAATATTGTTGTCTACCGAAGGTGTAATGGCTTTGGCCATAAAATTCATGACTGCAGAAGGATGTATGTGCAGTCATATGGCAACTGATACAGCAGAAATGCTCAGTATAAAAATGGGTTTAGAGCATATGGAAGTCAAAGACCTGCATGGAACCAAAGGATAAATGTTCCTGCAAGATCTAGAGGTCCACCAGTTTTGGTAGCCAGTTATAATAGCATGACTAGAAGAAGATGGTCAAACCAGTTTGACAGAAGGTCCTCTAATCACGTGTTTGGCATGAACACAATTTTATTTATAACAATGCTTTTGGTCATGATGTAGAATTTGGTAGAGAAAGGACCAATCAGCAAAAGAAGGTAAGACCTTCTCCCAAAACTGAAATTGGCAAGAAGAATGAGACCATGCAGGTATGGAGGAAGAAAGAAGAGATTAGGACCATGGACCAACATTGTGCATTAAATGCATAGGTGATATCTCCTAAGGCTTAAAGGAGATGCATGACCACATGGGGAGTAACATATTGATCAGATCATTCACCCCCATTCTTGATAAGGACAAACAAGAAGATAGGTCCCTACTGGTAAGAAAGAAGAAAATGAGACGACATGTGTGTGTAGTGGTTGTCTTGGCTACACACCTATAGATGAGAGATGGATCACTACTACATGTGTTAATGGATGGAAAATTTTCAATTGGGATTGGAAGCTAATTGACACAAGAAGACAAGAGTTAGAGGAAGGTGCTCCGGTAGAGATGATGGACCGGTGCAGGAAAACCAAATTATGTCATATGCTATGGTGGAAATTATGGAGCTGATAAATCATCAGATTCATCACATATGCACAACTCAACCAGTATATGGTGCAGATTGGAGCTTCGGTTTTGAACCTGATAGGAAATAAGGACCTGAGATGTATGACTTAGGGGAGTTAACAACCATGTTTTCTGATTTGTATTAGACTTGCCAGACATAGGGGGAGTGAAAATGTCTATGGTTGTACTGGTATGATTGTGTCTTTGGAAGTATCTGAGGTACTTTAATGACAGGTATTGAAATCACAATTGGACCACTGGGAATGTTTCCTACAAAGAGGGAGAGTTACTTGCATGGGAGAACATGCATTTGGCATCGGAAGAGAAAAAATTGGTATCAGCGTTAGCTTCAACACTTGGTATCAACAATTTAAGGTCAAAATGATTTCTTCATATCAAGGGGAGATGATGTCTTCTATCTGACAGGTATGTTTTATTCACTAACACATGTTCCTTCAATTGGTTTCAGACTTGTATATACAATAAGGTTCTGGGTTGTATATACATTTGGGTGTTGAGCAATTGGTGTCAGTTGGTGGTTGATCTCTCCATCTCAAGTGTTGTGAATTGAGAGGGTGCAATGTATGATGGTCAAAGGAGGAGAAACATCAGATAGAGAAAAAGGGGGTTAGAAAAGTGTCAGTGCCTGGTAAACACAAGGATGAGAGAAACCCTGTCAGTGCCCTTTGACATTGTTGTCAAAGGGGGAGAGAGATTTTGTAGTATGTCGCATACTACATGTGTGAGAATCCATGGAACACACAAAGGGGGAGATTGATTATGTAGTATGTTGGTTACTACATGTGTTGACATCAATGCCAAAGGGGGAGATTATTGGCATTGTGTTGCCATTGACGTCAACTTGTATAAGATGGCAACTGGTATGGGAGATGTATGTGCAATACTGTCATTGATACATACAGGATGTGATGTCTTTGATGTCACCTAGCCTAGAAAGTCATCGGTACACGGGTTAGTGTTGACTTGTGTTGAAGACATAAGGACTATTGATCGGTAAGTGACATGTTGGTAGTGCATTGTTGCCAACCAATAAGAGAGAAATATGTTAGGCTGTTGATTGTGATGAAGATGCAAAATGTTATAAAAATCAAATCAACAACAAAGGTGAAGTATGTGCAGGCCATCAATATGTTGTGTGGATGTGAAACAGTAGGACTCCAACCAAATAAAGATGCACTCCCCATATGAAGAGATGACTAGCAGTGAATGTTCCCAATCAGATCATATGTATCTATTTGAAGATATGCATGTTTAAATAGGGAAGCCACATTGGTGCGATGCAAGATGCAAATAACAAGGATCCACTCCCACCAATAAGTGGATCTTATCTCCTATTATGCATAGACATCTGACTGAGTGAAAAAGATTGGTGGTGGCTAGCAGCAGTGTGACAGAGAGAAAAGTGAACCAACAAAGCGAAGAACCGATAAAGAAGAACCATAGGCTGAACTAGTAAGGTTGCAGTAGAGAATGAGTTGCAGTAGGAGATAAGGTTACAATAGAGAGGTGAGCAGAGAACCGACAATGAATTGGATAGAGGAGAACCAGTCAAGAGAGTTGCAAAAGAGTTATAAAATTCTTTTGTAACAAGTCTATTACTAAGGTAATTGATTATGTTCATTATAGATCACTGAGTTGGAGATCACTACAAGGGTAGGTTCTCCTTGGGTTTGTGCCCTAAAGAAGGAGTGGCACTCCTTGGGTTGGTTCCCTAAATGTTGTAACCGAATATTTCATTATGAGGCTAGATTGGAGCAGTAGTCTCTAGCAGCATTTCTCACCGAGGTTTTTCCCATCTTGGGTTTTCCTCATACATTTGGTGTTATGAGATGTCCCTTTTATGTGTGATTGCATTTGTGTTATCCTTCCATCTAATCGGTATGTCTGCTCTATGTTAGATTAGTTAACTGGTATACATACATAGGATAGAAAAGGGTTAAGTTTGGAAATCACTGATTCACCCCCCCCCTCTCAGTGGCATCTTGTATTCAACATTTATTTCCTTCTTTTCTTAATTTTTTTTAATTCTTCTGTTTTATCCTCTTACGTGGAGATATTTAATAATTTTTAATTATTAAATATTTTCAAAAAATCCTCCTAATTTTTAAATTTGGAAACTAATATCTTTCCTTGATTTTTAAAAATCAATCTTTTTGGCAATATCTCATTAATCTTAATTTTTAAATTAAAAAATGAGGTATGCATCTTCAAAAATCTATTTTTTTTGTGAGATAAAATTTTATTTATTTTCAATTCTTTGTTTTATCTTTTCCAATGAAGATATTTAATATTTTTTTAATTATTAAAATATTCCTAATATTTTCAACTTGCTAATTTGGTATTTATGAGAAGATAATTAAGTATTTTATTATTTACTCTCATAATATCTTCCCATTTTCTTTCCTCTATCTTCATCCTTCCCTAAATGGCAGCTCTGTTGTGTACTCAATCAAGTTCGTCCATCTAACCAAAAACCTTTTCAATCTTATCCATCCAATCAAATCCCTAATTTTTCTATAAATTGGACTCTTTTCTCAATCAATTTCAACCACGCTTCTAGTATCCTTACACTGTCAAAATTGATTTAAATATACTTGCTTTGTAGGTGAGAACCACATATATTTGAAGGAGAAAGAAGAACAATGGAAGGGAATGGAAGAAGCACTTGCATTGGTTTGCATTTATTTTAAGTGTTTTGTTTCCATACTTTTATTGAATGTATTAGGATCTTTTCCATTGCATTTTAGTCTATGTGGTTGGCTAATCTATTGCTTTGATGCTTGTGCTCGAATTCCTAGTTATAGGAGGATCTTTGAGTATGGTTGTATATGCAAATATTGAATAAATGTTCTCATTTAAAGGTTGATATTCTTGAGAAATGGATACTTATAGATCGTAAGAAAGAATGGGTAATTGGTAAGATAAATAGTTAACCTTAAGGAAATGATATTGATTTTTTTAGTTAATGGAGAATGAGGTTACGACTCTAGTAGTAGGATAAGACATGAGCACATCTCAAAGTAGTTGAATATTGCCTAGTTAATGGAAATAATGTAATTGTATATGTTGTATGCGTTTATCATTACATGTATGTTATGATTGTTAGATGAGCTTGTAGATTAAAAGTGGAAAAGAACTTAGGTAAGTAAGATTGTTGTAGTGTATAACTTGTAGCTGATAGATAATATTGTGAATGTGTTAATGCCATTTATATTAATGGATGTGTTAGAAAGAAACAAGGGATCATGTATAAAATTTAAGATGTTTGGTTAGAGAAGGACTTTATGATTATTGCATTATGCACTTAGGAATCATGTAAAGGAAAATTATCATGCTATAGTTATGAAATCATGAGTAGCTATGGGAGTATTGGAATAAGGAAGGAAAATTATGTCTATGCATTATCACTGTAGGAGAGTAGAGATCATGTTAATAGAAAATGATTAAGGGTTTTAGGCACATTTGGATTTGGTTCATAAAATGAACATAAGAGAAAAGGGATTGGCCTTGCATTCAATAGAGTAGCATATCATATTAGATTAATGAGTAAGTAGGTTGCATACCATGAAGGATATAAGTAATTGAGTTTCATGTGCATATATAATGAATAAGAAATACTAAGTGTATTACATATGTGCATGATTAATGATTAAGGGTGTTAAGTGTCGTGATGGAAATGACTAGATTGTTATTGCTTATGATAGTAGAGTAAGTAATGATGTTGAGATACCCCAGGGATATGATGGTGAAGATTATGTTATGTTTAATTATGCTTGCATAATTATTTTAGGTGATGTGGTCAAGTTCATAATTATTATGAGTTAATTGATGTTAATTTATATTGCATAGATGATGTTATGTGTTGCATTAGATGCTATTTAAAAAAAAATTGTCTCCATTAGTATGTTAGTTTGCTTTATTTTCTCTAGGGTATTTTGGTGGGCATTACAAAAGATATAAGAATAGTTGATTAAATTATCAATGGATATGGTCTTGTGCATGAAGATACTCTTAGAGTTCTAAGATTGGTATTCCAGATTCATAGAGAACTTATACTTAATTAGGAAGCCTACGATTGTGGAAAAAAAATGTGAGACAAGATTGTAGAATGAATTATATTGGTTTTGTGCCATTAGAATGATTACAACTTCTATTATAAATGTGTAGCATATTCTTTATAAGGTTGACAATTTTCATGCTTACTTCAAGGCCCTCTAGTGGCTAATGAGACAATCTAGCTGGACTTCTAGGCTAAATTTTCTTTCATCTAGAATGTTTCAATCCAAACATAGTCTTTTAGATGTTTTTTATTTGGTTAATACTCATCGTTTGAGAGAAAAAAAAATTGGGTTTGTGGGAAAAGGGAGTCTATTGCTCATTTTTTCCTTGATGTTTTTTCTACTAAGGTTGTGTGGGGTTTTTTCACTCCTATGTGGTCTATGTGGGTGAGTGTTGGGGAAGTTTATAGTATAATATTGGTATTTTCCTTGTTTTTAAGATTCACCCTATCTTGGCTAACCTTCTTACTAGCAATGAATCTAGAGAAACTTAGACTTCATATTAGAAAGCATGGATCTATAAGAAAATTAGGTATGCATAAGACTAGCACATGAGAGAAAATCATTCTCTCCTTTATGTCTAAGGTGTACAAGGGTTAAGGGATATTCCCTTATGGATCCTTCAAAGGATGATACACAAATTCATTCCCTTTAAAAGAAAATGTAAACTATACCATATGAGATAATCATCTATTATAAAATTATTTATTAATTACATTAGATTTGATGATATAATTTGAGACCCAATTTATCTATCACTAACCTACATTATGTTGGCGAATGAAATAGAAAGAAAGGTTTAAGGTATGTAGAGACACAAAATTGTACATGTCATATAAATAAAATGGGATCAATATGAGACAAATTACATCATTTGGTTGCTTCCCTACATACACTATGAATCCTTAAATTACATATAAATTATTTTTGACCAAGAATTCATTTTAATATTGTATTCAAAATGTCTATATTATAATTCAAAATAGTGGAGGATCCCATAGTATCAAGATCATTCTTGAGATCAAAGTATTTTCTCATCTAAGAGTCAGATAGGAAAAATTTACTACTTAGATATTCCCAAAAAATCAATCCATTGTTGTTTAAAATTGTTGAACCCACCACAAGACTGAGAGGGGGGGTGAAAATTCCTGATAAAATCCTTAAAATTTATTCAATTGCAGACACATATTAATTATCTTTAACCAACTAAGAATCAATGAAAGATGAAACAACAATTACCAAACACATGAACAATAATTTTTTACGTGGAAAACCCAATATGGGAAAAAACATGGTGAGAATAAAACTCACTATATGAATAAAAGATACAATTTTTTAGGCACAATTCCAAGGAAGCTCACTGCTCCCGATTTAGACTTGTGGGATAAGGTCCACAACCTTAGGGAAAGATATAAAGGACTTGCAAGTTGAGACGTATGATCCCAAGGCAAGATATAGATCTATACAAACTACCAAAAGGATTCACTATCTTTTGGTAGGTATAGAGGAATTATGAATTGAAAAGAACAACGTATCCTAATCATGAAACTATCCTTAAACCTCTGACTCAAGTGAGCAATATCATGGTAAATATGTAACCCACACATTCACTAGTTCAAAAATTTGTCACATTGAAAGATATGATCATCAAAGCTCATCAAAAACTAATATTCACACTTTTTATTCCCACATATGCTTCCATAACTCTTTCAATCAATTCACACCCAGTTCACACATCTGTACATCTATTTATATCACCTTATTCACCAAAAATCTCAATTAGGTTGGCCAAAAACAAAATAAACATAATTTACACAATTTCAACCACCATGAATGATTGTTCTAAATGTGGTCCACTCCAGGAGATAAAGAGGACCCAAATATATCACAACATGACTCCCTAAGTTGATTCCAATGGACCACACACAACAACATAACCTACAAAGTTGGCATCAAATAAAACGTGTAGATGAACAATAAAGCACATTAATTAGTTAGCCTAGAAACAATAGATCCAATGCAAATTAATTAATACAGATCTTCACATGCCATAGTAAAACCTATAACAACACCTTAACTCAGCCTCAAAATCATATTTGGACCAAAAAATCATGATCTAAATAAGATGAACCAACTAAGTCGGCTAGAGACCAACACAAATGATAACACCAAACACTAGTCCACATAACTCCACTTGCAAAGTAAACCAACACTTGAATTATGAACTAGAACACCACATGATGAATATGAACATGTCCTCTAAGCTAGGACACTTTAATCAATACAACATAGCCTTCTCTAGACTAGTCTTAATAGACAATCTCACTATCAGCAAACTACTACAGCTAACTTCAATACTTGAACTGTCGAGGACCTTAAAACATAATAGTACAACATCCATGACAAAACATAGACATTAAATCCAAAATTGCAATCCATCAACTATAAAAGTAGAGAATATGGAGTATTCTCCCATAAAGACTTTAAATACTCTTTCTTGCATCTTTTAGCTTCCACTACTATCACCTTCAAGAAACATAACATACTCAATATCACCACTAGACACCATAACAAAATCTAAATATTCATTTATAAATGAATACATGTCAGGCAACAATCCACACACATGTCAAGTTGACATCAATGACAACACCAAACACACATTGCTAACAATCACCCCCTTTGTCATTGATGGCAACACTTGTACCATTAATTAGAAACTAAATCTACAATTACAACTCTCTCCCCCTTTGACATCAGGGAAAAAGGGCCCAACATTCTTCCAAATAATTCTCCCTATTCCAGGTATATCTCTGATATCTGCAACACTCCCCATGTCAATGATATCTTTTTTTTGCAAAATTTCCCTGCAATCAATAAACTACAACTCTCACTATCCCCCTTGAGAGAAGTCACCACATCAATCCAGGACACAAAGATAGACTTTGAATCTCCCCCTAAAAATATGCACTTCCATGCATCTATTTTGAAGTAGGAGAGGCAATAACCCCTAACTTTTGTTAGAGATACTCTAAGGTATCTTTTGGCACTGCCCTAGTGAAAATATTTGTAATATGATCCTTTTTAGTCACATTCCAATAGGACTTCCTTCTCTGCAACCTTCTCTCTTAAGAAATGATACTAGATAGAAATGTATTGTTGGCAATATTGCATTATAATAGACAATAAAAGATTGTTGACATTTCATAAGGATATTGAGAAGGTTGTTGATGATTATGGATATAACTGATTAAAGATGTTTATTGTCTTGATATTATTATTTTGTCATTGATGTCAAGAAATTGATTTTCTAATTCAGTATGATGTTGCCATATCTTGAGAAGTATGATTTAAAAGAGTATAAAGATGTCGATAAAAGACACAGGAAAGATTATGATGAATTAAGGTATTCAATGGGCAACTACTACCGAGTTAGACAATGATGATATCATGATGCTTAGATTGTTTTAACATCATACATATGTTGTAAATTGTGAAGGTTAATACTATACTATGTTACCAAGCAAAGAACCTAGTCGGTAAACCCTAAGGTTATCGCTATCGGTTAATGAAGGCGGAATGTCTACCGAGTGAAGTTTAGTAATCACCGAGTTATAACCGAGTTGCTACCAAGTTGTAACTGAGCTATAATAGAATGCATTAAATGTTTGCATGCATTATTTAATGAAGGAAGTTGTTGAGCTAGAACTAATTAAATGATTGGTGAGTCGTGGATGAAGTTTGTTAATGAATCTAAGGCAATGGAAAGTTGGCATGAAGATCTACAGTGCAGATTGAACTGCAATACCTTGGCACAAGTTCCAAGAAATGTCTGCAAGTTCCAAGGCAAGGTAAAATGTTTTCAGATCGAAAGATGCATTGAACCTAGACAAGATTGAAGATCTGATGGCTATGATTGATCATGGGAAATGTGATCAAAGAGATTAAGCGGTTACCTAATTGTTTATAAATAGGAAATTGTTGATAAACAATGTATGCAGACAAGTGTATGTACAGGGATGCTACATAGTGATTACCAAGCATAGAAGCTTGAAGACCTATTTGAATAACAGAGTATAGATGCCTAGCAGATAGACAAGATTAGTTCTATGTCTAGATTGTATTGAACAAATAGGAATCTGCTTTAGCATTTTAGATGTGAAGTTGTAGATAGAGTTTTATTACTGTTATTTTGTGAAAGTGATAGAAAATCTCTTAATCGAGTGGACTTAATAGTCTTATTTGTAAAACCCTCTAGCAAGGTGACATTCTGATTGAGTGTTTGAAATCCTTTAACAAGGTGAAGATCCTAACATATCCATGGGAAATCCCTTAACCGGGTCACATCTAGCAATGTGTTTGTAATCTTTAACACTATTTGCTTTTAACTGAGCATACTCTAGAAGAGTATATTTCTTAGTGGGTCCAAAATCCCACAGTGGTTTGTCCCTATTTGGGTTTCCACATTAAATCTGGTGTTATGAGGTTTATGATGTTTATATGCTTTTGAGTTTGCATGTTTAAATATTTTTGGTTATATTACTGATATATATGTTACCGAGGTTGAATCAGATGTTTTTATGGATGATTAAGTTTGTATGATTCACCCCCCCTTCATCTTATTGGCTATTGGATCTATACTTATATTAAGTATTATAACTATCAATTGGTATCAGACCTTTGGACTCCAAAAGGAAAAGTTTAAAGGCACTTGAGTTAAAGATCCAAAGATGTATAAGAGGGATGCACCGAAGCTGAACAAGTCAAGTTTCTCTACATGGCAGAAAAGGATGAAGTTGCATCTATTAGGAGTTGGAGAATATGTTGTATACTATCTGGAGAATGATTACCAAGCACCTATCCATTGACTATGGAAGAGATAAAGGAAAAGCAAGAACATATTCAAGCAATGATTGAAATAACATCTACATTGACCGACTCAGAGTTTAATGACCTAGAAGGCTGCAATGATGCAAAGGCAATGTGGGATAAGCTCATATCAGTATATGGAGGAGATGAACATGTTCAAAGAGCAAAAGTAGATAGTCTAAGAGGACAACTTGAATCTATGAGGATGAATGAAGGTGAGAACATAACTCAGTATAGTACAATACTAAAGGAGATTGTCAATCAAATCAAAGGAGCAGGTGGAACTATTGAAGAAAAGGATATAACAAGTAAGTTGTTGAGAACCCTTCTACCAGCTTATGCAATCCGAGTCTCTACAATCAATGAATTGAGGTCTGTACCTAATATGCCAGTTTCTTTAGATGCTACTATTGGTAAGCTACATGCATTTGAGTTAAGTAATTTTGATAACAGTGGATCTTCAGTAAATAAAGTTGAATCAGCATTTAGTTCTTTTCATCTTGATGAATCTAATGATTATAATGCAAGAAAGTATAAGTACTCTGAAGGAGATCATAGTGGAGCAAGTGAAAGATTTCACAAGAACATGGAAGAAGTACACAAACTATATGAGGAAATCAGAAAGCAAGAAGATTTTGAAGCACTACTAGCCAAAAGGTTATCGAGAGGCAAAGGTAAGTATAAAGGAAAACTACCTTTGAAATGTTTCAATTGTGATAGAATAGGACATATGGCTTCTAACTGTCCTGATAAAGATTTTACTGAAAAGAGAGATTACCGAGATGACAGACAGAAAGATAACCATTATAAAGGACACTGAGACTTCAGAAGAAGAGATAAAAAGACATGCTTAATAGCTGATGAGGAATCCAATGATGATAAATCAGATGATACAAATACAGAGGAAGTAGTTTATGTGGCTATCAAAGATGGATCAAATGAAGAAAGGTATGAAGAAAAAGCCCTAATATCTCACATATATAGTATTGATTCTTAGATTATAGATAGTGGATGCTCACATCATATGACAGGAGATAAACACAAGTTTGTTATATTAGAAGATTATGATGGAGGCTATGTTAGATTTGGTAATGATGCACCATGTCCGGTAAAAGGTAAAGGATCTATAACACTTCTTGACAATGCAAGATGCAATGATGTTTATTGGGTTGAAGGTTTGAAATACAATTTGTTGAGTGTAGCACAGCTAAACAACATAGGTTACCGAATACAATTTCAGAAAGGAATTGTCAAAGTTCATGACAAGAATGGAAAGTTAGTTGCTACCGGGACACAAACAAAAGGTAACACATTTCACCTTGACTCAACTCGTAACAAGTGTTGGTATGCAAAGATAGATGATACCTGGTTATGGCATAAAAGGTTTTGTCATGTCAATTTTGATAATCTGATCAAAATAAGCAAGAAGCACCGAGTAAGAGGTCTACCGAGTCTTGAAAAACCTGAGAATGCTATGTGCCGAGGATGCCAGATGGGTAAGATGACAAGATCAAGCTTTACAAGTAAGTCTTACACTTCTAAGGGGATTTTAGATCTAGTGCATACTGATCTTTGTGGTCCTATGAAAGTTCAAAGTTATTATGGTGATAAATATTTCATATTATTTGTGGATGACTAGTCAAGGATGATGTCAATAATGTTTATAAAAGAAAAATTAGAAGTTTTTCAAATGTTTAAATGGTACAAGGCAAGAGTTGAAAATGAAACAGGAAGACAACTAAAATGTCTTAGATCAGATAGAGGAGGAGAGTTCACATCTGATGAGTTCAACTTATTTTGCAATGATCATGGTATTAAAAGATAAGTCTTTGCACCGAGAACTCCACAGCAGAATGGAATAGCTAAGAGAAGAAACAGATCTATTATGGATTGTGCTAGAATGCTGATGATTGAAAAGAAGGTGCCACAAACATTTTGGAGAGAAGCAATAAGCACAACAGTCTACACCTTGAACCAAGTTCAATTGAAGAAAGGTACTTTGAAGACACCATATGAAATCTGGTATGATAAGAAACCTAATGTAAGTTATTTTTAAAATCTTTGGAAGTAGATGCTGTGCTCACAAAGATGATAGAAATGGAAAGTTTGATCAGAAAAGTGAAGAAGGAACATTTCTCGGATATTCTTCTAGAAGCAAAGCATTTAAATGTCTGATCAAATCATCTAACAAAATAGTAGAAAGTGCAAAT